>NC_086450.1:363717708-364317708 GCF_028390025.1 Pseudophryne corroboree | reverse complement strand
TGAGAGCAGAAGATTGTTTGTTTCAATTAATGAAATATAAACGTCGGGAAATAGACTTTCAACTACATGGAATTTCTTTGACAGAATATTACAAAGAACATAAGATCCCACGTGGGTTTCGCGTGCGTAACGTGCCCACGATTGGTCGACACAATCCCGACTTTGTAAGAAAGTGGATAGGTATACTGAACCGGTGTGCCTTTGATCTCATGATCCTAGTGATTGAGGAAGCTAACAGAGAATTGGAAGTTATTAGACAGAAGATCACAGCCTTTGAAAAGGACAACTTAAAGGTTCTTCAACAGGATGAATCACAGGATTGGATGGGCAAATTAAAAACCCAGTGTGACCAATATCGTCGTGAATTATTAAAATTCAAACGAAACAAAAAAATCACGGTTGATCAAGACTATGAGGATAACAAGGTGTATCGTTGGCTGGCCGGTATGGACACCCAGGAAAGGTCCAGACAACAACAGAGACGACGCCCGTGGCAAAGGCAGAAACAGGGCAACAAAAGTACGAAGTCAAGCAGTGATAGTGACTTTATGGTCTCCGATACAGATGAGATGCCTGGAGGTACCCCTTTAGGACGGGGCTCACAACATGGCCAGCCGCAAGTCGATGCACTGCCACCCGCCGGGGTGGCCAGAACAAAAGGGGTCAGAAGGGCGGCCCAAGGCAAGACCTACAATTAGTCTTTAATTTGTCCAAAAGGGTATTAACATCACACGAAATTGATGTCCTCAGCAAAGGACTCAGTTTTGTGCCCACCAATATTCACGATCCATTTGCCTGGTCCAGGGATCTCCATAGGTTCACTAGGAAACTCAGATTAAAAGAATTCTTTCAGAATACATCTCATGAACCTAATACTGTCTCCATCTTTGATCCTTTTTTGCAAAAAAAGTCTAGGTCCAACTTTGACCCAGTATCAGTGAACCCGTCGATTAAGACTTTTGGCAGATTAATGGATGAGTCCATTAACAAATATGTGGCAGCTCCTGCTAAAATAAAGAGGAATTTAACGGCTGAGGAGAGAGAAGCACTCACTCAATTACGATCTTATAATGACATAGTCATCCGGCCCGCCGATAAGGGTGGGGCCATAGTCATCTTGGACATTGAGTATTATCGTCAAGAAGCTCTGTCACAACTGGGGGAGGAAGGTGTGTATCGTAAGCTTCAGGGCAATCCTGTGGGTCAATTTCAGCAGGAGCTCTTTTCAATTTTGGATAAAGCTCGTGATGATGGATATCTACCCAGCAAGGTGCACAAGGCTTTATGTGTTACTCACCCTAAGAGCCCATTGCTTTATACGATACCTAAGTTGCACAAAGACCAAACCAGTCCCCCGGGGAGACCCATAATCTCGGCAAGAGATTCATTGTACCAACCAGTGTCTCAACTTCTAGATTCCATTCTTCAGCCACTACTGCCGGCACAGAGCACTTTTCTAAAGGACACCAGTTCTTTTATTTTAAAATTGCAAGAAATACGGAACGTGGCCCCAGGCACCATAATGTGCTGCCTTGACGTTTGCAGCCTTTACACATCTATCCCCCATCAGGATGGGATGAGAGCTATGCGGGACTTCCTTGAGAAACATTTATCTCCGACTGCGTTCAATCATGAGTTGTTTTTGACCCTGTTAGAACTCACTTTGTACAGGAATTACTTTTTGTTTGATAGTGAGTTCTATCTACAGCTGCGGGGGTGCGCGATGGGATCATCGGTCGCACCCTCGTACGCTAATGTATTCATGTTCTCAGAAGAGCATAGAATGTTCTTCCTTGATCGGGGGGTAGCTGATAACATCTTAATGTATACAAGATACATCGATGATGTGTTCCTGCTGTGGGGTGGAGGCAGGGATTCTTTCGTGGATTTGATGCTAGAAATTAATGCTTTACCTTCTCCCATCAAATTTACCTATGTGTGTGATGAGAGGGAAGTGACATTCTTGGATGTCAAAATTATGGTACATGATGGCGTGATCCCCACGGAAGTCTTCTCAAAACCCACGGACCGGAACACATTATTAATGGCATCCAGTCATCACCCAGAACCCCTTAAAAGGGGACTCCCCCTGTCGCAAATGATGCGGGTGGCACGCATCACGAGTGACCGCGACAAAGTCCCTGGGTTGTTAGATAATATGATCCATAAATTTCTAGTTAGGGGATATGACTGGTCTATATTACAGAAACAAAAAAACAGAGTACTGCAAATATCTAGGGATGAATTATTACATCCGCCTCGGAGGGAAAATATAAACATCCTTCCATGGCCTTGTGACTTTTCCACATCTAGCCCTATTATCCGCAGGGCTTCACAAGCCCTTTGGCCTATAGTATCATCAGACCCAGACTTGACATCCTTTAGAGGGTTGCGTCCTGTCACAGCCTTCAGGAGAGGTGCCAACCTGCGTGATCTTATTGTAAAAACTGACATTTCAGGGATGAAAGAGCTGGATAATGTCATCATCCACAAAAAAACTCCTGGGTGTTACCGTTGTCCTAAATGCGCGACGTGTAAACATATGATTGCCTGTAAGGATTTTAAACATCCGACCCGTAATGTGACATATACCATCAGACAGGTGATTACTTGCAGCACTTCCTTTGTTGTCTATGCAATAATTTGTCCGTGTGGGCTGTTCTATATTGGGCAGACCACACGGAAATTCAGCGAAAGGATGGCGGCCCACCGTTCCGCTATTAAATTGATTTTGGAGGGCAAACCGGTGGATCAACCGGTGGCCCGACATTTCCTATCTGCTAATCACACCATTAATTCACTAAAATACTTTGGGATAGAGCATGTTCCGCCGACACTGAGGGGTGGAGACAGGGCTAAAGTTCTGTTGGAGAAAGAAACTCGGTGGATTTTGAGACTGGACACATTCTGGCCTCGGGGCCTTAATGAAAAGGTCAACTGGAATGTTTTTTGAGTTGTGGGTGTGTCACACCAACAATCTGAGATGGTCATTGCATTTTGAATGTACCCTGGAATTTCTTTCATAGTTGTGGCGGAAGTTCCTTATAATTATAATATATCCAACATGGGGATATTGTTTTCTTAGGAACAATATCCTTAAAAACAGTGACCCTTAAAAACAAGGTTTCTTCTGTATAGAACGCTGTCTCTGTGTAGAGTAGTTGCATGCTATATTGCTCTATGGGATGTAGGATACTGTTGTCTCTCTCTTTTTATATGTTTTATGTTGCATGTTGTATGTTTTTGTATTGTATCATTACTATTCATTTATTTGTTCATTTCATTTTTCATTCATTTTTTATGTGTAGGGAGCGGTCTCTTGATGCGTGTCAACCCGGCACCTGGTGATGGGGTGAGCAGCCTGTGAGCTCACGTTTTACAGCGGCCGGGCCATTCTGACTGGCGTGTGCGGGGTGGTCATGACAACGATTACCTTGCGTCCGCCGGGTGGTCATGGCAACGGTGACGTAGGAGGCGGAAGTGACGCGGCGGCTCAGGACCCGGAAGCAGGAGCAGCGCGGAGGAGACACGGCAGCAGACACGCTCCAGGGGTATTTAGAGGGGTAAGTCTGTCTATGTTGTTTGTGTGTATTTGTATTTTGGCCTGAGGAAGGGGCTATTGCCCAGAAACAGCTGTTGCCACTTAATACAATTATTTTGCAAAAAATCTGACTCCAGTGCCGTTCATCTTTGGGAGCTGCATGTTACTTTTGGAACTGGCACGGAGAACGCTGTGGATGAGAGCTTGTGAGTGCCGACTGTTGCTGCAAGGATATATATATATATATATATATATATATACATATATATATATATATATATATATATATATGGCAAAGCCTACAGGACGAAACGTGTTGGGCTCTCCCTCTGTGACCTTCTACCTATTAAGTTAAGACTCTCCTTTGACATTACTTTTAATATTTTACCTATTCATTTAGTGGAGGACTTTTGATATTCCCCTTTTTTATGTGATTTTTTAATCAATTTTTACAATATTCCCCCATTGTGTTTAACTTGTGTTAAAATAAAATATATTTTTTTATATTGATATATACACGGCCTGATAAATATCTAATTTTTAATTTTTTGACACCATTGGTCGCTAGAACACTTATACTACTTTGCCATAAAAATTTTCACCAGTAACTTACCATTACTGCATACTTAAGGGGCAGCTGATGCCCATGATAATTGGGAGTGTTTTATAATAATTGGGTGTATTGGTCTCACATTTGGCACTAGCATAGTCTCTGTTTTTATTTTTATATATATATATATATATATATCTATCCTGTTGCAAAGCAGATTACTGAGGCCATAACAACTATGCTGGTGTTAAGGTGTGTACACACGGTGAGATTCGGACTTATCCGATTCTCACTGTGCGACGGGGGGCCGGGTCGGCACTTAGCCAGTATCGCAAGCACATAATGCGTGTGCTTGCGATCCTGGTTCTGTGTGATTTTGGCTAAGTGTCAATCCTGACTATCTCTTCTATAGAGATAGTCAGGATTGACTTGCCTGCACAGCCTATTTTTGCGGCCGATGCCGACCGCGCGGGGCCGCGCATCGGCATCGGATCGGGATCGCAAGGTGACTGTCACCGTGCGATCTGCACTATCTTTTCTTCCGATTCTGACTATATAGTCAGAATCGGAAGAAAAAATCTTACCGTGTGTACACACCTATAGACGTGTGTTCGGAATCGCCATTAGTGCAGTGAGACTGCAGTGCCAACCCTAGATGGGCCAGGTGTTTGTGCCGCACACTTGTGTCGCTTAGCTTAGTCATACAGTTACCTCATTGCCCTTTTTTACTTCTTGGCATGATGTGCTGTTTGGGGCCTTTTTTTTTTATATCTGCCCTGTCTGAAACTGCAGTGCCACTCCTAGATGGGCCAATTGTTTGTGTCATTTAGCTTAGTCATACAGCTACCTCATTGCACCTCTTTTTCATCTTTGCATGATGTGCTGTTTGGGGCCTAGTTATTTTCTCTTACGTCCTATAGGATGCTGGGGTCCACATTAGTACCATGGGGTATAGACTGGTCCACTAGGAGCCATGGGCACTTTATGAGATTAATAGTGTGGGCTGGCTCCTCCCTCTATGCCCCTCCTACTAGACTCAGTTTAGAAAATGTGCCCGGAGGAGTCGGTCAAAGCTAGGTGAGCTCTTAGGAGTTTTCTTAGTTTTTTTATTTTATTAGAACATTAGGTACAGGAAGGCTGCTGGCAACAGCATTCCTGCTTTGTGGGAATTAGGGGAGGAGTAGGAACCAACTCTAGAAGTTAATGGTTCTCTATTTCCGCTGACAGGACACTGAGCTCCTGAGGGTGATGATTGCAAGCCCACAAGGCTACCGCTCACTGCAGCAGCATGGCTGCCACCCCCAAACAGAGCCAGAAGTAAGAAGAATGGTGAGTACAGCACCTGCGTCCCTGTTAGCGGGTCGCCACCGGGTATGGTGGCACAATGGTGGGAGTGCAGCTTTTACAGGCTGTGCTCCAGGAAGGCTCAGCAACACTTAGTGTAGGCGCTTGGAGGGGCATCCTGGGCCAGCGTGGTCACCCTAAACTGGTCACAGACGCTAACAGGGCTAATCCCACTATTAGCATAGATACCTCCGACCAGTATAATCAAATTTGTGCAGGAAGCCGCGCACCATTGCAGGGAGCGGGGCTTCTCCCCAGAGCAGATCCAGCATTCACCAGTGCTATTTCCTCCTTTAAGATATAAGAAAGCGCTGACAGGGAGTGCTGACCCTCCGCATAACTCCAGTTACTGCGGTACCAGGGTGTTATAGATGGGGGGAGTGCATTGTTGGTAATAATCAACCTATTAAGGTTAATTATTCAGCGCCGGGATTTTATCATAGCAACTGCTTACAAGGGCGCTGTGTGGCTGGCTCCTTAAACATTGTGACTCTCTGAAGGTACTCTGGGGGAACCTGTATCTGACATTTTCCTGTGTGTGTGTGTGTGTGTGTGTGTGTGTGTGTGTGTGTGTATCCCACATTACCATGTCTAAGGACTCTGTGTCCAGTGCTGCAGAGTGTTTATCTTCTCCTGAGGAGTCTATTCCATGTACTCAGGACTGCAATATGCCTTCTGAATCCGAACCCCCATGGGTGGATTCTTTAAGGGGAATGATATCCCAGATTTCTACAAGGATGTCACATACTGAGAAAGAGACGCAGTTTTTGAGGAAATCTATGGAGGGGTTACAGTATTTTGCCCCCACTACTTCCTCAAAAACTTCACCCACAAAAGCATACACTTGCCCAGATAATGCAAGCTGACACTGATACCGACTCTGATACAGGGGACAGTGATGGGGATCTGCAGGGGGGGATGCATCCCTTGCTAAAGGGGTGCAACTAATGATGGAAGCCATTAGGGATGTTTTACACATTTCTGAGAACGTACCTGAACAGGTGGAGGAATCTTATTTTACAGAAAGTAAGAAATCCTTGCTTAACTTTCCGGCTTCCAAGGAGTTAAACTCTTTATTTGAAAAATCCTGGGAAAACCCAGAGAAAAAAATTCCAGATCCCAAAAAGGGTTCTCATTGCTTTCTCTTTCCCTTAAGAGGATAGAAAAAAGTGGGAAAACCCACCTATGGTTGACGCATCTGTATCTAGGTTGTCAAAAAAGGTGTTTTTACCTGTTCCTGGTTCAACTGCTTTAAAAGACCCGGCTGACCGCAAGATTGAGACTACACTCAAATCACTATACACAGCAAATGGCGTCGCCTTAAGGCCCACTGTTGCTTGTGCGTGGATTTCTAAAGCCATAGTAAAGTGGTCAGGCACATTGCTAGAAGACTTTGATACTATGGATAGAAGTGACATTGATTTGTTCCTACATCACATACAGGATTCTGCAGGGTTCATGATGGAGGCCATGAAGGACCTTGACATGCTGAATGCACGGGCTACAGTACTTCTATGGCGGTCTCGGCATGCAGAGGACTCTGGCTACGCCAATGGACTGCGGATGCAGAATCCAAGAGAAGTGTGGAGGTCAGACTCTGTTTGGGGATGCTTTGGATGCAGGATTTCCATGGCAACTGCGGGTAAGCAAACTTTTCTTCCCTCAGCAACACCACCGGCAATGAAGTCTTATCCTTCGCCTACACTGCAGTCCTTTCGGACCGCAAAATTTAAGAAATCTAAACCCCCTCCTACCTTCTTTAGAGGAGGTCAGGGAAAGTCCAGAAAACCTGTGCCATCAGGTTCCCAGGAACAGAAACTAGGTTCTGTTTCCTCAAAATCTTCATCATGACGGTGGACCTCCCAGCCTGGAGGTCGGGCTGGTGAGAGCGAGACTAAAAGCTTTCAGTCACGTTTGGGCGTCATCATGCCTAGACCCCTGGATAAAGGATAGTGTGGCTCAGTGATACAGACTGGAGTTTCACCAACTCCCACCTCACAGAGTCTTCAAATCAGGCTTACCAGTTTTGCTGACAGACAGCGCTATTCTACAGGAAGTCATTCAAAAATTGGTTCAAACAAATTTCATTGTTCCTGTTCCATTCCACCTACAACACAAAGGTTATTATTCAAACTTGTTTGTGGTACCGAAACCGGACGGTTCAGTAAGGCCGATATTAAACCTTAAATCATTGAACCCTACTTGAGGGAATTCAAATTCAAGATGGAGTCTCTGAGAGTGGTGATCTCAGGTCTGGAGGAGGGGGAATTCCTGGTATCCCTGGATATCAAGGATGCATAACTTCACATTTTGATCTGGCCGCCTCACCAGCCTTATCTCAGATTTGCGCTGCTGGACTGTCACTAACAGTTCCAGGCACTACCATTTGGCCTCTCCACAGCACTGAGGGTATTCACCAAGATCATGGCAGAGATGATGCTTCTCCTCTGAAAACAGGGTGTGAGTATAATTCCATATTTGGACAATCTGCTGATAAAAGCATTTTCCAAGGTGAAATTGTTGCAAAGTATTGCTCTCTCAACTCGACTACTCCAGGATCATGGGTGGATTTTGAATCTTCCAAAGTCACATTTGGAGACGACAAGGAGACTGCCCTTCCTGGGAATGATACTCGATACGGAAGTGCAGAAGGTGTTTCTACCAGTGGAGAAAGCGTTGGTGATCCAATCAATGGTCTGGGAACTCCTGAAGCCGCCCAGGGTATCGGTTCATCAGTGCATTCACCTTCTGGGGAAGAAGGTTGCCTCCTACAAGGCTCTTCAGTACCGAAGAGTCCATGCGAGGTTCTTCCAACTGGATCTCCTGGACAAATGGTCGGGATCACATCATCACATGCACCAATGGATACGCCTGTCACCAAAAGCCAGAATTTCACTCCTCTGCTGGCTACAAACTTCTCACCTACTCGAAGGTTCGGGATTCTGAATTGGGTCCTTATAACCACGGATGCAAGTCTCAAAGGTTGGGGAGCAGTCACCCAAGGGGAAAACTTCCAAGGAAGGTGGTCCAATAAGGAGTCTCATTCAAATAAATGTTCTGGAACTGAGGGCCATTTACAACTGGCTTCTACAAGCAGCACATCTTCTGCAAAATCAAGCCATTCAGGTTCAGTTGGACAATGTCACAGCGGTGTCCTACATAAATAGACAGGGCAGAATGAAGAGCAGAGCTGCAATGTCAGATGTAACAAGAGTCCTCCTGTGGACAGAAAAGCACACGGTGACGCTGTCAGCAATCTTCATTCCGGGAGTAGACAACTGGGAAGCGGACTTCCTCAGCAGACACAATCTCCATCCAGGAGAATGGAGCCTCCATCTGGAGGTGTTCGCAGAGGTGACAAGCCGGTGGGGTGTACCTCAGATAGACATGATGGCTTCTCACCTCAACAAGAAGCTTCGGAGGTACTGTTCCAGGTCGAGAGACCTGCACGCAGTGGTGGTGGTGGATGCACTAGTCACTCCGTGGACGTTCCAGTTGGTGTATGTGTTCCCTCTACTTCCGCTCATCCCAAAGATTCTCAAGCTCATAAAAAGAACAAGAGTTCAGGCAATCCTCATTGCTCCGGACTGGCCAAGAAGGGCTTGGTATGTGGATCTTCTGAAATTAGTGCTGGAGGATCCAAGGCCTCTTCGTCTTCGTGAGGACCTTCTCTGACTGGGGCCGTTCACCTATCAAGACTTACCGCGGCTACATTTGACGGCATAGAGGTTGAACGCCAGATCTTAACACAGAAAGGCATTCCAAAAAAGGTTATTCCTACCCTGATACAAGCTAGGAAGGGAGTAACATCAAAGCATTACCATCAGATTTGGAAAAAGTATATGTCTTGGTGTGAATCCAAGAAGATTCCTGCGGTGGAGTTTGAACTTGGACAGTTTCTCATCTTTCTGCAAGCAGGTGTGGATGTAGGCTTACGCTTGGGCTCCATAAAGGTCCAGATTTTGGCCTTGTCCATTTTCTTCCAGAAACAATTGGTGGCTCTTCCTGAGGTTCAGACATTCTGGAAAGGGGTTCTGCATATTCAACCACCCTTTGTGCCTCTTACAGCACCTTGGGATCTTAATGTGGTGTTGCAGTTCCTGCAATCGGATTGATTTGAGCCTTTACAGGACGTGGACGTGAAGTTTCTTACTTGGAAGGCAGTCACTCTGTTGGCATTGGCGTCTGCTCGACGTGTGTCGGAATTGGGGGCATTGTCATGCAAGAGCCCCTATCTGATTTTCCATGATGATATAGCTGAGCTCAGAATGCATCAGCAATTACTTCCAAAGGTTGTGTCATCCTTTCATATCAATCAACCTATTGTGGTGCCAGTGGCTACTGACTCCTCAATGACCTCAAAGGTCCTTGGATGTTGTGAGGGCTTTGAAAATATATGTGAGGAGAACTTCTTGTCACAGGAAGTCGGATGCTCTGTTTGTCCTTTATGATCCCAACAAGGTTGAGTGTCCTGCTTCTAAGCAGACAATTTCTCGCTTTATAAGGTTCACTATCCAGCATGCTTATTCTACGGCAGGCTTGCCGTGTCCAAAATCTGTTAAGGCCCACTCTACTCGTAAAGTGGGTTCTTCTTGGGCGGCTGCCCGGGGTGTCTCGGCTTTACAGCTTTGCCGAGCGGCTACTTGGTCAGGGTCAAACACGTTTGCTAGGTTCTACAAGTTCGATACTTTGGCCTCTGAGGACCTAAAGTTTGGTCAATCGATTCTGCAGGAACCTCAGCACTCTCCCTCCCACACTGGGAGCTTTGTTACATCCCCATGTTACTAATGTTGGCCACAGCATCCTCTAGGACGTAATAGAAAATAGGATTTTAATTACCTACCGGTAAATTATTTTCTCGTAGTCCATAGAGGATGCTGGGCGCCCGCCCAGTGCTTTATATTCCTGCATTGTTACTTGGTTCAGTTTGTTAGTTCAGCCATTGCTGAATCAATCCAAGTTTACTTAGCTTGGCTTTCCTTTTGTTGTACGTGTGAGCTGGTGTGAATCTCACCACTATCTGTGTATTTCCTTTTCTCGTAGTATGTCCGTCTCCTCGGGCACAGTTTCTAGACTGAGTCTGGAAGGAGGGGCATAGATGGAGGAGCCAGCCCACACAATTACTCTCTTAAAGTGCCTATGGCTCCTAGTGGACCCATCTATAACCCATGGTACTAATGTGGACCCCAGCATCCTCTACGGACTACGAGAAAAGGATATTCCAGTAGGTAATTAAAATCCTATTTTAAGTGCCATCCTGTCTGCCACTGCAGTGCCTCTGGGCCAGATGTTTGTGCCGCACACTTGTGTCGCTTAGCTTAGTCATTTTGGCCTAAAACAACATTGTGAGGTGTGAGGGGTTCAGAATAGACTGAAAATGAGTGGAAATGAATGTTATTGAGGTTAATAATACCGTAGGATCTAAATTACCCCCAAATTCTGTGATTTTAGCTGTTTTTATGTTTTTTTCAAAAATCATCCAGATCCATAACCAAAACCAAAAACATGAAAGGGTGGTTTTGGCAAAACCAATCCAAAACCAAAACATGAGCGAGAAATTAGAACCAAATCACAAAACACAAAAAGTGCCTGCCATGTTGCCCATAGCAACCGATCATATTCTACATTAATTAACATTTCTCTAGCTACACTTAGAGATGATAATGCTATAGACAGAATTTGATTGGTTGCTATGGGAAACATCACCAGTTTAAAAAAAAAAACCTCCCATCTTACTAAATTTGCATTTGTCTCTCTCTCCCTGACCCTGTCTCTCCATTTATCTCTCTCTCTCTAGCTACTGTCATTGGTCAAATTTCCCATTATGCATGAGAGGCACGTACTGTACCTAGGGGCAGCATCTGTTTGGGGGCCGCAGTTGGATGCTTATGCTGGTACAGTACTGTCATACCACAAATTACCAGTACAGTAACTGCAAAATAATATCACTGTACTGTACAATATGCCATCTTGAATGGAGTGTAAATGGGTACAGAGCCGGTGCTAGGGTGCTAGGGTGTTCGGCGCCCCCCTGCAAACTATGAATTTTGCGCCCTCCCATATTCCTTTGTTGTGCATCGGGAAAAGTGGTGTGGTCTCACAACTAAGGGGCATGGCCACACAATAGTACCCCCATTTAAAATTACGCCACATAATGCACCCCCAGTAGTAGTAGCAGTTATATGTAATGCCCCCCAACAGTAATAGTAGCGTCCTTATACATAATGACCCCCAGTAGTAGTAGCAGTTATATGTAATGCCTCCCAACAGTAATAGTAGCGTCCTTATACGTAATGCCACCCCTGTAGTAGTAGCATCCTTATACGTAATGTGTCCCCAGTAGTAGTAGCGTCCTTATACATAATGCCCCCCAGTAGTAGTAGCAGTTATATATAATGCCCCCCATTAGTAATAGTAGCATCCTTATACATAATGCCCCCCCAGTAGTAGTAGCAGTTATATGTAATGCCCCCCAACAGTAATAGTAGCGTCCTTATACGTAATGCCACCCCTGTAGTAGTAGCATCCCTATACGTAATGTGCCCCCAGTAGTAGTACCGTCCTTATACATAATGCCCCCCCAGTAGTAGTAGCAGTTATATGTAATGTCCCCCAACAGTAATAGCAGCGTCCTTATATGTAATGCACCCCAGTAGTAGTAGCATCCTTACTTATACATAATGCCCCCCCAGTAGTAGTAGCGTCCTTATACATAATGCCCCCCCAGTAGTAGTAGCATCCTTATACATAATGTCCCCCCCCCAGTAGTAGTAGCCTCCTTATACATAATGCCCCCCCAGTAGTAGTAGCGTCCTTATACATAATGCCCCCCCCCAGTAGTAGTAGCCTCCTTATACATAATGCCCCCCCAGTAGCAGTAGCGTCCTTATACATAATGCCCCCCCAATAGTAGTAGTGTCCTTATACATAATGTCACCCCTGTAGTAGTAGCATCCTTATACGTAATGTGCCCCCAGTAGTAGTACCGTCCTTATACATAATGCCCCCCCAGTAGTAGTAGCATCCTTACATGTAATGCCCTCCCAGTAGTAGTAGCACCGTCCTTATACATAATGCCCCCCAGTAGTAATAGATTCCTTATACATAATGCCCCCCCCAGTAGTAGCATCCTTATATGTAATGCCCCCCCAGTATTAGTAGCCTCCTTATACATAATGCCCCCCCAGTAGTAGTAGCAGTTATATGTAATGCCTCCCAACAGTAATAGTAGCGTCCTTATACGTAATGCCACCCCTGTAGTAGTAGCATCCTTATACGTAATGTGTCCCCAGTAGTAGTAGCGTCCTTATACATAATGCCCCCCAGTAGTAGTAGCAGTTATATATAATGCCCCCCATTAGTTTTAGTAGCATCCTTATACATAATGCCCCCCCAGTAGTAGTAGCAGTTATATGTAATGCCCCCCAACAGTAATAGTAGCGTCCTTATACGTAATGCCACCCCTGTAGTAGTAGCATCCCTATACGTAATGTGCCCCCAGTAGTAGTACCGTCCTTATACATAATGCCCCCCCAGTAGTAGTAGCAGTTATATGTAATGTCCCCCAACAGTAATAGCAGCGTCCTTATATGTAATGCACCCCAGTAGTAGTAGCATCCTTACTTATACATAATGCCCCCCCAGTAGTAGTAGCGTCCTTATACATAATGCCCCCCCAGTAGTAGTAGCATCCTTATACATAATGTCCCCCCCCAGTAGTAGTAGCCTCCTTATACATAATGCCCCCCCAGTAGTAGTAGCGTCCTTATACATAATGCCCCCCCCCCAGTAGTAGTAGCCTCCTTATACATAATGCCCCCCCAGTAGCAGTAGCGTCCTTATACATAATGCCCCCCCAATAGTAGTAGTGTCCTTATACATAATGTCACCCCTGTAGTAGTAGCATCCTTATACGTAATGTGCCCCCAGTAGTAGTACCGTCCTTATACATAATGCCCCCCAGTAGTAGTAGCATCCTTACATGTAATGCCCTCCCAGTAGTAGTAGCACCGTCCTTATACATAATGCCCCCCAGTCGTAATAGATTCCTTATACATAATGCCCCCCCCAGTAGTAGTAGCCTCCTTATACATAATGCCCCCCCAGTAGCAGTAGCGTCCTTATACATAATGCCCCCCCAATAGTAGTAGTGTCCTTATACATAATGTCACCCCTGTAGTAGTAGCATCCTTATACGTAATGTGCCCCCAGTAGTAGTACCGTCCTTATACATAATGCCCCCCCAGTAGTAGTAGCATCCTTACATGTAATGCCCCCCCAGTATTAGTAGCCTCCTTATACATAATGCCCCCCCAGCAGTAGTATCGTTATATGTAATGCCCTCCCCCAGCAATAGTAGCGTCCTTATACGTAATGCCCCCCCTATAGTAGTAGCGTCCTTGCATGTAATGGCCCCCCCAGCAGTGGCGTCCATAAAGCGCGCACACACAGACATACCTCACACACACACAATTCACACATATATACAAACACACACACACACACACACACACACACACACACACACACCATACTACACACACACCATACTACACACACACACACACACACACACACATTTCTCTCTCACCCTCCACTTACCAAGTCTGGCTGGCCGTCACTGCAATGCTTATTCCACCACTGTTCAGCTGTCTGGTCCCGTGTAGCTCCGCCCCTCTATTCTGTGTAGCTCCACCCCTCGTGCCGCCGTAGCTCCGCCCCCTTTTCAGGACCCTCACTGCACAGCACACAGGCTGCTGTCACAGGTGATTGGAGGGGGAGGGGGTGGGGGGGAGGAGGCTTATCATACTGCCGTCGCCGCTGCCTGTCATACAGTGACAGGCACAGCAGCCGGCAGCAGCAGCAGCAGGGGGGACAGGACGGCGCAGCAGGGAAGGGATGCAGAGCAGGGGAAGCGCCTGTCTGTTCCAGCTCCTCCCTGCACTGCATCCCTTCGCTGAGCGGGTAGCGCCGGGCCTGAATGGGTAGCACATGCACATACTGTACAGTACTGTCCCTGTAAGCTGCCCTATGGTACTGTACTTAGTAAATATGTACATATTTCAAAATTTAAAAGTCATAGTTTATCTATTTTTATATTAAGTTAACTAAAGATCTTTGAATATGCTCGCTACCTTAGTCATAAACAGCAGCATACGGGCCACTCACAACTTTCCTGAAGGTCTTGTGCCCCTTGGAATCATGGTGTCTGTCATAATCATCCCCTTTTTTTTTTTTTACCCACCTGTCACCAAGCCTGGACACTAGTGTACTATCACTATACTTTTTACTGTATAACTTGTAATTTTTTTTCTTTTAGCCACAGACGAGGAGTGGCCAGAGTATATTTTTGGTAAATATACAGTAGCAATTAGAGATGAGCGGGTTCGGTTCCTCTGAATCCGAACCCGCCCGAACTTCAGGTTTTTTACACGGGTCCGAGCAGGCTCGGATCTTCCCGCCTTGCTCGGCTAACCCGAGCGCGCCCGAACGTCATCATCACGCTGTCGGATTCTCGCGAGGCTCGGATTCTATCGCGAGACTCGGATTCTATATAAGGAGCCGCGCGTCGCCGCCATTTTCACACGTGCATTGAGAGTCATAGGGAGAGGACGTGGCTGGCGTCCTCTCCGTTTAGAGAAGAGAGAGACACAGTATTTTGGGGAGCATTATTAGGAGGAGTACTACTATACTGTATACTACTATACTTACTACTTGCTGAAGTGATATTTATAGATTAGATAGTGTGACTGTAAGTGTATTATCTAACTTGTGGGGGAGACACTGACAGTGGGGAGCAGTTAGAGTCTGAGAGCAGGACTCAGGAGTACATATAACGTACAGTGCACACTTTTGCTGCCAGAGTCAGTGCCACACTGCCATTGTTGTGACCACACTGACCACCAGTATAATAATATATTTTGTGATTGTCTGCTTAGGCCTCGGAGTACTAGTTGCAAGTTGCAACGTGACCTGAAGTGACCACCAGTTTAATAATCAATCACCACCAGTTTAATATATATATATATATATAATTGTATATAATATATATATATATATATATATATATATATAATATTGTATACCACCTACCCGTGGTTTTTTTTTTTTTCATTCTTCTTTATACATACTACTATAGTAGCTTACTGTAGCAGTCTGCGGTGCTGTGCTGACCTGACAGTGTCCAGCAGGTCCGTCATCAGTCATTACATAATAAATATATATAGTACCTGTCCGGCTGCAGTACTAGTGATATTATATTGATTTCATCTCATTATCAATAATTTATCATCCAGTCTAGACTCTATATTAGCAGCAGACACAGTACGTTAGTCCACGGCTGTAGCTACCTCTGTGTCGGCACTCGGCAGTCCATCCATAATTGTATACCACCTACCCGTGGTTTTTTTATTTTCTTTCTTCTTTGTACATACTACTATAGAGTATAGTAGCTTACTGTAGCAGTCTGCGGTGCTGCTGAGCTGACAGTGTCCAGCAGGTCCGTCATCAGTCATCATTACCTAATAAATATATTATCTACCTGTCCGGCTGCAGTACTAGTGATATTATATATATATACATACATATATATATTGATTTCATCTCATTATCAATCATCCAGTCTATATTAGCAGCAGACACAGTACGTTAGTCCACGGCTGTAGCTACCTCTGTGTCGGCACTCGGCAGTCCATCCATAATTGTATACCACCTACCCGTGGTTTTTTTTTTTCTTTCTTCTTTGTACATACTACTATAGAGTATAGTAGCTTACTGTAGCAGTCTGCGGTGCTGCTGAGCTGACAGTGTCCAGCAGGTCCGTCATCAGTCATCATTACCTAATAAATATATTATCTACCTGTCCGGCTGCAGTACTAGTGATATTATATATACATACATATATATATTGATTTCATCTCATTATCAATCATCCAGTCTATATTAGCAGCAGACACAGTACGTTAGTCCACGGCTGTAGCTACCTCTGTGTCGGCACTCGGCAGTCCATCCATAATTGTATACCACCTACCCGTGGTTTTTTTTCTTTTCTTTCTTCTTTGTACATACTACTATAGTATAGTAGCTTACTGTAGCAGTCTGCGGTGCTGCTGAGCTGACAGTGTCCAGCAGGTCCGTCATCAGTCATCATTACCTAATAAATATATTATCTACCTGTCCGGCTGCAGTACTAGTGATATTATATATACATACATATATATATATTGATTTCATCTCATTATCAATCATCCAGTCTATATTAGCAGCAGACACAGTACGTTAGTCCACGGCTGTAGCTACCTCTGTGTCGGCACTCGGCAGTCCATCCATAATTGTATACCACCTACCCGTGGTTTTTTTTTTCTTTCTTCTTTGTACATACTACTATAGAGTATAGTAGCTTACTGTAGCAGTCTGCGGTGCTGCTGAGCTGACAGTGTCCAGCAGGTCCGTCATCAGTCATCATTACCTAATAAATATATTATCTACCTGTCCGGCTGCAGTACTAGTGATATTATATATACATACATATATATATTGATTTCATCTCATTATCAATCATCCAGTCTATATTAGCAGCAGACACAGTACGTTAGTCCACGGCTGTAGCTACCTCTGTGTCGGCACTCGGCAGTCCATCCATAATTGTATACCACCTACCCGTGGTTTTTTTCTTTTCTTTCTTCTTTGTACATACTACTATAGAGTATAGTAGCTTACTGTAGCAGTCTGCGGTGCTGCTGAGCTGACAGTGTCCAGCAGGTCCGTCATCAGTCATCATTACCTAATAAATATATTATCTACCTGTCCGGCTGCAGTACTAGTGATATTATATATACATACATATATATATTGATTTCATCTCATTATCAATCATCCAGTCTATATTAGCAGCAGACACAGTACGTTAGTCCACGGCTGTAGCTACCTCTGTGTCGGCACTCGGCAGTCCATCCATAATTGTATACCACCTACCCGTGTTTTTTTTTTTTCTTTCTTCTTTGTACATACTACTATAGTATAGTAGCTTACTGTAGCAGTCTGCGGTGCTGCTGAGCTGACAGTGTCCAGCAGGTCCGTCATCAGTCATCATTACCTAATAAATATATTATCTACCTGTCCGGCTGCAGTACTAGTGATATTATATATACATACATATATATATTGATTTCATCTCATTATCAATCATCCAGTCTATATTAGCAGCAGACACAGTACGTTAGTCCACGGCTGTAGCTACCTCTGTGTCGGCACTCGGCAGTCCATCCATAATTGTATACCACCTACCCGTGGTTTTTTTTTTTCTTTCTTCTTTGTACATACTACTATAGAGTATAGTAGCTTACTGTAGCAGTCTGCGGTGCTGCTGAGCTGACAGTGTCCAGCAGGTCCGTCATCAGTCATCATTACCTAATAAATATATTATCTACCTGTCCGGCTGCAGTACTAGTGATATTATATATACATACATATATATATATTGATTTCATCTCATTATCAATCATCCAGTCTATATTAGCAGCAGACACAGTACGTTAGTCCACAGCTGTAGCTACCTCTGTGTCGGCACTCGGCAGTCCATCCATAATTGTATACCACCTACCCGTGGTTTTTTTTTCTTTCTTCTTTGTACATACTACTATAGAGTATAGTAGCTTACTGTAGCAGTCTGCGGTGCTGCTGAGCTGACAGTGTCCAGCAGGTCCATCATCAGTCATCATTACCTAATAAATATATTATCTACCTGTCCGGCTGCAGTACTAGTGATATTATATATACATACATATATATATTGATTTCATCTCATTATCAATCATCCAGTCTATATTAGCAGCAGACACAGTACGTTAGTCCACGGCTGTAGCTACCTCTGTGTCGGCACTCAGCAGTCCATCCATAATTGTATACCACCTACCCGTGGTTTTTTTTTTTCTTTCTTCTTTGTACATACTACTATAGTATAGTAGCTTACTGTAGCAGTCTGCGGTGCTGCTGAGCTGACAGTGTCCAGCAGGTCCGTCATCAGTCATCATTACCTAATAAATATATTATCTACCTGTCCGGCTGCAGTACTAGTGATATTATATATACATACATATATATATATTGATTTCATCTCATTATCATCCAGTCTATATTAGCAGCAGACACAGTACGGTAGTCCACGGCTGTAGCTACCTCTGTGTCGGCACTCGGCAGTCCATCCATAAGTATACTAGTATCCATCCATCTCCATTGTTTACCTGAGGTGCCTTTTAGTTGTGCCTATTAAAATATGGAGAACAAAAATGTTGAGGTTCCAAAATTAGGGAAAGATCAAGATCCACTTCCACCTCGTGCTGAAGCTGCTGCCACTAGTCATGGCCGAGACGATGAAATGCCAGCAACGTCGTCTGCCAAGGCCGATGCCCAATGTCATAGTACAGAGCATGTCAAATCCAAAACACCAAATATCAGTAAAAAAAAGGACTCCAAAACCTAAAATAAAATTGTCGGAGGAGAAGCGTAAACTTGCCAATATGCCATTTACCACACGGAGTGGCAAGGAACGGCTGAGGCCCTGGCCTATGTTCATGGCTAGTGGTTCAGCTTCACATGAGGATGGAAGCACTCAGCCTCTCGCTAGAAAACTGAAAAGACTCAAGCTGGCAAAAGCACCGCAAAGAACTGTGCGTTCTTCGAAATCCCAAATCCACAAGGAGAGTCCAATTGTGTCGGTTGCGATGCCTGACCTTCCCAACACTGGACGTGAAGAGCATGCGCCTTCCACCATTTGCACGCCCCCTGCAAGTGCTGGAAGGAGCACCCGCAGTCCAGTTCCTGATAGTCAGATTGAAGATGTCAGTGTTGAAGTACACCAGGATGAGGAGGATATGGGTGTTGCTGGCGCTGGGGAGGAAATTGACCAGGAGGATTCTGATGGTGAGGTGGTTTGTTTAAGTCAGGCACCCGGGGAGACACCTGTTGTCCGTGGCAGGAATATGGCAGTTGACATGCCTGGTGAAAATACCAAAAAAATCAGCTCTTCAGTGTGGAGGTATTTCAACAGAAAAGCGGACAACAGGTGTCAAGCCGTGTGTTGCCTTTGTCAAGCTGTAATAAGTAGGGGTAAGGACGTTAACCACCTCGGAACATCCTCCCTTATACGTCACCTGCAGCGCATTCATAATAAGTCAGTGACAAGTTCAAAAACTTTGGGTGACAGCGGAAGCAGTCCACTGACCAGTAAATCCCTTCCTCTTGTAACCAAGCTCACGCAAACCACCCCACCAACTCCCTCAGTGTCAATTTCCTCCTTCCCCAGGAATGCCAATAGTCCTGCAGGCCATGTCACTGGCAATTCTGACAATTCCTCTCCTGCCTGGGATTCCTCCGATGCATCCTTGCGTGTAACGCCTACTGCTGCTGGCGCTGCTGTTGTTGCTGCTGGGAGTCGATGGTCATCCCAGAGGGGAAGTCGGAAGACCACTTGTACTACTTCCAGTAAGCAATTGACTGTCCAACAGTCCTTTGCGAGGAAGATGAAATATCACAGCAGTCATCCTGCTGCAAAGCGGATAACTGAGGCCTTGACAACTATGTTGGTGTTAGACGTGCGTCCGGTATCCGCCGTTAGTTCACAGGGAACTACACAATTTCTTGAGGTAGTGTGCCCCCGTTACCAAATACCATCTAGGTTCCACTTCTCTAGGCAGGCGATACCGAAAATGTACACAGACCTCAGAAAAAGACTCACCAGTGTCCTAAAAAATGCAGCTGTACCCAATGTCCACTTAACCACGGACATGTGGACAAGTGGAGCAGGGCAGGGTCAGGACTATATGACTGTGACAGCCCACTGGGTAGATGTATGGACTCCCGCCGCAAGAACAGCAGCGGCGGCACCAGTAGCAGCATCTCGCAAACGCCAACTCTTTCCTAGGCAGGCTACGCTTTGTATCACCGGTTTCCAGAATACGCACACAGCTGAAAACCTCTTACGGCAACTGAGGAAGATCATCGCGGAATGGCTTACCCCAATTGGACTCTCCTGTGGATTTGTGGCATCGGACAACGCCAGCAATATTGTGTGTGCATTAAATATGGGCAAATTCCAGCACGTCCCATGTTTTGCACATACCTTGAATTTGGTGGTGCAGAATTTTTAAAAAAACGACAGGGGCGTGCAAGAGATGCTGTCGGTGGCCAGAAGAATTGCGGGACTCTTTCGGCGTACAGGCACCACGTACAGAAGACTGGAGCACCACCAAAAACTACTGAACCTGCCCTGCCATCATCTGAAGCAAGAAGTGGTAACGAGGTGGAATTCAACCCTCTATATGCTTCAGAGGTTGGAGGAGCAGCAAAAGGCCATTCAAGCCTATACAATTGAGCACGATATAGGAGGTGGAATGCACCTGTCTCAAGCGCAGTGGAGAATGATTTCAACGTTGTGCAAGGTTCTGATGCCCTTTGAACTTGCCACACGTGAAGTCAGTTCAGACACTGCCAGCCTGAGTCAGGTCATTCCCCTCATCAGGCTTTTGCAGAAGAAGCTGGAGACATTGAAGGAGGAGCTAACACGGAGCGATTCCGCTAGGCATGTGGGACTTGTGGATGGAGCCCTTAATTCGCTTAACAAGGATTCACGGGTGGTCAATCTGTTGAAATCAGAGCACTACATTTTGGCCACCGTGCTCGATCCTAGATTTAAAGCCTACCTTGGATCTCTCTTTCCGGCAGACACAAGTCTGCTGGGGTTGAAAGACCTGCTGGTGAGAAAATTGTCAAGTCAAGCGGAACGCGACCTGTCAACATCTCCTCCTTCACATTCTCCCGCAACTGGGGGTGCGAGGAAAAGGCTCAGAATTCCGAGCCCACCCGCTGGCGGTGATGCAGGGCAGTCTGGAGCGACTGCTGATGCTGACATCTGGTCCGGACTGAAGGACCTGACAACGATTACGGACATGTCGTCTACTGTCACTGCATATGATTCTCTCACCATTGAAAGAATGGTGGAGGATTATATGAGTGACCGCATCCAAGTAGGCACGTCACACAGTCCGTACTTATACTGGCAGGAAAAAGAGGCAATTTGGAGGCCCTTGCACAAACTGGCTTTATTCTACCTAAGTTGCCCTCCCACAAGTGTGTACTCCGAAAGAGTGTTTAGTGCCGCCGCTCACCTTGTCAGCAATCGGCGTACGAGGTTACATCCAGAAAATGTGGAGAAGATGATGTTCATTAAAATGAATTATAATCAATTCCTCCGTGGAGACATTGACCAGCAGCAATTGCCTCCACAAAGTACACAGGGAGCTGAGATGGTGGATTCCAGTGGGGACGAATTGATAATCTGTGAGGAGGGGGATGTACACGGTGATATATCGGAAGATGATGATGAGGTGGACATCTTGCCTCTGTAGAGCCAGTTTGTGCAAGGAGAGATTAATTGCTTCTTTTTTGGTGGGTGTCCAAACCAACCCGTCATTTCAGTCACAGTCGTGTGGCAGACCCTGTCACTGAAATGATGGGTTGGTTAAAGTGTGCATGTCCTGTTTATACAACATAAGGGTGGGTGGGAGGGCCCAAGGACAATTCCATCTTGCACCTCTTTTTTCTTTAATTTTTCTTTGCGTCATGTGCTGTTTGGGGAGGGTTTTTTGAAAGGGACATCCTGCGTGACACTGCAGTGCCACGCCTAGATGGGCCCGGTGTTTGTGTCGGCCACTAGGGTCGCTTATCTTACTCACACAGCTACCTCATTGCGCCTCTTTTTTCTTTGCGTCATGTGCTGTTTGGGGAGGGTTTTTTGGAAGGGACATCCTGCGTGACACTGCAGTGACACTCCTAGATGGGCCCGGTGTTTGTGTCGGCCACTAGGGTCGCTTATCTTACTCACACAGCTACCTCATTGCGCCTCTTTTTTTCTTTGCGTCATGTGCTGTTTGGGGAGGGTTTTTTGGAAGGGACATCCTGCGTGACACTGCAGTGCCACTCCTAGATGGGCCCGGTGTTTGTGTCGGCCACTAGGGTCGCTTATCTTACTCACACAGCTACCTCATTGCGCCTCTTTTTTTCTTTGCGTCATGTGCTGTTTGGGGAGGGTTTTTTGGAAGGGACATCCTGCGTGACACTGCAGTGCCACTCCTAGATGGGCCCGGTGTTTGTGTCGGCCACTAGGGTCGCTTATCTTACTCACACAGCTACCTCATTGCGCCTCTTTTTTTCTTTGCGTCATGTGCTGTTTGGGGAGGGTTTTTTGGAAGGGACATCCTGCGTGACACTGCAGTGACACTCCTAGATGGGCCCGGTGTTTGTGTCAGCCACTAGGGTCGCTTATCTTACTCACACAGCTACCTCATTGCGCCTCTTTTTTTCTTTGCGTCATGTGCTGTTTGGGAAGGGTTTTTTGGAAGGGACATCCTGCGTGACACTGCAGTGACACTCCCAGATGGGCCCGGTGTTTGTGTCGGCCACTAGGGTCGCTTATCTTACTCACACAGCTACCTCATTGCGCCTCTTTTTTTCTTTGCGTCATGTGCTGTTTGGGGAGGGTTTTTTGGAAGGGACATCCTGCGTGACACTGCAGTGACACTCCTAGATGGGCCCGGTGTTTGTGTCGGCCAGTAGGGTCGCTTATCTTACTCACACAGCTACCTCATTGCGCCTCTTTTTTTCTTTGCGTCATGTGCTGTTTGGGGAGGGTTTTTTGGAAGGGACATCCTGCGTGACACTGCAGTGACACTCCTAGATGGGCCCGGTGTTTGTGTCGGCCACTAGGGTCGCTTATCTTACTCACACAGCTACCTCATTGCGCCTCTTTTTTTCTTTGCGTCATGTGCTGTTTGGGGAGGGTTTTTTGGAAGGGACATCCTGCGTGACACTGCAGTGACACTCCTAGATGGGCCCGGTGTTTGTGTCGGCCACTAGGGTCGCTTCTGTTACTCACACAGCTACCTCATTGCGCCTCTTTTTTTCTTTGCGTCGTGTGCTGTTTGGGGAGGGTTTTTTGGAAGGGACATCCTGCGTGACACTGCAGTGACACTCCTAGATGGGCCCGGTGTTTGTGTCGGCCACTAGGGTCGCTTAGCTTAGTCATCCAGCGACCTAGGTGCAAATTTTAGGACTAAAAATAATATTGTGAGGTGTGAGGTATTCAGAATAGACTGAAAATGAGTGTAAATTATGGTTTTTGAGGTTAATAATACTTTGGGATCAAAATGACCCCCAAATTCTATGATTTAAGCTGTTTTTTAGTGTTTTTTGAAAAAAACACCCGAATCCAAAACACACCCGAATCCGACAAAAAAAATTCGGTGAGGTTTTGCCAAAACGCGGTCGAACCCAAAACACGGCCGCGGAACCGAACCCAAAACCAAAACACAAAACCCGAAAAATTTCCGGCGCTCATCTCTAGTAGCAATATTTAGTACTGTAATTTACAGTATTTTTTTTCTCCCAGATTGTTTTTAGTCAAACTAATATGACTAACTGTATTTTATCTTTTACAGTCCGTTGCCAACCTGAGGAGGAGACAGAAGTTAATAAGAGAAAAATACATAATGCACTGTACTGTACTGTACTCTAACTTACTGTAACATGTCTAACGCTGAGCTGATCATCTTCACACCCTCTGACATAACCTTACAGTACATACTGTACATCAGTGGCTGAACAAGCAAGCGGTGGGCCCAGGTGCGACAAAATGCTTTGGGCCCCCCCCCCCCCCCCCCATCCAAGTCCACCCCAGGGGCAGTGCGCGCCATAAGGCGCGCGCAAAAATACATAGTGGCGTGGCTTCGTGGGGAAGGGGTGTGGCCACAAAATAATACCAACACAGTAGTCTCCATTATTCAAATTACGCCGCACAGTAGCACCACTACACCAGGTAGAGACCCTTTTACACCTTACAGCGAACAGATTCCTCTTTTTACACATTACAGCAGACAGCGTGCCCTTTTTACACATAACGGCAGACCGCGTGCCCTTGTTACACATTACGGCAGACAGCGTGCCCTTTTTACACATTACAGCAGACAGCGTGCCCTTGTTACACATAGCGGCAGACAGCGTGCCCTTTTTACACATTACGGCAGACAGCGTGCCCTTGTTACACATTACGGCAGACCGCGTGCCCTTGTTACACATTACGGCAGACAGCGTGCCCTTGTTACACATTACGGCAGACAGCGTGCCCTTGTTACACATTACGGCAGACAGCGTCCCCATTTTTACACATTACGGCAGACAGCGTGCCCTTGTTACACATTACGGCAGACAGCGTCCCCATTTTTACACATTACGGCAGGCAGATTCCCCATTTTTACACATAGCAGCAGGCAGATTCCCCATTTTTACACATAGCGTCAGGCAGTCCCCCTGTTTTACACATAGCGTCAGGCAGTCCCCCTTTTTTACACATTACGGCAGGCAGATTCCCCTTTTTACACATTGCGTCGGGCAGATTACCCCTTTTTACACATAGCGGCAGGCAGTCCCCCATTTTTACACATTGCGGCAGGCTGATTCCCCCTTTTTACACATTGCGGCAGGCAGTCCCCCCTTTTTACACATTGCGGCAGGTAGTCCCCCCTTTTTACACATTGCGGCAGGCAGTCCCCCCTTTTTACACATTGCTGCAGGCAGTCCCCCCTTTTTACACATTGCTGCAGGCAGTCCCCCCTTTTTACACATTGCGGCAGGTATACCCCCCTTTTTACACAGTGCGGCAGGTAGTCCCCATTTTTACACAGTGCGGCAGGTAGTCCCCCATTTTTACACATTGCGGCAGGCAGGCACAAGAAAGAAGGAAAGAAGGAAAGAAAGAAGGAAAGAAGGAAAGAAGGAAAGAAAGAAAGAAAGAAAGAAAGAAAGAAAGAAAGAAAGAAAGAAAGAAAGAAAGAAAGAAAGAAAGAAAGAAAGAAAGAAAGAAAGAAAGAAAGAAAGAAAGAAAGAAGAATTATACTTACCCTCTCCGCTGGCTCAGGCTCCTCGGTGCAGCGTCAGAGACGATTCCCGGGCTGGAGAGAAGGAGGAGGAGGGAGGCTGAGAAGGGAGCCGCAGCAGCGCTGTGTTACTGGTGGAGGCGCTGCTGCTGCTGCCCCTCTGCTTCCCTATAGGCTGTTCTCGGAAGACAGCCTATAGGGAAGCAGAGGGGCAGCAGCAGCAGCGCCTCCACCAGTAACAAAGCGCTGCTGCGGCTCCCTTCTCAGCCTCCCTCCTCCTCCTTCCCCCGTCTGTAGTACCGCTGCTCCTCTCCTCTCCTCTCTTCGCCGGGCGGCTGTGCGCTGCGGGCAGCGGTTGCCCGCAGCGCACAGCGGCATGTAATGAGTCAGTTTGACTCATTACATGCTTGGGCCCCTGGACAGAGGCGGGCCCCAGTGCAGTGCACTGCCTGCACTGCCGGTAGTTCCGCCTCTGCTGTACATTCTCTCCTTTTACACACTCTTCACTCCACAAAAGCATGCTGCGTATACTGGGCCTAATTCTGAGTTGATCGCAGCAGCAAATTTGTTAACGGTTGAACAAAACCATGGCCCTCATTCCGAGTTGATCGGTCGCAAGGCGAATTTAGCAGAGTTACACACGCTAAGCCGCCGCCTACTGGGAGTGAATCTTAGCTTCTTAAAATTGCGACCGATGTATTCGCAATATTGCGATTACTAACTACTTAGCAGTTTCAGAGTAGCTCCAGACTTACTCTGCCTGTGCGATCAGTTCAGTGCTTGTCGTTCCTGGTTGACGTCACAAACACACCCAGCGTTCGCCCAGGCACTCCCACCGTTTCCCCGGCCACTCCTGCGTTTTTTCCGGAAACGGTAGCGTTTTCAGCCACACGCCCCTGAAACGCCGTGTTTCCGCCCAGTAACACCCATTTCCTGTCAATCACATTACGATCGCCGGAGCGAAGAAAAAGCCGTGAGTAAAAATACTTTCTTCATAGTAAAGTTACTTGGCGCAGTCGCAGTGCGAACTTTGCGCATGCGTACTAAGCGGATTTTCACTGCGATGCGATGAAAAAGAACGAGCGAACAACTCGGAATGAGGGCCCATGTGCACTGCAGGGGGTGGGGGGGGAGGGGGGGAGATATAAACATGTGCAGAGAGAGTTAGATTTGGGCGGGGTGTGTTCAAACTAAAATCTAAACTGCAGTGTGAAAATAAAGCAGCCAGTATTTACCTTGCACAGAAACAATATAAACCACCCAAATCTAAGTCTCTCTGCAAATGTTATATCTGCCCCACCAGCAGTGCACATGGGTGGTCATTCCGAGTTGTTCGCTCGCTGACGTTTTTCGCAATGGAGTGATTAGGTGGAAAACGCGCATGCGCTTAGTAATTTTACTCAAAACTTCGGATATTTACACAAGCTCGAGCAACGTTTTTTCAGCGCTCGAGTGATCATAGTGTGAAGTCGGTGTTTCTGGGCGTTAACTGGCCGTTTTAAGGGAGCGTGCTAAAAAGGTAAAAACACAGGAGTGGCTGGAAAAATGGGGGAGTGGGTGGCCGAATGCAGGGTGTGTTTGTGACATCAAACCAGGAACTAAACGGACCGAGGTGATCGCAGTCTAGGAGTAGGTCTGGAGCTACTCAGAAACTGCTAGGAATTATTTAGTAACAGTTCTGCTAATCTTTGGTTCGCTACTCTGCTAAACTAAGATACACTCCCAGAGGGCGGCGGCCTAGCGTGTGCAATGCTGCTAAAAGCAGCTAGCGAGCGAACAACTCGGAATGAGGGCCATGGTTTTGTCCAACTGCTAACAAATTTGCTGCTGCGATCAACTCTGAATTACCCCCACTGTCTACTGATTTCTTCCTTAAACTGCCACCTCCAATATTTTGCACAAGCTGCTCCCTACAGTACTGTACTGTACTGTATCTCTGGAATTCTCCAACTCTACAGTACTGTACTGTATATTAAACATGAAACAGGCTCTCAAGACCCACTTCTTCACCACACCCAGCCATCTTTCAACCTACCTGTCTCTACCATACTGACGGTCTATCCCTTTCTGTCTTTCTGCTCATTGCCTTTAGAATGTATGGGTTGCAGTTAAATGCTGGCTGTCGGGGTAACAGTGACAATACGAATAGCTGTAATCCCTGCGCTAAAGCTCTATTCCCACTTGTGGGTGTCCATGACACCCATATAGTGAGAATAGATCCAGTGGGGAGCAATGTGAGTCACCCAGTCTGCTGCGTGGTGAGAGCAGCAAGGCCACAAGGAGACTTGGAGCACTCGTCCCTCTGCTGGCGTTCTGGCAGGAGGGATGCAGCTGTTGGGATATAGACAGCAGGTATCCCATCCGCCGGGATTGCGTATGTAATCTAGAGATGTGCAACGGGCACTGTTTTGTGTTTTGGTTTTGGTTCTAATTCCCCGCTCGTGTTTTGATTTTGGCTTGGTTTTGCCCAATCCACCCTTTTGTGTTTTGGTTTTGGATCTGGATAATTAAAAAAAAACACATAAAAACAGCTAAAAGCACAGAATTTGGGGGTAATTTTGATCCTACTGTATTTAATATTAACCTCAATAACATTAATTTCCACTCATTTCCAGTCTATTCTGAACACCTCACACCTCACAATATTGTTTTCAGGCCAAAAGGTTGCACCGACGTGGCTGTATGACTAAGCTAAGCGACATAACCACCTGGCCAATCTAGTAGTGGCATGCAGTGGCTATTTTCAGTCCACTGAGAGCATGCCCCTGTAATTTTTCAAAAATTCTGCAATTGGTGGACTTAAACGGCAGTACCCCTGGACTTATACTAGAGATGAGTGTGTTCGGTTCTCAGAGAACCGAACCGTACCGAACTTTGCCATCCGAGTTAGGCTCGGGTTTTCCCGCCTGACTTGGAAACCTGAACGTGGCAAAACGTCATCATCCCGCTGTCGGATTCTCATGGGATTTGGATTCCATATAAGGAGCCGCGTGTCGCGGACATTTTCACTCTAGTCTCAGAGAGTGTACAGAGAGGACGTGTCCTCAGTGTTCAGTGTCTGTGTGTTGGGGCGGGAAAGTGGGGTGGCAAGTGTTGTGCTGCTCAGTCCAGTCCAGTGTAGTCACTCAGTGTATTGTGCTGCATCAGTCCAGGCTGTCACAGTGTTGGTGTTCTCTGTTGCCATATATCCAGTGTAGCTGTATAAGTGGTGCTGTGTTGTGCTGACCAGTCCAGTGTAGTCAGTGTATTGTGCTGCATCAGTCCAGCCATTCACAGTGCTGGTGTTCTCTGCTGCCATATATCCAGTGTAGCTGTATAAAGTGGTGCTGTGTTGTGCAGACCAGTGGTAGTGTCCTATATCATCAGTAATTCCAGTGACGATATACGCTGCTGCTATATGTCCACTGCTGCAGTATAACAATTATAACAACAACGTGTTGTGCTGCATCAGACCAGTGGTATTGTCCTGTATCATCAGTAATTCCAGTGACAATATAGGCTGCTGCTATATGTCCACTGCTGCAGTATAACAATTATAACAACAACCTGTTGTACTGCATCAGACCAGTGGAAGTGTCCTGTGTCATCAGTTATTCCAGTGACGATATACGCTGCTGCTATATGTCCACTGCTGCAGTATAACAATTATATCAACAACCTGTTGTGCTGTATCAGACCAGTGGTAGTGTCCTGTGTCATCAGTAAGTCCAGTGATGATATACGCTGCTGCTATATGTCCACTGCTGCAGTATAACAATTATAACAATAACCTATTGTGTAGAGATGAGCGGGTTCGGTTCCTCGGAATCCGAACCCGCCCGAACTTCAGGTTTTTTTACACGGGTCCGAGCGACTCGGATCTTCCCGCCTTGCTCGGTTAACCCGAGCGCGCCCGAACGTCATCATCCCGCTGTCGGATTCTCGCGAGGCTCGGATTCTATCGCGAGACTCGGATTCTATATAAGGAGCCGCGCGTCGCCGCCATTTTCACACGTGCATTGAGATTGATAGGGAGAGGACGTGGCTGGCGTCCTCTCCGTTTATAGAGAAGAGAGTGAGACTAGAGTAGAGAGAGACACAGTATTTACTTTAGTAATTTTGGGGAGCATTAGGAGGAGTACTACTACTTGCTGAAGTGATAGTGTGACTGTATATCTGACTTGTGGGGGAGACAGTGGGGAGCAGTTAGAGTCTGAGAGCAGGAGTACATATTTTAACGTACAGTGCACACTTTTGCTGCCAGAGTGCCACACTGCCATTGTGACCACACTGACCTCCAGTATATGTTGTGATTGTCTGCTTAGGAGTACTACTTGCAAGTTGCTGATAGTGTGACCAGTGACCTGACCATCAGTTTAATTAATCACCACCAGTTTAATATATATATATAATTGTATATAATATATATATAATTGTATACCACCTACCCGTGTTTTTTTTTTCTTTCTTCTTGATACATACTACTATAGTAGCTTACTGTAGCAGTCTGCGGTGCTGCTGAGCTGACAGTGTCCAGCAGGTCCGTCATCAGTCATTACATAATAAATATATATACCTGTCCGGCTGCAGTACTAGTGATATTATATATATATATATATTAATTTCATCTCATTATCATCCAGTCTATATTAGCAGCAGACACAGTACGGTAATCCACGGCTGTAGCTTCCTCTGTGTCGGCAGTCGCTGGTCCATCCATAATTGTATACCACCTACCCGTGTTTTTTTTTTTTTCTTTCTTCTTGATACATACTACTATAGTAGCTTACTGTAGCAGTCTGCGGTGCTGCTGAGCTGACAGTGTCCAGCAGGTCCGTCATCAGTCATTACATAATAAATATATATACCTGTCCGGCTGCAGTACTAGTGATATTATATATATATTAATTTCATCTCATTATCATCCAGTCTATATTAGCAGCAGACACAGTACGGTAGTCCACGGCTGTAGCTACCTCTGTGTCGACAGTCGCTGGTCCATCCATAATTGTATACCACCTACCGTGGTTTTTTTTTTTCTTTCTTCTTGATACATACTACTATAGTAGCTTACTGTGGCAGTCTGCGGTGCTGCTGAGCTGACAGTGTCCAGCAGGTCCGTCATCAGTCATTACATAATAAATATATATACCTGTCCGGCTGCAGTACTAGTGATATTATATATATATATATATATATATATATATATATATTAATTTCATCTCATTATCATCCAGTCTATATTAGCAGCAGACACAGTACGGTAGTCCACGGCTGTAGCTACCTCTGTGTCGGCAGTCGCTGGTCCATCCATAATTGTATACCACCTACCCGTGTTTTTTTTTTTTTTTTCTTCTTGATACATACTACTATAGTAGCTTACTGTAGCAGTCTGCGGTGCTGCTGAGCTGACAGTGTCCAGCTGGTCCGTTATCAGTCATTACATAATAAATATATATACCTGTCCGGCTGCAGTACTAGTGATATTATATATATATATATATATATATATTAATTTCATCTCATTATCATCCAGTCTATATTAGCAGCAGACACAGTACGGTAGTCCACGGCTGTAGCTACCTCTGTGTCGGCAGTCGCTGGTCCATCCATAATTGTATACCACCTACCCATGGTTTTTTTTTTCTTTCTTCTTGATACATACTACTATAGTAGCTTACTGTAGCAGTCTGCAGTGCTGCTGAGCTGACAGTGTCCAGCAGGTCCGTCATCAGTCATTACATAATAAATATATTAGGGATGAGCGGGTTCGGTTCCTCGGAATCCGAACCCGCCCGAACTTCATGTTTTTTTACACGGGGCCGAGCGACTCGGATCTTCCCGCCTTGCTCGGTTAACCCGAGCGCGCCCGAACGTCATCATCCCGCTGTCGGATTCCCGCGAGGCTCGGATTCTATCGCGAGACTCGGATTCTATATAAGGAGCCGCGCGTCGCCGCCATTTTCACACGTGCATTGAGATTCATAGGGAGAGGACGTGGCTGGCGTCCTCTCCGTTTATAGAGAAGAGAGTGAGACAGTAGAGAGAGACACAGTAGTAATTTTGGGGAGCATTAGGAGGAGTACTAGTTACTTGCTGAAGTGATAGATAGTGTGACTGTATATTATCTGACTTGTGGGGGAGACACTGACAGTGGGGAGCAGTTAGAGTCTGAGAGCAGGACTCAGGAGTACATATAACGTACAGTGCACACTTTTGCTGCCAGAGTGCCACACTGCCATTGTGACCACACTGACCACCAGTATAATATATATTGTGATTGTCTGCTTAGGAGTACTACTTGCAAGTTGCTGATAGTGTGACCAGTGACCTGACCACCAGTCACCACCAGTTTAATATATATATATATATATATATATATATAATTGTATATAATATATATATAATATTGTATACCACCTACCCGTGTTTTTTTTTTCTTTCTTCTTTATACATACTACTATAGTAGCTTACTGTAGCAGTCTGCGGTGCTGCTGAGCTGACTGTGTCCAGCAGGTCCGTCATCAGTCATTACATTATAAATATATATACCTGTCCGGCTGCAGTACTAGTGATATTATATATATATATATTGATTTCATCTCATTATCATCCAGTCTATATTAGCAGAAGACACAGTACGGTAGTCCACGGCTGTAGCTACCTCTGTGTCGGCAGTCGCTCGTCCATCCATAATTGTATACCACCTACCCGTGGTTTTTTTTTTTTTCTTTCTTCTTTATACATACTACTATAGTAGCTTACTGTAGCAGTCTGCGGTGCTGCTGAGCTGACAGTGTCCAGCAGGTCCGTCATCAGTCATTACATAATAAATATATCTACCTGTCCGGCTGCAGTACTAGTGAGATATAATATATATTGATTTCATCTCATTATCATCCAGTCTATATTAGCAGCAGACACAGTACGGTAGTCCACGGCTGTAGCTACCTCTGTGTCGGCAGTCGCTCGTCCATCCATAATTGTATACCACCTACCCGTGTTTTTTTTTTTTCTTTCTTCTTTATACATACTACTATAGTAGCTTACTGTAGCAGTCTGCGGTGCTGCTGAGCTGACAGTGTCCAGCAGGTCCATCATCAGTCATTACATAATAAATATATCTACCTGTCCGGCTGCAGTACTAGTGTGATATAATATATATTGATTTCATCTCATTATCATCCAGTCTATATTAGCAGCAGACACAGTACGGTAGTCCACGGCTGTAGCTACCTCTGTGTCGGCAGTCGCTGGTCCATCCATAATTGTATACCACGTACCCGTGTTTTTTTTTTTTCTTTCTTCTTGATACATACTACTATAGTAGCTTACTGTAGCAGTCTGCGGTGCTGCTGAGCTGACAGTGTCCAGCAGGTCCGTCATCAGTCATTACATAATAAATATATATACCTGTCCGGCTGCAGTACTAGTGATATTATATATATATATATATATATATATATTAATTTCATCTCATTATCATCCAGTCTATATTAGCAGCAGACACAGTACGGTAGTCCACGGCTGTAGCTACCTCTGTGTCGGCAGTCGCTGGTCCATCCATAAGTGTATACCACCTACCCGTGTTTTTTTTTTTTTCTTTCTTCTTGATACATACTACTATAGTAGCTTACTGGAGCAGTCTGCGGTGCTGCTGAGCTGACAGTGTCCAGCAGGTCCGTCATCAGTCATTACATAATAAATATATATACCTGTCCGGCTGCAGTACTAGTGATATTATATATATATATATATATATATATATATTAATTTCATCTCATTATCATCCAGTCTATATTAGCAGCAGACACAGTACGGTAGTCCACGGCTGTAGCTACCTCTGTGTCGGCAGTCGCTGGTCCATCCATAATTGTATACCACCTACCCGTGTTTTTTTTCTTTTCTTTCTTCTTGATACATACTACTATAGTAGCTTACTGTAGCAGTCTGCGGTGCTGCTGAGCTGACAGTGTCCAGCAGGTCCGTCATCAGTCATTACATAATAAATATATATACCTGTCCGGCTGCAGTACTAGTGATATTATATATATATATATATATATATATATTAATTTCATCTCATTATCATCCAGTCTACCAGTCTATATTAGCAGCAGACACAGTACGGTAGTCCACGGCTGTAGCTACCTCTGTGTCGGCAGTCGCTGGTCCATCCATAATTGTATACCACCTACCCGTGTTTTTTTTCTTTTCTTTCTTCTTGATACATACTACTATAGTAGCTTACTGTAGCAGTCTGCGGTGCTGCTGAGCTGACAGTGTCCAGCAGGTCCGTCATCAGTCATTACATAATAAATATATATATACCTGTCCGGCTGCAGTACTAGTGATATTATATATATATATATTGATTTCATCTCATTATCATCCAGTCTATATTAGCAGCAGACACAGTACGGTAGTCCACGGCTGTAGCTACCTCTGTGTCGGCAGTCGCTCGTCCATCCATAATTGTATACCACCTACCCGTGGTTTTTTCTTTTCTTTCTTCTTTATACATACTACTATAGTAGCTTACTGTAGCAGTCTGCGGTGCTGCTGAGCTGACAGTGTCCAGCAGGTCCATCATCAGTCATTACATAATAAATATATCTACCTGTCCGGCTGCAGTACTAGTGTGATATAATATATATTGATTTCATCTCATTATCATCCAGTCTATATTAGCAGCAGACACAGTACGGTAGTCCACGGCTGTAGCTACCTCTGTGTCGGCAGTCGCTCGTCCATCCATAATTGTATACCACCTACCCGTGGTTTTTTTTTTCTTTCTTCTTTATACATACTACTATAGTAGCTTACTGTAGCAGTCTGCGGTGCTGCTGAGCTGACAGTGTCCAGCAGGTCCGTCATCAGTCATTACATAATAAATATATATACCTGTCCGGCTGCAGTACTAGTGATATATATATATATTTATATATTAATTTCATCTCCTTATCATCCAGTCTATATTAGCAGCAGACACAGTACGGTAGTCCACGGCTGTAGCTACCTCTGTGTCGGCAGTCGCTCGTCCATCCATAAGTATACTAGTATCCATCCATCTCCATTGTTTACCTGAGGTGCCTTTTAGTTGTGCCTATTAAAATATGGAGAACAAAAATGTTGAGGTTCCAAAATTAGGGAAAGATCAAGATCCACTTCCACCTCGTGCTGAAGCTGCTGCCACTAGTCATGGCCGAGACGATGAAATGCCAGCAACGTCGTCTGCCAAGGCCGATGCCCAATGTCATAGTACAGAGCATGTAAAATCCAAAACACCAAATATCAGTAAAAAAAGGACTCCAAAATCTAAAATAAAATTGTCGGAGGAGAAGCGTAAACTTGCCAATATGCCATTTACCACACGGAGTGGCAAGGAACGGCTGAGGCCCTGGCCTATGTTCATGGCTAGTGGTTCAGCTTCACATGAGGATGGAAGCACTCAGCCTCTCGCTAGAAAACTGAAAAGACTCAAGCTGGCAAAAGCACCGCAAAGAACTGTGCGTTCTTCGAAATCCCAAATCCACAAGGAGAGTCCAATTGTGTCGGTTGCGATGCCTGACCTTCCCAACACTGGACGTGAAGAGCATGCGCCTTCCACCATTTGCACGCCCCCTGCAAGTGCTGGAAGGAGCACCCGCAGTCCAGTTCCTGATAGTCAGATTGAAGATGTCAGTGTTGAAGTACACCAGGATGAGGAGGATATGGGTGTTGCTGGCGCTGGGGAGGAAATTGACAAGGAGGATTCTGATGGTGAGGTCGTTTGTTTAAGTCAGGCACCCGGGGAGACACCTTTTGTCCGTGGGAGGAATAGGGCCGTTGACATGCCTGCTGAAAATACCAAAAAAATCAGCTCTTCGGTGTGGAAGTATTTCAACAGAAATGCGGACAACATTTGTCAAGCCGTGTGTTGCCTTTGTCAAGCTGTAATAAGTAGGGGTAAGGACGTTAACCACCTCGGAACATCCTCCCTTATACGTCACCTGCAGCGCATTCATAATAAGTCAGTGACAAGTTCAAAAACTTTGGGCGACAGCGGAAGCAGTCCACTGACCAGTAAATCCCTTCCTCTTGTAACCAAGCTCACGCAAACCACCCCACCAACTCCCTCAGTGTCAATTTCCTCCTTCCCCAGGAATGCCAATAGTCCTGCATGCCATGTCACTGGCAATTCTGACGAGTCCTCTCCTGCCTGGGATTCCTCCGATGCATCCTTGCGTGTAACGCCTACTGCTGCTGGCGCTGCTGTTGTTGCTGCTGGGAGTCGATGGTCATCCCAGAGGGGAAGTCGTAAGCCCACTTTTACTACTTCCACCAAGCAATTGACTGTCCAACAGTCCTTTGCGAGGAAGATGAAATATCACAGCAGTCATCCTGTTGCAAAGCGGATAACTGAGGCCTTGACAACTATGTTGGTGTTAGACGTGCGTCCGGTATCCGCCGTTAGTTCACAGGGAACTAGACAATTTCTTGAGGCAGTGTGCCCCCGTTACCAAATACCATCTAGGTTCCACTTCTCTAGGCAGGCGATACCGAGAATGTACACGGACGTCAGAAAAAGACTCACCAGTGTCCTAAAAAATGCAGTTGTACCCAATGTCCACTTAACCACGGACATGTGGACAAGTGGAGCAGGGCAGGGTCAGGACTATATGACTGTGACAGCCCACTGGGTAGATGTATGGACTCCCGCCGCAAGAACAGCAGCGGCGGCACCAGTAGCAGCATCTCGCAAACGCCAACTCTTTCCTAGGCAGGCTACGCTTTGTATCACCGGTTTCCAGAATACGCACACAGCTGAAAACCTCTTACGGCAACTGAGGAAGATCATCGCGGAATGGCTTACCCCAATTGGACTCTCCTGTGGATTTGTGGCATCGGACAACGCCAGCAATATTGTGTGTGCATTAAATATGGGCAAATTCCAGCACGTCCCATGTTTTGCACATACCTTGAATTTGGTGGTGCAGAATTTTTTAAAAAACGACAGGGGCGTGCAAGAGATGCTGTCGGTGGCCAGAAGAATTGCGGGACACTTTCGGCGTACAGGCACCACGTACAGAAGACTGGAGCACCACCAAAAACGCCTGAACCTGCCCTGCCATCATCTGAAGCAAGAAGTGGTAACGAGGTGGAATTCAACCCTCTATATGCTTCAGAGGTTGGAGGAGCAGCAAAAGGCCATTCAAGCCTATACAATTGAGCACGATATAGGAGGTGGAATGTACCTGTCTCAAGCACAGTGGAGAATGATTTCAACGTTGTGCAAGGTTCTGCAATCTTTTGAACTTGCCACACGTGAAGTCAGTTCAGACACTGCCAGCCTGAGTCAGGTCATTCCCCTCATCAGGCTTTTGCAGAAGAAGCTGGAGGCATTGAAGGAGGAGCTAAAAAGGGAGCGATTCCGCTAGGCATGTGGGACTTGTGGATGGAGCCCTTAATTCGCTTAACAAGGATTCACGGGTGGTCAATCTGTTGAAATCAGAGCACTACATTTTGGCCACCGTGCTCGATCCAAGATTTAAAACCTACCTTGGATCTCTCTTTCCGGCAGACACAAGTCTGCTGGGGTTCAAAGACCTGCTGGTGACAAAATTGTCAAGTCAAGCGGAACGCGACCTGTCAACATCTCCTCCTTCACATTCTCCCGCAACTGGGGGTGCGAGGAAAAGGCTCAGAATTCCGAGCCCACCCGCTGGCGGTGATGCAGGGCAGTCTGGAGCGACTGCTGATGCTGACATCTGGTCCGGACTGAAGGACCTGACAACGATTACGGACATGTCGTCTACTGTCACTGCATATGATTCTCTCCCCATTGAAAGAATGGTGGAGGATTATATGAGTGACCGCATCCAAGTAGGCACGTCAGACAGTCCGTACTTATACTGGCAGGAAAAAGAGGCAATTTGGAGGCCCTTGCACAAACTGGCTTTATTCTACCTAAGTTGCCCTCCCACAAGTGTGTACTCCGAAAGAGTGTTTAGTGCCGCCGCTCACCTTGTCAGCAATCGGCGTACGAGGTTACTTCCAGAAAATGTGGAGAAGATGATGTTCATTAAAATGAATTATAATCAATTCCTCCGTGGAGACATTGACCAGCAGCAATTGCCTCCACAAAGTACACAGGGAGCTGAGATGGTGGATTCCAGTGGGGACGAATTGATAATCTGTGAGGAGCGGGATGTACACGGTGATATATCGGAGGATGATGATGAGGTGGACATCTTGCCTCTGTAGAGCCAGTTTGTGCAAGGAGAGATTAATTGCTTCTTTTTCGGTGGGGGTCCAAACCAACCCGTCATTTCAGTCACAGTCGTGTGGCAGACCCTGTCACTGAAATGATGGGTTGGTTAAAGTGTGCATGTCCTGTTTATACAACATAAGGGTGGGTGAAAGGGCCCAAGGACAATTCCATCTTGCACCTCTTTTTTCTTTCATTTTTCTTTGCGTCATGTGCTGTTTGGGGAGTGTTTTTTGGAAGGGCCATCCTGCGTGACACTGCAGTGCCACTCCTAGATGGGCCAGGTGTTTGTGTCGGCCACTAGGGTCGCTTAGCTTACTCACACAGCTACCTCATTGCGCCTATTTTTTTCTTCTTTGCGTCACGTGCTGTTTGGGGAGTGTTTTTTGGAAGGGCCATCCTGCGTGACACTGCAGTGCCACTCCTAGATGGGCCAGGTGTTTGTGTCGGCCACTAGGGTCGCTTAGCTTACTCACACAGCTACCTCATTGCGCCTCTTTTTTTCTTCTTTGCGTCATGTGCTGTTTGGGGAGTGTTTTTTGGAAGGGCCATCCTGCGTGACACTGCAGTGCCACTCCTAGATGGGCCAGGTGTTTGTGTCGGCCACTAGGGTCGCTTAGCTTACTCACACAGCTACCTCATTGCGCCTCTTTTTTTCTTCTTTGCGTCATGTGCTGTTTGGGGAGTGTTTTTTGGAAGGGCCATCCTGCGTGACACTGCAGTGCCACTCCTAGATGGGCCAGGTGTTTGTGTCGGCCACTAGGGTCGCTTAGCTTACTCACACAGCTACCTCATTGCGCCTCTTTTTTTCTTATTTGCGTCATGTGCTGTTTGGGGAGTGTTTTTTGGAAGGGCCATCCTGCGTGACACTGCAGTGCCACTCCTAGATGGGCCAGGTGTTTGTGTCGGCCACTAGGGTCGCTTAGCTTACTCACACAGCTACCTCATTGCGCCTCTTTTTTTCTTATTTGCGTCATGTGCTGTTTGGGGAGTGTTTTTTGGAAGGGCCATCCTGCGTGACACTGCAGTGCCACTCCTAGATGGGCCAGGTGTTTGTGTCGGCCACTAGGGTCGCTTAGCTTACTCACACAGCTACCTCATTGCGCCTCTTTTTTTCTTCTTTGCGTCATGTGCTGTTTGGGGAGTGTTTTTTGGAAGGGCCATCCTGCGTGACACTGCAGTGCCACTCCTAGATGGGCCAGGTGTTTGTGTCGGCCACTAGGGTCGCTTATCTTACTCACACAGCTACCTCATTGCGCCTCTTTTTTTCTTTGCGTCATGTGCTGTTTGGGGAGTGTTTTTTGGAAGGGCCATCGTGCGTGACACTGCAGTGCCACTCCTAGATGTGCCAGGTGTTTGTGTCGGCCACTAGGGTCGCTTATCTTACTCACACAGCTACCTCATTGCGCCTCTTTTTTTCTTTGCGTCATGTGCTGTTTGGGGAGTGTTTTTTGGAAGGGCCATCCTGCGTGACACTGCAGTGCCACTCCTAGATGGGCCAGGTGTTTGTGTCGGCCACTAGGGTCGCTTATCTTACTCACACAGCTACCTCATTGCGCCTCTTTTTTTCTTTGCGTCATGTGCTGTTTGGGGAGTGTTTTTTGGAAGGGCCATCCTGCGTGACACTGCAGTGCCACTCCTAGATGGGCCAGGTGTTTGTGTCGGCCACTAGGGTCGCTTATCTTACATACACAGCTACCTCATTGCGCCTCTTTTTTTCTTTGCGTCATGTGCTGTTTGGGGAGTGTTTTTTGGAAGGGCCATCCTGCGTGACACTGCAGTGCCACTCCTAGATGGGTTAGGTGTTTGTGTCGGCCACTAGGGTCGCTTATCTTACTCACACAGCTACCTCATTGCGCCTCTTTTTTTCTTTGCGTCATGTGCTGTTTGGGGAGTGTTTTTTGGAAGGGCCATCCTGCGTGACACTGCAGTGCCACTCCTAGATGGGCCAGGTGTTTGTGTCGGCCACTAGGGTCGCTTATCTTACTCACACAGCTACCTCATTGCGCCTCTCTTTTTTCTTTGCGTCATGTGCTGTTTGGGGAGTGTTTTTTGGAAGGGCCATCCTGCGTGACACTGCAGTGCCACTCCTATATGGGCCAGGTGTTTGTGTCAGCCACTAGGGTCGCTTAGCTTAGTCATCCAGCGACCTCGGTGCAAATTTTAGGACTAAAAATAATATTGTGAGGTGTGAGGTATTCAGAATAGACTGAAAATAAGTGGAAATTATGGTTTTTGAGGTTAATAATACTTTGGGATCAAAATGACCCCCAAATTCTATGATTTAAGCTGTTTTTTAGTGTTTTTTGAAAAAAACACCCGAATCCAAAACACACCCGAATCCGACAAAAAAAATTCGGTGAAGTTTTGCCAAAACGCGGTCGAACCCAAAACACGGCCGCGGAACCGAACCCAAAACCAAAACACAAAACCCGAAAAATTTCAAGTGCACATCTCTACTATTGTGCTGCATCATACCAGTGGTGGTGTCCTGTGTCATCAATAATTCCAGTGATGATATACACTGCTGCTATATGTCCACTGCTGCAGTATAATAATTATTATAACAACCTCTTGTGCTGCATCAGACCAGTGGTAGTGTCCTGTGTCATCAGTAATTCCAGTGACGATATACACTGCTGCTATATGTCCACTGCTGCAGTATAACAATTATAACAACAACCTGTTGTGCTGCATCAGACCAGTGGTAGTGTCCTGTTTCATCAGTCATTCCAGTGATGCCGCATATTGTCTCATATAACTCCAAAAAAATAAAAAGGAGAACAAAAATTTTGAGGAGAAAAAAGGGAAAGATCAAGAAGAACCACTTCCTCCTAGTGCTGAAGCTGCTGCCACTAGCCATGACATAGACGATGAAATGCAATCAACGTCGTCTGCCAAGACCAATGCCCTATGTGATAGTAGAGGGCGTGTAAAATCCAAAAAGCCAATGTTCAGTAAAAAGAACCAAAAAAAAAAATGTAATCGTCTGAGGAGAAATGTAAACTTGCCAATATGCCATTTACGACATGGAGTGGCAAGGAACAGCTGAGGCCCTGGCCTATGTTCATGTCTACTGGTTTAGCTTCACATGAAGATGGAAGCCCTCATACTCCCACTAGAAAAATTTAAATAGTTAAGCTGGAAAGAGCACAGTAAAGAACTGTGCGCTCTGAGATGGTATCCCAAATCCCCAAGGAGAGTCCATGTGTCGGTGGTTGCGATGCTTGACCTTCCCAACACTGGATGGGAAGAGGTGGATCCTTCCACCATTTGCATGCCCCCTGCAAGTGCTGCAAGGAGCACCCACAGTCCACTTCCTGATATTCAAATTGCAGATGTCACTGTTGAAGTACACCAGGATGAGGATATGGGTGTTGCTGGAGCTGAGGAGGAAGTTGACGATGAGGATTCTGATGGTGATGTGGTTTGTTTAAGTCAGGCACCGGGGGAGACACCTGTTATCCTTGGGACGAAGAAGCCCACTGTGATGCCTGGCAAACTACCAAAAAACCCACCTCTTCGGTGTGGAATTATTTCTCCACAAATCCGGACAACAGGTGTCAAGCCATCTGTTGCCTCTGTCAATCTGTAATAAGGATGTTAACCACCTAGGAACATTCTCCCTTATACGTCACCTGCTGTGCATTCATCAGAAGTCAGTGTCAAGTTGTGAAACTTTGGGTAAGAGTATAAGCAGTCCACTGACACCTAAATCCCTTCTTCCTCCTGTACCAAGCTCCTGCAAGCCACACCACCAACTACCTCAACGTCAACTTCCTCCTCAGTCAGGAACGTCCATAGTCCTGCAGGCCATGTCACTGTTAAGACTGAGGAGTCCTCTCTTAACTGGGATTCCTCCATAGGATCTTTGAGTGGTATGCCTGCTGTTGCTGCCGCTGCTGTTGTTTCTGCTGGGAGTCGATCGTCATCCCAGAGGGGAAGTCGGAAGACCACTTGTACTACTTCCAGTAAGCAATTGACTGTCCAACAGTCCTTTGTGAGGAAGATGAAATATGACCGCAGTCATCCTTATGTAAAGTGGATAACTGAGGCCTTGACAGCTATGTTGGTGTTAAAGGTGTGTCCGGTATCCACCATTAGTTCAGTGGCACTTAGAGATTTGATGGAGGTAGTGTGTCCCCGGTATAAAATCCCATCTAGGTTCCACTTCTCTAGGCAGGCAATACCAAAAATGTACACAGACGTCAGAAAAAGAGTCACCAGTATCCTACAAAATGCGGTTGTATCCAGTGTCCACTTAATCACGGACATGTGGACAAGTGGAACAGGGCAGACTAAGGACTATATGACTGTAACAGCCCACTGGGTAGATGTATGGCCTCCCGCAGCAACAACAGCAGAGGCACCAGTAGCAGCATCTCGCAAACGCCAAATCATTCCTAGGCAGGCTACACTACGTGTCACCGCTTTCCATAAGAGGCACACAGCTGACAACCTCTTACGGAAACTGAGAAACGTCATCACAGAATGGCTTACCCCAATTGAACTCTCCTGGGGATTTTTGATATCGGACAACGCTACCAATATTGTGCGTGCATTACATCTGGGCAAATTCCAACATGTCCCATGTTTTGCACATACAATTAATTTGGTGGTGCAGAATTTTTTTTAAATGACAGGGGTGTGCAGGAGATGCTGTTGGTGGCCCGAAAAATTGCGGGCCACTTTCAGCATTCTGCCCCTGTGTGCCGAAGACTGTAGCACCAAACACTCCTGAACATGCCCCGTCATCAACTGAAGCAAGAGGTGGTAACGAGGTGGAATATAACACTCTATATGCTTCAGAGGATGGAGGAGCAGCAAAAGGCCATTCAATACTATACGTCCACCTACGATATAGGCAAAGGAGGGAGAATGCACCTTACTCAAGCGCAGTGGAGAATGATTTCCATCTTGTGCAAGGTTCTCCAACCATTTGAACTTGCAGTTCAGACACTGCCAGCTTGAGTTAGGTCATTCCCCTCATCAGGCTTTTGCAGAAGCAGCTGGATAAATAGGAGGAGGAGCTAAGATGGAGTGATTCTGCAAAGTATGTGGGACTTGTGGATGGAGCCCTTCATTCGCTTAACCAGGATTCAAGGGTGGTCAATCTGTTGAAATCAGAGCACTGAATTTTGGCCCACATGCTCAATCCTAGGTTTAAAGCCTACATTGTATCTCTCTTTCCAGCAGACACAAGTGTGCAGAGGTGCAAAGACCTGCTGGTTAGTAAATTGTCTACTCAAGTGGAACGTGACCCGTCAACAGCTCCTCCTTTAATTTCACCCGCCACTGGGGCTGCGAGGAAAAGGATAACATTTCCTAGCACACCCGCCTGTGGTGATGCAGGGAAGTCAGGATCGACAGCTGACATCTGGTCCGGACTGAAGGACCTGCCAACAATTACTGACATGTCTACTGCCACTGCATATGATTCTGTCACCATTGAAAGAATGGTGGAGGATTATATGAGTGACAGCATCCAAGTAGGCATGTCAGACAGTCTGTACGTATACTGGCAGGAAAAAGAGGCAATTTGGAGGCCCTTGCACAAACTGGCTTTATTTTACCTAAGTTGCCCTCCCTCCTCCCCCCCCCCCCCCCCCCGCCCCTCCAGTGTGTACTCCGAGAGAGTGTTTAGTGCTGCCGGTAACCTTGTCAGCGATCAGCGTAGGCGGTTACTTCCACTAAATGTGGAGAAGATGATGTTCATCAAAATGAATTATAAATTCCTCCGTGAAGACCTTTACCAGCAATTGCCTTCAGAAAGTACACATTGACCTGTGATGGTGAATTCCACTGTGGACGAATTAATACTCAGTTTGGAGGATGTACACGGTGAAAGGGGTGAGGAATTGGAGGATGATGATGAGGTCGATATCTTGCCTCTGTACAGCCAGTTTGTGCAAGGAGAGATTGATTGATTCTTTTTTGCTGGGGGCCCAAACAAACCAGTCATTTCAGCCACAGTCGTATGGCAGACCCTGTCTCTGAAATTATTGGTTTGTTAAAGTGTGCATGTCCTGTTTATACAATATAAGGGTGGGTGGGAGGGCCCAAGGACAATTCCATCTTGCACCTCTTTTTCTTCTTTGCATCATGTGCTGTTTGGGGCCTATCTTTTAAATCTGCCATCCTGTCTGCCACTGCAGTTCCACTCCTAGATGGGCCAGGTGTTTGTGCCGCACACTTGTGTTGCTTAGCGTAGTCATACAGCCACCTCGGTGCAACGTTTAGGCCTAAAAACAATAGTGTGAGGTGTTCAGAATAGACTGGAAATGAGTGGAAATAATTGTTATTGAGGTTAATAATACCATAGAAGCAAAATTACCCCCAAATTCTGTGATTTTAGATGTTTTTATGTTTGTTTGTTTTTAATTATCCAGATCCAAAACAAAAACATGAAAGGGTGGTTTTGGCAAAACCAAGCCAAAACCAAAACACGAAAATGGAATAAGAACCAAAACCAAAACACAAAACATGAAACGTGCTGCCGCACATCTCTAACTAATACAGCTGAACCCTTGGACTTATACGGCAGTGTCAGACAGGATGACACTTTAAAAAACCATGCCCCAAACAGCACATGATACAAAGATGAAAAAGAAGTGCAATGAGGTAGCTGTATGACTAAGCTAAGCGACACAAGTGTGCGGCACAAACACCTGGGGCATCTAGGAGTGGTACTGCAGTGTCAGACTGGAGGGCAGATATAAAAAAAGGTACACAATAAAAGATGGTATCTGTCTATGTACAGGGCGCATATGAAATGTTTATAGCATGGAATACATCCCTGTTATAGTTGAGAAGATGGTATATCTTTCTTATAACAGCTTGATGGTCTCCCTGATTTCTCCTTCCTCCTCTCGTAGAGTCATACACAGATCCCAATGTTCATAAAAAACAGAATTAAAGAGAAAGATGTGTAGAACAGTTTTTCACCAATAAGTTATTTCCACAACCTAAGGAGACAAAAGGGCGTACCCCACTCACACAGAAACAAGTGAGTGGAAACCCATAAAGGTATCTTTTGACCAAAAGTATATTCTTTCAGAGTATTGGAGTTTAAATTTCGGGAGCGTACCCAAGACTCACAATAGTTGAATAACGAGAAATCACATAAGGGTATCTTTCAAATCTTTTGTTCTGTCAGATGCGTACCCCAACTTACACAATTTGCAGTTGGCACATGTATATAAAGGTATCTTTAAAATTTTCTACCACCGAGGAAAAAATGCGTACCACAACTCACTGGATCTGGAGATGTTCTAATCCTATCATGGTATCTTTACCCACGGTCTCAGGAAATTATTCAATACAGGAAACACGAAGAAAACAATGGAAGGGTTCCTCTTTGTTTGGTTAAAACGAAGGGTTTATTTCCCAAAAGCATTAAAAAGTCAAAGACATTCTTCTTAAAAAGACAAATGCCGGAATACAGGTGGCAAAAAATTAAAAATTAAAAATTAAAAAATAAAATAAAAATAAATCCAATTCTGGTTGTCCCAGGCTACTCACAGTACTATTCGTTCAACGCGTTTCGGTCTTTAGCAGGACCTTTATCAAGTTCTTGATAAAGGTCCTGCTAAAGACCGAAACGCGTTGAACGAATAGTACTGTGAGTAGCCTGGGACAACCAGAATTGGATTTATTTTTTAATTTTTAATTTTTTGCCACCTGTATTCCGGCATTTGTCTTTTTAAGAAGAATGTCTTTGACTTTTTAATGCTTTTGGGAAATAAACCCTTCGTTTTAACCAAACAAAGAGGAACCCTTCCATTGTTTTCTTCGTGTTTCCTGTATTGAATAATTTCCTGAGACCGTGGGTAAAGATACCATGATAGGATTAGAACATCTCCAGATCCAGTGAGTTGTGGTACGCATTTTTTCCTCGGTGGTAGAAAATTTTAAAGATACCTTTATATACATGTGCCAACTGCAAATTGTGTAAGTTGGGGTACGCATCTGACAGAACAAAAGATTTGAAAGATACCCTTATGTGATTTCTCGTTATTCAACTATTGTGAGTCTTGGGTACGCTCCCGAAATTTAAACTCCAATACTCTGAAAGAATATACTTTTGGTCAAAAGATACCTTTATGGGTTTCCACTCACTTGTTTCTGTGTGAGTGGGGTACGCCCTTTTGTCTCCTTAGGTTGTGGAAATAACTTATTGGTGAAAAACTGTTCTACACATCTTTCTCTTTAATTCTGTTTTTTATGAACATTGGGATCTGTGTATGACTCTACGAGAGGAGGAAGGAGAAATCAGGGAGACCATCAAGCTGTTATAAGAAGGATATACCATCTTCTCAACTATAACAGGGATGTATTCCATGCTATAAACATTTCATATGCGCCCTGTACATAGACAGATACCATCTTTTATTGTGTATCATATATTGTTCTTGTAAAATTGGTGATTTTTACTCTGGTATTTGTAGTGGACGGGCTGCATTGCGCCATACGGGCGAACAATTCAGAATAAACCCCTTTCTTTGTAGATATAAAAAAAGGCCCCAAACAGCACATCAGGCAAAGATGAAAAAGAAGTGCAATGAGGTAGCTGTATGACTAAGCTAAGCGACAAAAACAATTGGCCCATCTAGAAGTGGCACTGCAGTGTCAGACAGGAGGGCAGATATAAAAAAAAGTCCCCAAACAGCACATCATGCAAAGATGTAAAAGAGGTGTAATGAGGTAGTTGTATGACTAAGCTAAGTGACACAAACAATTGGCCCATCTAGAAGTGACATTGCAGTTTCAGACAGGATGGCACTTAAAAAAAATATTACCCAAACAGCATATCATGCCAAGAAGTAAAATAGGGCAATGAGGTAGCTGTATGACTAAGCTAAGCAACACAAGTGTGCGGCACAAACACCATCGCCCATCTAGGGTTGGCACTGCAGTCCCACTGCAATAATGTTGGATACCGGATGCACATCTAACACCATCATAGTTGTTATGTCCTCCATAATCCGCTTTGCAATAGGGTATATATATATATATATATATATATGGCAGTATCACTGGACTGGATTTATACGCCAGTACCACTGTAATTATACGGCAGGATCACTGGATTTATACGGCAGGATCACTGGATTAATACTGCAGGATCACTGTAATTATACACCAGTGCCACTGGATTTATACAGCAGGATCACTGGAATTATACGTCAGGATCACTGTAATTGTACGGCAGGATTATTGGAATTATATGGTAGGATCACTGTAATTATACGGTAGGATCAATGGAATTGTACGGCAGGATCACTGTAATTATACGGCAGTACCACTGTAATTATATGGCAGGATTTCTATAATTATATGGCAGGATCACTGTAATTATACGGCAGGATTACTGGAATTATACATCAGGATTACTGGAATTATATGGCAGGATTACTGGAATTATATGGCAGGATCACTGTAATACGGCAGGATTACTGGAATTATACGGCAGGATCACTGTAATTATACGCCAATACTACTGGAATTATACGGCAGGATTACTGGAATCATATGACAGGATCACTGGATATATACGCCAGTACCGCTGGACATACAGTATACGGCAGGATCACTGGACATATACGGCAGTACCACTGGACATATACGGCAGCACAGGGACACCACCACTGGACTGATGCAGGATAACACAGCACAACTGCAATGGACTGGATTTATACAGCAGCACTGGACTGAGTGATGCACAGGATACTACCACTGGTCTGATGCAGGACAATTTACACAGCAAAACTGTAAGGGATTTATTATACAACAGCACTGGACATATGGCAGCAGAGGACACCACCACTGTGACTGGACTGATGCAGCACAATACACCACCACTGAACTGATGCAGCACAACACAGCACCCTATACAACAGCACTGGACATATGGCAGCAGAGGACACCACTGTGACTGGTCACTGGACTGACTGATGCACAGGACACTACCATTGGTCTGATACAGGACAACACAGCAACACTATAAGGGACTTATTATACAGCATCACAGGACATTTGGCAGCAGAGGACACCACCACTGTGACTGGACTGATGCAGCACAATACACCACCACCGAACTGATGCAGCACAACACAGCACCCTATACAGCAGCACTGGACATATGGCAGCAGAGGACACAACCACTGTGACTGGACAGATACAGCACAAGACACAGACACTGAGGACACTGAGAGAACAGAGTAGAGATGAGCGGGTTCGGTTCCTCGGAATCCGAACCCGCCCGAACTTCACCCTTTTTTGCACGGGTCCGAGCAGACTCGGATCCTCCCGCCTTGCTCGGTTAACCCGAGCGCGCCCGAACGTCATCATCCCGCTGTCGGATTCTCGCGAGACTCGGATTCTATATAAGGAGCCGCGCGTCGCCGCCATTTTCACATGTGCATTGAGATTGATAGGGAGAGGATGTGGCTGGCGTCCTCTCCGTTTAGAGAGACACTTGATTTAGATTTACTACTAATTTTGGGGAGCATTAGGAGTACTCAGTACAGTGCAGAGTTTTGCTGATAGTGACCACCAGTTTTATTTATTATAATCCGTTCTCTGCCTGAAAAAAAACGATACACAGTCACATACCATATCTGTGCTCAGCCTCAATGTGCTGCATGATATATCATCTATGTATATCTGACTGTGCTGAGTGCTCACTGCTCACACAGCTTAATTGTGGGGGAGACTGGGGAGCAGTTATAGCAGGAGTACAGTGCACACATTTGCTGCCAGTGTGACCACCAGTATATTGTCTGCCTGAAAAAGTTAAACACTCCTGTGGTGTTTTTTTTTATTCTATAAACACATTCTGCTGACAGTGTCCAGCAGGTCCGTCATTCATTATATTATATAAATATTTACCTGCAGTAGTGTTATATTTTTTTTTTCATCTCTATCATCTCTATCATCTCTATATTAGCAGACGCAGTACGGTAGTCCACGGCTGTGGCTATCTCTGTGTCGTCAGTGCTCGTCCATAATTGTATACCTACCTACCTGTGGTGGGGTTTTTTTTTCTATCTTCTTCATACTAGTAGTTTAGGAGTCTGCTGACAGTGTCCACCAGGTCCGTCATTATATTATATACCTACAGTAGTAATATATTTAGTATATTATCTATACTAGCAGACGCAGTACGGTAGTCCACGGCTGTGGCTATCTCTGTGTCGTCAGTGCTCGTCCATAATTGTATACCTACCTGTGGTGGGTTTTTTTTTTCTATCTTCTTCATACTAGTAGTTTAGGAGTCTGCTGACAGTGTCCACCAGGTCCGTCATTACATTATATACCTACAGTAGTAATATATTTAGTATATTATCTATACTAGCAGACGCAGTACGGTAGTCCACGGCTGTGGCTATCTCTGTGTCGTCAGTGCTCGTCCATAATTCTATACCTACCTGTGGTGGGGGGGGGGTTTCTATCTTCTTCATACTAGTAGTTTAGGAGTCTGCTGACAGTGTCCACCAGGTCCGTCATTATATTATATACCTACAGTAGTAATATATTTAGTATATTATCTATACTAGCAGACGCAGTACGGTAGTCCACGGCTGTGGCTACCTCTGTGTCGTCAGTGCTCGTCCATAATTGTATACCTACCTGTGGTGGGTTTTTTTTTTCTATCTTCTTCATACTAGTAGTTTAGGAGTCTGCTGACAGTGTCCACCAGGTCCGTCATTATATTTTATACCTACAGTAGTAATATATTTAGTATATTATCTATACTAGCAGACGCAGTACGGTAGTCCACGGCTGTGGCTATCTCTGTGTCATCAGTGCTCGTCCATAATTGTATACCTACCTGTGGTGGGGTTTTTTTTTCTATCTTCTTCATACTAGTAGTTTAGGAGTCTGCTGACAGTGTCCACCAGGTCCGTCATTATATTATATACCTACAGTAGTAATATATTTAGTATATTATCTATACTAGCAGACGCAGTACGGTAGTCCACGGCTGTGGCTATCTCTGTGTCGTCAGTGCTCGTCCATAATTGTATACCTACCTGTGGTGGGGTTTTTTTTCTATCTTCTTCATACTAGTAGTTTAGGAGTCTGCTGACAGTGTCCACCAGGTCCGTCATTATATTATATACCTACAGTAGTAATATATTTAGTATATTATCTATACTAGCAGACGCAGTACGGTAGTCCACGGCTGTGGCTATCTCTGTGTCGTCAGTGCTCGTCCATAATTGTATACCTACCTGTGGTGGTTTTTTTTTTCTATCTTCTTCATACTAGTAGTTTAGGAGTCTGCTGACAGTGTCCACCAGGTCCGTCATTATATTATATACCTACAGTAGTAATATATTTAGTATATTATCTATACTAGCAGACGCAGTACGGTAGTCCACGGCTGTGGCTACCTTTGTGTCGTCAGTGCTCGTCCATAATTGTATACCTACCTGTGGTGGGGTTTTTTTTTCTATCTTCTTCATACTAGTAGTTTAGGAGTCTGCTGACAGTGTCCACCAGGTCCGTCATTACATTATATACCTACAGTAGTAATATATTTAGTATATTATCTATACTAGCAGACGCAGTACGGTAGTCCACGGCTGTGGCTATCTCTGTGTCGTCAGTGCTCGTCCATAATTGTATACCTACCTGTGGTGGGGGTTTTTTTTCTATCTTCTTCATACTAGTAGTTTAGGAGTCTGCTGACAGTGTCCACCAGGTCCGTCATTATATTATATATACCTACAGTAGTTATATATATTTTTTATTTATATCATTCATTATCATCTCTATACTAGCAGACGCAGTACGGTAGTCCACGGCTGTAGCTACCTCTGTGTCGTCAGTCACTCATCATCCATAAGTATACTAGTATCCATCCATCTCCATTGTTTACCTGAGGTGCCTTTTAGTTGTGCCTATTAAAATATGGAGAACAAAAATGTTGAGGTTCCAAAAATAGGGAAAGATGAAGATCCACTTCCACCTCGTGCTGAAGCTGCTGCCACTAGTCATGGCCGAGACAATGAAATTCCATCAACGTCGTCTGCCAAGGCCGATGCCCAATGTCATAGTACAGAGCATGTAAAATCCAAAACACAAAATATCAGTAAAAAAAGGACTCAAAAATCTAAAATAAAATCGTTGGAGGAGAAGCGTAAACTTGCCAATATGCCATTTACCACACGGAGTGGCAAGGAACGGCTGAGGCCCTGGCCTATGTTTATGGCTAGTGGTTCAGCTTCACATGAGGATGGAAGCACTCATCCTCTCGCTAGAAAAAAGAAAAGACTTGCGGTAAAAGCACAGCAAAGAACTGTGCGTTCTTCGAAATCACAAATCCACAAGGAGAGTCCAATTGTGTCGGTTGCGATTCCTGACCTTCCCAACACTGGACGTGAAGAGCATGCGCCTTCCACCATTTGCACGCCCCCTGCAAGTGCTGGAAGGAGCACCCGCAGTCCAGTTCCTGATAGTCAGATTGAAGATGTCAGTGTTGAAGTACACCAGGATGAGGAGTATATGGGTGTTGCTGGCGCTGGGGAGGAAATTGACAAGGAGGATTCTGATGGTGAGGTGGTTTGTTTAAGTCAGGCACCCGGGGAGACACCTGTTGTCCGTGGGAGGAATATGGCCATTGACATGCCTGGTGAAAATACCAAAAAAATCAGCTCTTCGGTGTGGAAGTATTTCAACAGAAATGCGGACAACAGGTGTCAAGCCGTGTGTTGCCTTTGTCAAGCTGTAATAAGTAGGGGTAAGGACGTTAACCACCTCGGAACATCCTCCCTTATACGTCACCTGCAGCGCATTCATCATAAGTCAGTGACAAGTTCAAAAACTTTGGGCGACAGCGGAAGCAGTCCACTGACCAGTAAATCCCTTCCTCTTGTAACCAAGCTCACGCAAACCACCCCACCAACCCCCTTAGTGTCAATTTCCTCCTTCCCCAGGAATGCCAATAGTCCTGCAGGCCATGTCACTGGCAATTCTGACGAGTCCTCTCCTGCCTGGGATTCCTCCGATGCATCCTTGAGTGTAACGCCTACTGCTGCTGGCGCTGCTGTTGTTGCTGCTGGGAGTCGATGGTCATCCCAGAGGGGAAGTCGTAAGACCACTTTTACTACTTCCACCAAGCAATTGACTGTCCAACAGTCCTTTGCAAGGAAGATGAAATATCACAGCAGTCATCCTGCTGCAAAGCGGATAACTGAGGCCTTGGCATCCTGGGTGGTGAGAAACGTGGTTCCGGTATCCATCATTACTTCAGAGCCAACTATAGACTTGATTGAGGTACTGTGTCCCCGGTACCAAATACCATCTAGGTTCCATTTCTCTAGGCAGGCGATACCGAAAATGTATACAGACCTCAGAAAAAGACTCACCAGTGTCCTAAAAAATGCAGTTGTACCCAACGTCCACTTAACCACGGACATGTGGACAAGTGGAGCAGGGCAGACTCAGGACTATATGACTGTGACAGCCCACTGGGTAGATGTATTGACTCCCGCCGCAAGAACAGCAGCGGCGGCACCAGTAGCAGCATCTCGCAAACGCCAACTCTTTCCTAGGCAGGCTGCGCTTTGTATCACCGCTTTCCAGAATACGCACACAGCTGAAAACCTCTTACGGCAACTGAGGAAGATCATCGCAGAATGGCTTACCCCAATTGGACTCTCCTGTGGATTTGTGGCATCGGACAACGCCAGCAATATTGTGCGTGCATTATATCTGGGCAAATTCCAGCACGTCCCATGTTTTGCACATACCTTGAATTTGGTGGTTCAGAATTATTTAAAAAACGACAGGGGCGTGCAAGAGATGCTGTCGGTGGGCAGAAGAATTGCGGGACACTTTCGGCGTACAGGCACCGCGTACAGAAGACTGGAGCAACACCAAAAACGCCTGAACCTGCCCTGCCATCATCTGAAGCAAGAAGTGGTAACGAGGTGGAATTCAACCCTCTATATGCTTCAGAGGATGGAGGAGCAGCAAAAGGCCATTCAAGCCTATACATCTGCCCACGATATAGGCAAAGGAGGGGGAATGCACCTGACTCAAGCGCAGTGGAGAATGATTCCAACGTTGTGCAAGGGTCTGTAACCCTTTGAACTTGCCACACGTGAAGTCAGTTCAGACACTGCCAGCCTGAGTCAGGTCATTCCCCTTATCAGGCTTTTGCAGAAGAAGCTGGAGACATTGAAGGAGGAGCTAAGACAGAGCGATTCCGCTAGGCATGTGGGACTTGTGGATGGAGCCCTTCATTCGCTTAACCAGGATTCACGTGTGGTCAATCTGTTGAAATCAGAGCACTACATTTTGGCCACCGTGCTCGATCCTAGATTTAAAACCTACGTTGTATCTCTCTTTCCGGCAGACACAAGTCTGCAGGGGTTCAAAGACCTGCTGGTGAGAAAATGATCAAGTCAAGTGGAACTTGATCGGTCAACAGCTCCTCCTTCACATTCTCCCGCAATTGGGGGTGCGAGGAAAAGGCTCAGAATTCCGAGCCCACCCGCTGGCGGTGATGCAGGGCAGTCTGGAGCGACTGCTGATGCTGACATCTGGTCCGGACTGAAGGACCTGACAACGATTACGGACATGTCGTCTACTGTCACTGCATATGATTCTCTCACCATTGACAGAATGGTGGAGGATTATATGAGTGACCGCATCCAAGTAGGCACGTCAGACAGTCCGTACGTATACTGGCAGGAAAAAGAGGCAATTTGGAGACCCTTGCACAAACTGGCTTTATTCTACCTAAGTTGCCCTCCCACAAGTGTGTACTCCGAAAGAGTGTTTAGTGCCGCCGCTCACCTTGTCAGCAATCGGCGTACGAGACATTGACCAGCAGCAATTGCCTCCACAAAGTACACAGGGAGCTGAGATGGTGGATTCCAGTGGGGACGAATTGATAATCTGTGAGGAGGGGGATGTACACGGTGATGAATCGGAGGATGATGATGAGGTGGACATCTTGCCTCTGTAGAGCCAGTTTGTGCAAGGAGAGATTAATTGCTTCTTTTTTGGTGGGGGTCCAAACCAACCCGTCATTTCAGTCACAGTCGTGTGGCAGACCCTGTCACTGAAATGATGGGTTGGTTAAAGTGTGCATGTCCTGTTTATACAACATAAGGGTGGGTGGGAGGGCCCAAGGACAATTCCATCTTGCACCTCTTTTTTCTTTAATTTTTCTTTGCGTCATGTGCTGTTTGGGGAGTGTTTTTTGGAAGGGCCATCCTGCGTGACACTGCAGTGCCACTCCTAGATGGGCCAGGTGTTTGTGTCGGCCACTAGGGTCGCTTAGCTTACTCACACAGCTACCTCATTGCGCCTCTTTTTTTCTTTGCGTCATGTGCTGTTTGGGGAGTGTTTTTTGGAAGGGCCATCCTGCGTGACACTGCAGTGCCACTCCTAGATGGGCCAGGTGTTTGTGTCGGCCACTTGGGTCGCTGAGCTTAGTCACACAGCTACCTCATTGCGCCTCTTTTTTTCTTTGCGTCATGTGCTGTTTGGGGAGTGTTTTTTGGAAGGGCCATCCTGCGTGACACTGCAGTGCCACTCCTAGATGGGCCAGGTGTTTGTGTTGGCCACTAGGGTCGCTTAGCTTACTCACACAGCTACCTCATTGCGCCTCTTTTTTTCTTTGCGTCATGTGCTGTTTGGGGAGTGTTTTTTGGAAGGGCCATCCTGCGTGACACTGCAGTGCCACTCCTAGATGGGCCAGGTGTTTGTGTCGTCCACTAGGGTCGCTTAGCTTACTCACACAGCTACCTTATTGCGCCTCTTTTTTTCTTTGCGTCATGTGCTGTTTGGGGAGTGTTTTTTGGAAGGGCCATCCTGCGTGACACTGCAGTGCGACTCCTAGATGGGCCAGGTGTTTGTGTCGGCCACTAGGGTCGCTTAGCTTACTCACACAGCTACCTCATTGCGCCTCTTTTTTTCTTTGCGTCATGTGCTGTTTGGGGAGTGTTTTTTGGAAGGGCCATCCTGCGTGACACTGCAGTGACACTCCTAGATGGACCAGGTGTTTGTGTCGTCCACTAGGGTCGCTTAGCTTACTCACACAGCTACCTCATTGCGCCTCTTTTTTTCTTTGCGTCATGTGCTGTTTGGGGAGTGTTTTTTGGAAGGGCCATCCTGCGTGACACTGCAGTGCCACTTCTAGATGGGCCAGGTGTTTGTGTCGGCCACTTGGGTCGCTGAGCTTAGTCACACAGATACCTCATTGCGCCTCTTTTTTCTTTGCGTCATGTGCTGTTTGGGGAGTGTTTTTTGGAAGGGCCATCCTGCGTGACACTGCAGTGCCACTCCTAGATGGGCCAGGTGTTTGTGTCGGCCACTAGGGTCGCTTAGCTTACTCACACAGCTACCTCATTGCGCCTCTTTTTTTCTTTGCGTCATGTGCTGTTAGGGGAGTGTTTTTTGGAAGGGCCATCCTGCGTGACACTGCAGTGCCACTCCTAGATGGGCCAGGTGTTTGTGCCGGCCACTAGGGTCGCTTAGCTTACTCACACAGCTACCTCATTGCGCCTCTTTTTTTTCTTCTGTGCGTCATGTGCTGTTTGGGGAGTATTTTTTGGAAGGGCCATCCTGCCTGACACTGCAGTGCCACTCCTAGATGGGTCAGGTGTTTGTGTCGGCCACTAGGGTCGCTTAGCTTACTCACACAGCTACCTCATTGCGCCTCTTTTTTTTCTTCTTTGCGTCATGTGCTGTTTGGGGAGTATTTTTTGGAAGGGCCATCCTGCGTGACACTGCAGTGCCACTCCTAGATGGGCCAGGTGTTTGTGTCGGCCACTTGGGTCGCTTAGCTTAGCCATCCAGCGACCTCGGTGCAAATTTTAGGACTAAAAATAATATTGTGAGGTGTGAGGTGTTCAGAATAGACTGAAAATTAGTGGAAATTATGGTTATTGAGGTTAATAATACTTTGAGATCAAAATGACCCCCAAATTCTATGATTTAAGCTGTTTTTTAAGGTTTTTTGAAAAAAACACCCGAATCCAAAACACACCCGAATCCGACAAAAAAAATTCGGTGAGGTTTTGCCAAAACGCGTTCGAACCCAAAACACGGCCGCGGGACCGAACCCAAAACCAAAACACAAAACCCGAAAAATTTCCGGTGCACATCTCTAGAACAGAGACACGTCCTCTCTCTACACTCTCCAATGCCAGAGTGAAAATGGAGGCGACGCGCGGGTCCTTGACTCCTTATATGGTATACAAACCCCACGAGCATCCAACAGCGGGATTATGACGTTTTGCCTCATTCTGGTTTCCGAGTCAAGCTGGAAAAGCCAAGCCTGACTCGGATCTGCGTTTGTGACGTGAAGTCTAGTAGGGTTTGGTTCTCTGAGAACCGAACCCGCTCATCTCTAATGTAATCCAAATGTACAGTGGGGGTGATTCAGACCAGATGGCTGCTATGCATATTCACAGACCTGATGGCTGCTGTGCATACCGCAATGCTCACGCACGTCGCCAAACAACAACAAGCATTGGCGACCAGCGACAGGCTGGTGCAAAAATTTCGATCGCACGGGCGTTTGCAAGGTGATTGACAGGAAGAGGCTGTTTGTGGGTGAAAACTGACCATTTAATGGGAGTGTCTGGAAAAATGCATTTGGACACAAGCGTTTTTAGGGAGGGTGTTTGACGTTATCTGCCCGGTCTCATCGTACAGTAGGAGTAAGACCTGGGCTGCGCACAGACTACTCATACTGGATTTTTGCAGCTCGACATACACATGCATTTGCACACTTGCAAGGGCGAATATCTGAACGCAGCAGTACAATCAGGTCTGAATTACCCTCAATATACTGTACAGTCAGGGCCTGTGCAAGATTTTGTGGCACCCTAGGCAAATCTTCTTTCTACTGCCCCCCCCACCCACCCACCCCCCAAACCACCACCAGTACACACTTTTCAGAGCCTAGATAGATAGATAGAAAACAATGGTGGTATAGGATGCTACACCCGATTTCCAAAAAAATAGAGAATAATGTAAACAAGTCCCAGTGTTACGTGATTGTCCACACAAGTATTGTCAATGTACACTTCCCTTTTGAAGGGTGGTGGCTTATCTCTAAAAGGCCGTTGTTCCACCGGCCTCCACACTTATATGTAATAGAAGTGAGAACAGCACCTCCTAGTGTAATATTAAATGAAAATAAACTCACATCACCAGCTCAAAGCACCCTCAAACTGGGGGTGATCCATTTCAGGTGGACATAGCCACTGTTCTTAACACAGGTTTTATACCAAGGTGATGTTATCCAGGAGTAGATGGATCAGTCTGGATGTTTTTGTTCAGAGATAGACCCCTCAACTTTGAATCCCTCAAAATAGTATCTCATATAATAGGGGAGAGAGGGAATAGGTAACATTTAACACAATTTAATGACAATAAAAAGTTGAGGGGTCTATCTCTGAACAAAAGCAGTGGCTATGTCCACCTGAAATGGTACACCACAACTTTGAGGGTGCTTTTAACTGGTGATGGGAGTTTATTTTCTTTCGATATTACAGTAGGAGGCGCTGTTCTCACTTCTATAAATATATATATATATATATATATATATACACAGTATATGTTTATATATAATGTATATATATAATGTATCTATATGTGTGTGTAATGTATGTATATATATATATATATATACACACACACACACACACACACATGTATATGTAGGTATAGAGTTGGGTGTATATATATGGGAGCCGTGGGGGAGAGAGAAAGAGAACTGGGGGGGGGGGGCTCATGAAGAACTCACCCTTGAGGAAGCAGATGTGGGGACCCCCGGCAAGATGGAGGCAGAATACCACTACAGGCTCCGCAGCACTTCCAGACGGACCTCAGAGTGATGTAGCAGGTCCTCGGTGCGCAGGTTCCTGGGTCTGTGGGAATGGCCGGGGAGACCCGGCTGACGCAGCAGCAGTTAGGGCCGCGGGGGTCCAGTTATAACAGCGGTGTTGCCTGCGGTGCATCCACGCACCGGGTGACGGGATGCAGACACCTGGGCCAGCGGCTGATGAAATAGATGTAGCTCCGGCAAAGGGAGCTGGGCAACATTGGTGATGAACGGCACTGTGGTGGGATCAGGACCACAGCTTCTACTGCAAGTGACAGCAGAGGCGGCTGTACTGGATAGGACCTATTGATCCCTGGAGCTGCAGGGGGGTTAATTGGAAGACGATGGTGCGGTAGAAGCCCACCATCGTGATGCTGCTGGAGCTCAGGGATCACACATGTGCTCAGTACAGCAGCAAGGCTACACCCCGCCAGCCCCTGATCTAAAAGAAGAATTTTTTTTTTCTCTGGCAGCTCAGGTCCCGCCGCCCATAGGCAGCTGGCTAAAGCTGCCTAATGGATGCGCTGGCCCTGTGTACAGTACTATAAGATCTTTCGAGCAGGGCCCTTCTACCTGTTGTGCTTTTCCTTCTGTTAGTACAGTCTGAGCCTGCCCTAGGCATGGGCAAACTCGGCAAATGCCTAGGGCATTTGGGATGCCATGGGGCACAAGCAGTTTCTGATGATTAACATGATATGCAGCATGCCTATATTCTGTGTGTGACTGCGGCTCTATCTGCATATGAAATGCATTACTAATGTGCGGCATTATGTGTATATGGTGTACTACAGTACTTTGTAGTGTAACATATAGAAAGGGCACTACTTGGTCTAATGTGAATAAAGAGCAATATGGTGTGGTGTAATGTGAATAAGAGCCTCTACTGTGAGGAGTAACGAATAAGAGACACTACTGTGAGGAGTAACATGGTACTACTGTGTGATGTACAGTACAGTAATGTGAATGAGACACTATTGCATGATACAGTATAATGTGATTAAACTTGCAGTACTCTGTTGCGTAATTTCTACTTGGGGTATTATTGTGTGGCCATGCTCCTTCCCAGCATGAATATGCACCATTTTGGACTGTGCACCAAATGTGCACACTGTTCCTATTTAAAATATAGGGGGTAGGAGCACCAAAATGAGGACTGCTATGTGTGAGAGGTGATGGTGCTGGGAAAGGAGTACAGGGTCAGAGGTGGAACCAGCATCTGTGCAATGGGGCACCCAGAGCCATCGCAAACCGCTCAGCAGATCCTGCAAAGCAGGGAGGCGCCGGACCGAAGAGGCGCTCTCCCTGCTCTGCACTGTAGCCTGTGGTTGGTGGCGGCAGCGTGAAGATCGGCTCTTGTTCACTTCCCTCCCTCCTCTTTCCTACCCCTCCTTCCCTGCACCATCGCCAGCGGCGCCAGCAGCTTGAAGAGCGCTGCCTCCACGGAGGAAATCTCATCTGCTGCTGTGCCTGCCTCTCCTCTCACGGACGTCCTATAGCTGCTGCACCCACACCATGTACTGTAAGTACAAGTAATATCCACTTGGCAGCGCTGTGCTGCTGTTATTATCAGCTCCCTGACTCTGACCCCCTCTCCTGCTGCACCGCCCCAGCCTGGCCTATCTGCAGGGACCCTCAACAAGGAGCGCATTGCTGGCTACCACCCAGAGCCGGATTAAGTGGGTGGAACAAGGGTCTTGTACCAAAGGCCCTCCGTTTTATAGGGCCCCTCTGTTGGATCTGCTCCTAGATAGCTCTAGCAGGGAATGATAGAGCTAACACAGCTGCAGTAGCTGGGCAGAGGGAGAAGAGAGACCTCCAGCCCAATCACAGAGAGCTTCTCCCCGGAGTCCCCGCCCCCTGCAAAGCACTGCTGGGAAAAAGACTGGTGGTGTGCATGTGGGCTGAGAGCTCTGCAGGGTGAGAGCAGAGGCAGCAAAGCCAACACTGGACAGAGGGGCAGCAAAGTTCGCTGCTGGGGAGAGAGAGAAAACTCTGCAAGTAAGTGGCTTCTGCCTAGGAACATCACACTGCCCACTGCTGCTGCTTCCAGTTATCATGTCCTGCTATTCACACACACACACACACACACACACACGTTGTGTGCACTTTACATGTGACTGTAAGTTGGTGGATGCTCTAACCCTCCCTCCCATCAGTCTATTGCTAGATTCAAGTGGCCTAAGGGACCTTTTTACGCCAGGGGGAGGAGCCATGACACACAGAGGAGGAGCTAGGCCAGCGGGATAGTTCCTCTGCTATCCACGGCACCAACTATTACCTTTAGTAACCAGGTGGCGAGCGAAGGGGAGCAAGCCACTGAGCCCGAAGCATGGCGAGTGTACATTTTGGGTACCAAGTTCAGCCGCGGCTCCTCCCCCGGTGACATCAGAGGACCCTTACCCCACTCCTAACCCTCCCTCCCCTCAGTCTATTCCCTAACCCTCCCTCTCCCCAGCCTATTCCCTAACCCTCCCCTAAGCCTATTCCCCAGCCCTAACCCCCCCCAGCCTATTCCCCAACCCTAACTCCCCCCCCTCAGCCTATTCCCTAACCCTCCCTCTCCTCAGCCTATTCCCCAACCCCCTCTCCCCTCAGCCTATTCCCAAAGCCTAACTCCCCCCCCCCCTCAGCCTATTCCCTAACCCTCCCTCTCCTCAGCCTATTCCCCAACCCCCTCTCCCCTCAGCCTATTCCCAAACCCTAACTCCCCCTCCTCAGCCTATTCCCTAACCCTCTCTTCCCTCAGCCTATTCCCTAACCCCCTCTCCCCTCAGCCTATTCCCTAACCCTCCGTCCCCTCAGCCTATTCGCTAACCCCCTCTCCCCTCAGCCTATTCCCTAACCCTCTCTCTCCTCAGACTATTTGCTAACCCCCTCTCCCCTCAGCCTATTCCCTAACCCTCTCTCTCCTCAACTTATTCCCTAACCCCCTCTCCCCTCAGCCTATTCCCTAACCCCCCTCTCCTCTCAGCCTATTCCCTTACCCCCTCTCCCCTCAGCCTATTCCATAACCCTAACTTAGAGGTGACTAACAAGTGAGTTGGACATCTGCGCACAGGTTCTTGTGTCATACTGATCACCTACTGCAGGACATGTGTGTAGTAATGCACTGCAAAATGCAGTGACCGGAACTGCGCATCTTGTCCCAAGTGACCGCTGGGTGAGGCTGGGGCAGATGGATGCAGTGAGAGCTGAACAATGGGAAGGGGCAAGGGATAGTGTAGTTGAGGGCATATCTGTATAGCTTAGTATTGGGCACGTTATGCCCCATCCCCCTGCTGTGGCGCCCTGTATGTGCGGTGTTATACTCTGTTACTGCAGCTCAACAACATGCCCATGGACCGATACCGGCATCCCGATGTTTAAATCCCGACAGGAGAAGGTAAGTATGCTATCCCCTGCCCCCTACCCCTCCCTTCCCGCACCCTAACCCTAACTTCCCCCCACGTGCCTAACTCTAATCCCCCCCCCCCCTCCCGATGGAGCCTAGCCCCCCTACCCACAGTGTAACTTGAATAAGGTACACAACTATGTGGTACAATATGAATCATGGCCACTATGTATGGTGTAATGTGACTAAGATTGTGTTACTGTGTGGCGTCATTTGAATTGGGGTACTATTGTGTGTCCATGCCCCTTTCTGGTGAGACTGTGATGCCCAGTATTTGCCCCAACTACTGCTGGATACCTTAGCCCACCCGGGACTGCAGGGGTTAATGTGTCTGGCTGGCCGGGTGCTAGGCAACCGCACCTAACTGGAGGGCACTAAGACCCAGTGCCTCCTAACTGAAAGAAACGTAGGGATTGGCTGCCCGTTTGGCAGTGGTGTGGAGAGAGAAGAAAAGGAAGCAGCCACGGGCAGGAGCAGAAGAGTAGTACGGACGCTACCACTGGAGCCGCCGGCGCTGAGCCGCACAACAGAGAGAGAGACTGACCGGAGCAGGAGGAGAGAGACACGACCCTCCGTCGCCAAGGGGAGAACCGGGACCCGACTGCAGCCGCCAGCCTCTCCGTCACTAAAGAGAGCTGACGGAAGCCGCCGGGAGCAGCGTCAGGAAGCCGCGCCGGGGGCACTGCCGTTAAGGGGAGTGTGGACGATACCGCCGAGCAGAGGAGCGTGAGTAACGCTGCTGGCGGGAAGAGACGCGGTGCTGCGGCGGCGGGGACGGAGGCACCATACAGCGTGCAAGGAGAAGAGGCGCGCTGCTAGAGGGAAATAGACGGAGTCCCGCTGCCATCACTGACCTGGCTTTGGAAAGCAGGTAACCCAAACTACCTCCCTACCACTGAACACTTAACAGGGGAGCCAAAGTGCCAGAACAGAAACAGCACGGCCCCTTAATAAACGCCTTCGCCTCTGATGCTATAGGGATGTGGCCACCCCTAGTACTCTGAATTCCCTTACAGTTTCCAAGCCGATACCTGACCCCCTAGTTATGACAGACTATCAGCCCGCTGCACAGGGCCCTGTGTCCCTTCCCTGGTCACCGGAGGTCACTTGCTAGACTTTAGCTCAGTACCATTTGCATGGATATACACTTGAACTTCCACGGATTATGTATATATATACATACATTGGAACAGAGACCCCTTTACTGAGTTCATAGTACCATCTAGAGGTGTGTTCAGCCTACTACCTGTGTATTCACGGAACCTGCTGTTCTAAAGGCCCTTGTTGGGGACGTTAAAGTTCTGAAATGCATTTGTGTCATTTTTTGTGCCATGTTCATATTACTGTTGTGAATGATATGTGAGAAATGGTAATGATCCTAACTGAAATGTGGGTTACCAACCACAAATCCCGTTTCACTTAACGGGGATTAGTTGCTGTTATAATAAATCTTTGTTACCGTATCCCACCGTAGTGATCCTTACACACTTAGGGGTGTTGCCTATACTAGGGTATCTCCGTCCCTTCTGCTCAGGTTCCGCACAGGTGTCCTCCGCAGATTCCAACAGACTTCACACAAGCAGGAACCGGACGGCCGGACCAGCCGAGACGGGACAGACGCGAGACTTCAGGTACGCTTAGCCACCTATCACAAGACCACACCCCTTTTTGCAGCGTGCACCTATCCCTTTATTACGTATGGGAGGGCGCAAATTTTTCTTTTGCAGGTGGGCGCCGAACCCCCTAGCACCAGCCCTGGGGGCACCAGTCAAAATCTTGCCTATGGCATCATATTGTTAGGGCCGGCTCTGAGTACAGTCCACTACAGTACAGTAGCCACACTTAAGCTTACTGAAATTTCATCATTGCTAATGCATAAATGACTATACTACAGTATTTACTGAACCATGATCTGTACTTGTACTGCTGTGTTTTATTCCTTTTGATAATTTGTTTGACATGTTGAAGCTAAACTCTTGTACAGTACTTTAAATTCTGAATAACAGCAATTCAGTATAATACTGTAACTACAGTATACAGTAGTACTTGTATAGTATTGGAATGTGACTATGTTTTTTTTCTCCAATACAGAGCCAATGATTTATGGGGGGCCCAGACCGGGCCAAGAGAGGGGGGCTGGCCCGGGCACTGGCACCCAGCAGCCCTCGTATACTAGAGGTAAACTATAGTAATTCTTACAGTACCTCGACAGCATACAGTACACAGTAGTGTTCTATTTACTTTAGTGATAATACAGTACATTGTGAATATAAATATTTTCTAATATAGAGTACAGTACTGTATTACCACAACTACACTGTACAGTATATTTGTGTTGTAATACTGTCCTTTTTTTCTCCACAGAACAGTTGCAGATGGCCCTCCTGGCCCTGAGGGTGGTGGTCCACCTATTAGTAGACCACTTTTTTAATTTACTGTTACATTTAATCTACTGTATATACTCGAGTATAAGTCGACCCGAATATAAGCCGAGGCACCTAATTTTACCACAAAAACCTGGGAAAACTTATTGACTCGAGTATAAGCCTAGGGTGGGAAATGCAGCTCTACCCGTACACAGACCTCATAGTGCCAGATATGCCCCACAGTGCCAGATATGCCCCACAGTGCCAGATGTGCCAGATATGCCCCACAGTGCCAGATATGCCCCACAGTGCCAGGTGTGCCAGATGTGCCCCACAGTGCCAGATATGCCCCACAGTGCCAGATGTGCCAGATATGCCCCACAGTGTCAGATGTGCCAGATGTGCCCCACAGTGCCAGATATGCCCCACAGTGTCAGATGTGCCAGATATGCCCCACAGTGTCAGATGTGCCAGATGTGCCCCACAGTGCCAGATATGCCCCACAGTGTCAGATGTGCCAGATATGCCCCACAGTGTCAGATGTGCCCCACAGTGCCAGATATGCCCCACAATGTCAGATGTGCCAGATATGTCCCACAGTGCCAGGTGTGCCAGATATGCCCCACAGTATCAGATGTGCCCCACAGTGCCAGATATGCCCCACAGTGCCAGATATGCCCCACAGTGTCAGATGTGCCAGATGTGCCCCACAGTGCCAGATATGCCCCACAGTGTCAGATGTGCCAGATATGCCTCACAGTGCCAGATATGCCAGATATGCCCCACAGTGCCAGATGTGCCCCACAGTGCCAGGTGTGCCAGATATGTCCCACAGTGCCAGATGTGCCAGATATGCCCCACAGTGCCAGATGTGCCAGATATGCCCCACATTGCTAGATACTTACCCTCCGTTGCTCCCGCGCTGTCTTCTGAAGGAGGGACACGGAGAGCGCAGCGCGCAGCTCTCCTGTGTCCCTCCTGCGTCTCCGGCAGCAGTGGCGTGTGTTAAAGGAAGTGCCGGTTCGTGCACTTCCTTTAACACACACACACGCCGCTGCCGCCGGAGATGCAGGAGGGACACAGGAGAGCCGCGCGCTCTGCTCTCCGTGTCCCTCCTAACGCTGACTCGAGTATAAACCGAGGTGGCTTTTTCAGCACAGCAAAAAGGCTGGAGAAGTTGGCTTATACTCGAGTATATACGGTAATTTGTTTTATGTTTTATTTGTTAAATTTGTAATAAAATTATTTGTTTTACTCCATTGTATCTTGTTAGTTTTTACTGCATGGGACATGGGACTTACTGTATGACAATCTCAGGTCATTTATAAGCTAGGCCTACTGTACAGTACATCAAACATTATGTGGCAGACTATCTGGCTGTTTGGAATGAAATTCTGGTAATGGATGAGAACAAATGACAATCACCCGTTACAAGAATTTTAATCCAACCATCCAATAGGCACACTTCTCTGTCTTATCACTGTTTCATACTGTACATCTACCTACAGTACCCCATGTATATAGTGCAGTAAGTTTGCTTTACACAGAGTGCAGAAAGGTGCATCAAGGGACATGGCAGCAGTACAATGCAAGGGACTATGACACTATCTTACAGTAGATTGAACATACTGTTCTGTACATTGTAGCAATAGCATACAGTAAGTGTGACAGGTACAGTATAATACAATGAGTAGCATGTACTGTATCACTGAGAAACTGAATATGTTCAACTGGTAATGTACAGTACAGTACCAATGGTGAGCTACTGTACTGTATAGAGAGTACTGTATGCTACATTATACTGTATTACAAAGTTCTAGTAACAGTACGACCCTGTCTGGATGAAGCTACAGTATCACAAGCCATAGACTCATGCCCGATAATAGGCGGATAAAACAGGGGACACTTCTACCAGGCCCTGAAACACCCAAAGATCCTGCACCTCGGGAAGCTTGTACAGTGCATACAGTACAACCCCTTCTCTTGAGTAACAGTGCTCCTCAGGCAGCCACAGACACCAGTCACACAAGCAGCCTAACAAAGTGGTTTTACATATCCCTCTCTTAATTGAATTCCCTCCATACGTTAGTACAAATTATAGAGTACAGTACTGTATATAAGGCAGTTGGGAATACAAAAATTGGACACCACATCAGGTTTTTTTTAAGAAACACTTTTTATTTATGGAAGAGGAAATCAGTAGAAACATGTAACATCACACATACTGTATTAAAAAAGCCAACATCACACACACCGTACGGTACTTTAATACAAAGGTAATATCACAAATAACAATATCCACTTTAATATTTTTTCATATTATTATTTTTTTTTAAAGGGTGGGTAATGATTTTTTTTTTTTTTTTTTGGTTTTTGTATTGTGTTTTTTTATTTTTGTATTTTGAATTTGGAACACTGGCGCATATGGACACCAGAACATAGAAAGGAAACAGACAACAGCACAATGGACTCGGACGCTTGTGGATAGAAACACTTTATTTACAGCAGAGGATGTGGGACACAATAAGTAGGAAATGGTAATATCACAAAGTACTGTAATAAAAAAAGACAACATCACACACACAGTACGGTACATTTTGTAAAAAGGTAACATCACAAATAACAATATCCCCTTTTTTCATATTTTTGGTTTGTTTGGGGGGGAATGATGTTGTGTGTTTTTTTTAATTTGTAGTTTTTTTATTTTTGTATAATTTTTTTGGTACACTGGCGCATACAGACACCAGAACGGAGAACGCAAACAGACAACAGAAATCCCCAGACAGACACAGCGCAAGACCGCAGATGGACACAGCACAATGGGTTAATATGCTTGGGGATTGAAACACTTTATATACAGCAGAGGACATGGGACAAAATCAGTAGGAACATCACACATACTGTAATAAAAAAGCCAACATCACACATACTGTACGGTGCAGTAACAATATCAACTTTAAAAAATATATATATTTTGAGGGGGTTTTTTTTGGGGGGGAGAATGCATTTTTTTGTGTGTTTTTGTATTGTTTTAAATTTTTGTATATTGAATTTGGAACACTGGTGCATACAGACATCAGCACAGAGAACGGAAACAGACAACAGCAGCCGCACATGGGACAAAAGACATAGGCACTGTACTGTAATGATTTTTTTTTTGTATTTTTTTTTTTGTATTTTTACTTTTGAACACTGGCGCATACGGACTTAAGCCCCTGGATAGACACAATGCACCTGAATGGACACAGCATAATGGACTCAGCCGCTACTGGATAGATACAGCAGCATAAAAAAAATCAACTCATGCCAGGTGACAGGGGAATAAAAGGGGCAACTTGTACCAGGCCCTTACATTACCAGGGCCAGACACTCCCATCAGGAATGTGGTGAGCCAAGTTCATCCACCCCCCTTGTTTGAGTAACCATGCTGCTCCGAGTGGATTCAGCATGGTGCATGCAGCCCCAGAAAATCTACGGTACAATAGGTCATTCTCTGTATACAGTACAGTGACACAGTTTTTTAACTTTAGCTCTGTCAAGATGATGTGCTGAAGCTAGGAAGATCATGGTGGGTAATGATCTTGTTTCTTCAACCTGAATTTTCCAAGGCATTCTCCGCGGCATTCTCAGCACAGCATTTATGGTATCCTGTATCTTCTTCTTTTCTGGTTCACCAATCCTCATGCGCCATTCACACCATGACATGATGTAATTTACCAGATTTTTGGGAAGCAGAATTTTCCCCTTGGCACCATCAAGTTCACGTGATTGGTCCACGTCAAGTACATGTTGTTTCTCACATGGTACTGGAACAGAGCATGTGCATATTTGTGAATATGTCCTTGTGCAGCTCTGTGCAGATTGTCGTCCAGGTCAGTGGAGATGACAGCCAGGGGAATATCAGTCAGAGTGCCACAATGTATTGTGAAGTGGCCTGTGAGCAGGTGTGCTGGTCATCATTGGTGTTCCTGGCAACAGCACACTTGAATTGCTGACCAATGCTGGACATTCAACTGTCAAGTCCGGCACTGGAAGCAGTGTTGTATTGACACTCAAATTATCTTGACGCAGATCCAGATCATTATGGCCACCCATGTCCATCCAGTCATCCAGGCCTCCGCTTCCATCCAGGCCTCCGCTTCCATCCAGGCCTCTGCGTCCATCCAGGCCTCTGCGTCCATCCAGGCCTCTGTGTCCATCTCCACCAACTTGAACCGATTGATGGTTCCTTGTAATCATGGTCCGGCCAACTCCATCTTGCCATTTGGTCACCTTGCTGATTAGCTCCTTTACTAAACCAGCACAGGTACACTGGCAGTCCTTCACATTGGTGTTCACATCTGTGAAATCCAACATTCTTTGTGGTGAATGTGCCATGTCTTCTTATCCAGGGGTAGCAACAAGGTCCAAAAAGGAAACTTCCTGATGTAGTGTGTTTGTCACGTCCTCCAGCACCGGTGTTTCCATGTTCATTGGCTGAACATCCTGATCTGCAAAAGATGGAAAATGTAATTGTTCGGCAAACCACATATCTGCCCCAAAACATTATACTTTGCCTTGCCATTTTTTCGTGGTTTCATTCACCACATTTTCTTTTTGACCCTTCTTGGCAGTGTTCTTCAGCATTTGTGGGGCTGATGCAGCCAGTCTGTGTGCCAATGATGGATGGGTTGTGGCACTCCCATATTATCTTGCAGTCTGCATTGTCACTCTTCTTTTGTCTAAAATATATATAGGAAACATGTAAAGCATAATATTGTTAAAATAACAAACAACTGTACTTTTTCAAATAAAGTGCACAACAGCAAATACAGTATTATACTTTTCTCCCTGTACACAGTACTGTACTGTGCCTCCCAACATGACCCTCTCCAGGAGGGACAGAATGCTCTGTTACTTGACTTCAATTTTAATGTACAACATGATTGCCATCACCTGTGTTGAACTACAGTACTGCAGTTATTTGATAAGAAAGGTGTTTCAGCACAGGTGATGGCAATCATACCATACATTAATATAGAAGTCCAGGAAATAAGCATGCTGTCCCTCTTTGACAGGGTAATTTTGGGTGGTTTGCTGTATACTAAAACCAAAGGCACCTGAATCATCAAATTCTTCCCGCGCAAAGCATGCTCTGTGATTGGTTTATTGATGAATGCACCTACACAGGCACCAATCACAGAGTATGCTTTGAGTGGGAACAATTTCCTTTGTTTGAATCAGGATAAAAGTGCAGCTCAGTCACAGCCCAGTAACCACTCTGCAAAGCTGTTTCTTCATAATCAGACATGCTGTGTGGATCGTCTCGCCCTTTCAAAAATCTCCTGCTAAGTTGCTCTCTGTGTTCCTGCTGTTGAAATCTTCTACTGGCCTCACTTGTTCCAGCTGGTTTCTACAGTCTCTCCATACAGTATTTGATCAGTAATTCTTTCATTTACTGTTTTAATTCATTTATATGTTTAAATTAATATCCTTACTATACGTGTGTATTTCAGCTAGGGGATTCAGATGCTGCGTAAGCATTGCCCTGTAGTCTGTAAAGCCTATGCCATTGCTCGCTCCATGTGTAAGGGCTGCCATGGGGTGGGGGGGTCACAGGCGGTGGCCATTTTGTCAGTTTGCTATACGTCGGTCAAGTCCAGTGTATCGTAATGTGCATAGAGCTCCTTTATCCCTATCCCCCCTGTGTATTTTAAATGAACTACAGTACAGTACTGCTGGACACTACAGTATTATAGGTCATAAAATTAAAAACTGCTGCAGAGTCGCTCTACAAGCATTGGGATGGGGGGCCCCTTCAAAATGTTGCTATGGGTCCCGCAAAGTTCTAACTATGCCCCTGGGTCTGGTGTATCATACGGTGCATTGAGCTCGCTTATCCCCATAGCCCCTGTGTTTTTTAACTACGTATTGAGACACACATTTCTAGGCCTACAGTATTTAATATACAGTAAGCAGCATTGCTGGTAGGAAATAATTGAAGAATTTACATACAGTAGTGACATGTACAGTATGTAATGCTGGTACAGTATGTCAGTTGTTCCTTATGCTGTACAGTACTGTAAGTTTCACAGGACCCATGCACTTCTAAGGAGGATTATCCAACTGTTTTATACAGCACAGTAATTGCAGTCCATAACACTGATGTGGTATTTTCAGTACAGTAATGCACAGTACAGTATACAGTACTTAAATTTGAACATCAGGTACTGTACAGTAAACATGTACAGTATTAGCTTTTATCATAATACCGCTGCAATTTTTTCATATGTGTACATTTTAGAATACAGTATTCACAAATGTTTTCTCCACACAGGAGTTACGGTTGGACAACATGCCAGTAACTATCAACAAAAATATGAGTAAGATAATTGCCAACATGAAAAAATAAAATAAAAGCATCAAAGAGATCCAGGCATGGCTCAAGGAAAGTGGCATTATAGTCACTTTAGAAACTGTGCGCTATCATGCTTTCAAGAGAACAACGCCCAGATTTGCATTTCCTACAAAATGCAGATGGTACGTACAGATAGAGCCACCTTTATCTTGATCTTTAATATGATTAATTGAGCCTGGACAGTCAGACTTAATCCCCTGCTGTAATGACTTAATCCTGGCTGTATTATTCTCTCTTATTGCAGTTTAGAACAATAGATGAAAGGCTTATGCTAATAAACCATGGTGTGCCTAGGCGCAACATAGAATAGATGAAAGGCTTATGCTAATAAACCATGGTGTGCCTAGGCGCAACATAGAAGTCAAGATAACTGTGGCTCCATCTGTACTGTACAGTACTGTACTGTTTAACTGAATTACTGTTTACAATAGTAAATTTTGTTGTAATAGTAAAGAAAAAAAGGAACACTTTATCTTCCTGTGATTGTGCTGTTCATTAATTCGCACTTTTCATACTGTATTGTACTTTAGGAGAGTGCAAGAAATTGTGGAGAAACTAACTCATGAGAATGATGAGCGTACTGCTTCGCAAATAAAAAGAATTCTCCATTCCAAGTATGACCTAGACATATCGATCATGTGTGTTTCAAGCAGTACTCCCAATATTCAGATACAGTAGCTGGTGCCTTTCTACAGTGGGTAACACGGTGGGCCCAATCTATACCAACAGTCAGGAGGCACACGTCATCAGGTCGAAGTAAACTGCTTTGAAACGTTGCATTTATAACTGCCTGTTTATTCATCTGAATGCCACCTGACTGTTGATATACAGTGTGTATAATGTGTGTATATATTTTATACTGTATACAGTACAGTATGTACTGTACAGGTATATACTGTATTGTGTATACCCTGTATACAGTATATATATATATATATATATATATATGTATATAGTACTGCATACATACAGTAATGTATATACAGTATAATGTATACAGTATATATACAGTACAATGTACATACAGTCTACTGTATATACTGTAATCAATTTCATTACTGAATCTGATTAATTATTTTTGGCTCTTCAAAGGATATCTCCCATGATGAGAGATGTGAATAAAGAAAAGAGAGTTGAACAGGCACAGCGATGGATTGAGAGTGGTGAAACATTTCACAATATCATTTTCACAGATGAATCGTCTGTTGCTCTTGAGAGGTTCCTCCGAATGTCATTCCGGAAACGTCACCATATCTCATTAAAGCCACGCTCAAAGCATCCATTAAAGGTCCATGTATGGGGAGCCATATCACGATTAGGAGCTGGTCCCCTATTATTTTTTGAAGGTACTGTACTTTATTCTGTGCCTGTGTTCTGTAAAAATGCATACTGTACTGTACAATACATATAAATGCACAATAAAATGAGTTGCTTATTAATGAACAACATTTTCTTATTTCTGTAGGGATCACGTATAAGCAATTCTTTCAAGAAAAAAATAGTAGAGGGATGTATGGTGGCATTTGTGAGTCAATATCACCCATCTTATCACAGGATATTCCAAGACAATGATCCAAAACACTCTGCCTCAGACAAATTTATGGAAGAGAAAGGTATCAATTGGGAACGCACAACACCAGAGTGAGTATTGTTTCAATACTGTACAAGTAAAATTTTGGATAGCACTGTAGTACTGTAAATTTATTTTTTGGTTTAATGAACAGTACAATACTGTATGTTTATTTTCTCTTTTTAACTTTATTAACAAACATTTTTTTCTGTACTCTTTTTTTTTAGATCACCAGACAAGAATCCAATTGAATTAGTGTGGGCTGAATTGAAGAGCTACATTAGGAGTGTTGTGAAGCCAACAACAAAACAGCAGCTGTTGGATGGGATCAACATTTTTTGGCTAGAAGTACTCACACCTTAACATTGGGGGGTCATTCCGAGTTGATCACTCGCTGCTGTTTTTCGCAGTGCAGGGATCAGTTGAAAAAATGGCAAAACTGCGCATGCGGCAATGTGCACACGCATTGTATGGGTACAAAGAGCATCATTGCTGTGCAATGGTTCTAGCGAAGAAACCATTCGCACAGGCGATCGCAAGGAGATTGACAGGAAGAGGGTGTTTATGGGTGTCAACTGACCATTTTCTGGGAGTGATAGGGAAAATGCAGGCATGACCAGGTGTTTGTAGGGCGTGTATCGGACGTCAATTCCGGGACCTCCGTCGCGAGAATCATTGCACAGGATAAGCAACTAAAGGGCTGGTGTTGTTTTGCACAAAATGTTTTTGTACCACTTGGCTACACATGCGATCACACACTTGCAAAGCGAAAATACACTCCCCCGTGGGCGGTGACAATGCGTTTGCATGGCTGCTAAAAGTAACGAGTGATCAACTCGGAATAAGGTCCATTGTAATAATTATATAAATCACCTGTATAAAGAATTACCTGTTATAGTTGAAAGAAATGGTCAAGCCACGAATACAGATGGAGCCATCTTCATCTTGGCCTTTAGTAGGTTTAAGTGAGCCAGGGCAGTTGGTCTTAATCCCCTGCTGTAATGACTTAATCCCCTGATGTATTGTTCTCTCTGTATTGTATTGCTGCTGAGAACAATAGATGAAGGGCTTATGCTAATAAAACTTGGTGTGCCTAGGTGCAACAGAGAAGCCAAGATGAGCATGGCTCCATCTGTATATGGTTCTATACTGTATTTTCTGTATAACATTTTAATCAATGCATTATTTAAAATGTTTATAAAATTGCCTTTGTCTGAATATTGCGTAAGCTACTGTACAATATTATACATTATACTATACAGTAGTACTGTTATTGATGTGTATGAACAGTTGTTTATAGTTTTATAAGTACTCTACTGAGTACTGTACATTTTTGATCAGTACAGTACATGAAATCTGATTTTGTAATAAAGATTTTTTTTACATTTATAGTGATGCTTTTCCAATAAATATTCAGTTATATAATACGGTATGGTATATGGTGGGGGTAAATGTACAGTATGATGTGTCGTTATGGGGGAGAAGTGTTATTAAACATAGAAACATACTGTACAGTACTGTACTGTAGAAGCATACACTAGAATTTGATGTCAGATAAGAACCACTGTGTCCATCTAGTATGACCCTTTTTTTAAACTATATTTTTTAGTTCAATCCTTATTTGATCCAAGCGCCCCCCCCCCCCCCCCCCCACACACACACACACACAAACACACCTTTCCATTCTCTACTCCAAACTACAGAACAGTACTTACAGTACTGTATTCAAATTTTTAGTCTTTCTGGGTACAGTACTGTACAGTATGTTTTGCAATGTACCATGGGGGTAATTCCGAGTTGATCGCTCGCTAGCTGTTTTTAGCAGCCGTGCAAATGCTAAGCTCCCGCCCTCTGGGAGTGTACTTTAGCTTAGCAGAAGTGCGAACAAAAGGATCGCAGAGCGACTACAAAAAAAATTGTGCAGTTTCAGAGTTGCTCTAAACCTACTCCTAGCTTGCGATCAATTCAGACTGTTCTGTTCCGGATTTGACATCACAAACACACCCTGTGTTCGGCCAGCCACGCCTGCATTCTCCCAGACATGCCTGCGTTTTTCCTGGCACGCCTGCGTTTTTTCATGTGGAGCAGGGCAGACTAAGGACTATATGACTGTGACAGCCACCTGGGTAGAAGTATTGCCTCCCGCAGCAACAACAGCAGTGGCGGCACCAGTAGCAGCATCTCTCAAACGCCAACTCGTTCCTAGGCAGGCTACGCTTTGTATTACCGCTTTCCGTAAGAGGCACACCGCTGATAACCTGTTATGGAAACTGAGGGACATCATTGCACATTGACTTACCCCACTTAGACTCTCCTGGGGATTTGTGATATCGGACAACGCCACCAATATTGTGAATGCATTACATGTGGGCAAATTCCAGCATGTCCCATGTTTTGCACATACCTGTACAATTAATTTGCATAATTTTTTGAAAAACGACAGGGGCGTGCAGGAGATGCTGTTGGTGGCCCCGAAAAATTGCAGGCCACTTTCGGCATTCAGCCACTGAGTGCCAAAGACTGGAGCGCCAGCAAACACTCCTGAACCTGCCCTGCCATCACCTAAAGCAAGAGGTGGTAACGAGGTGGAATTCAACCCTCTATATGCTTCAGAGGATGGATGAGCAGCAAAAGGCCATTCAAGCCTATACATTCGCCTATGATATAGGCAAAGGAGAGGGAATGCACCTGACTTAAGCGCAGTGGGGAATGATTTCCGTGTTGTGCAAGGTTCTCCAACCCTTTGAACACATTTGTGGAACTTGTGGATGGAGCCCTTCATTCGCTAAACCAGGATTCACGGGTAATCAATCTGTTGAAATCAGAGCACTACATTTTAACCATCCGTGCTCGATCCTAGGTTTAAAACCTACGTGGTGTCTCTCTTTCCGGCAGACACAAGTCTGCAGATGTTCAAAGACCTGCTGGTGAGACAATTGTCAAGTCAATCGGAATGCGACCCGTCAACAGCTCCTCCTTAATTTTCTACCGCAACTGGAGCTGCCAGGAAAAGGATAATATTTCCAAACTCACCCGCTGGCGGTGATGCAGGGCAGTCTGGAGCAAGTGCTGACATCTGGTCCAGACTGAAGGACCTGCCAACGATTACTGGCATGTCATCTACTGTCACTGCATATGATTCTGTCGCTATTGAACGTATGGTGGAGGATTATATGGGTGACAGCATCACTGTAGGCATGTCAGACAGTCCGTATGTATACTGTCAGGAAAAAGAGGCAATTTGGAGGCCCTTGCACAAACTGGCTTTATTTTATCTAAGTTTCCCCCCTCCAGTGAGTACTCCAAAAGAGTGTTTAGTGCAGCCGCTCACCTTGTCAGCGATCAGCGTAGGAGGTTACTTCCACTAAATGTGGAGAAGATGATGTTCATCAAAATGAATTATAAATTCCTCTGTGGAGACATTTACCAGCAATTTCCTCCAGAAAGTACACAGGGACCTGTGATGGTGGATTCCAGTGGGGATGAATTAATCTGTGCTGTGGAGGAGGAGGATGATCTACATCCTTAAAGGGGTGATGAATCTGAGGGAGACGGTGAGGACGACATCCTGCCTCTGTAGAGTCAGTTTGTGCAAGGAGAGATGAATTGCTTCTTTTTTGGTGGGGTGATTAATTTCTTCTTTTTTTGTGGGGGCCCAAACAAACCAGTCATTTCGGCCACAGTCGTGTGGCAGACCCTGTCACTGAAATGATTGGTTTGTTAAAGTGTGCATTTCCTGTTTATGCAACATAAGAGTGGGTGGGGGGACAATTCCATCATGCACCTCTGTTTTTATTTATTATTTGCATCATGTGCTGTTTGGGGACTATTTTTTAAGTGTCATCCTGTCTGACACTGCAGTGCCACTCCTAGATGGGCCAGGTGTTTGTGCCCCCCACTTGGGTCGCTTAGCTTAGTCATCCAGCGACCTCGGTGCAAATTTTAGGACTAAAAATAATATTGTGAGGTGTTCAGAATAGACTGGAAATGAGTGGAAATTATTGATAGTTAGGTTAATATTGTAACAGTCTATTACGCAGGTAAGTGATTGGTTCTTAGGATTATACCTGAAATACTCCCGTCCGTAGAGTCGTTGGGTTCCAGTCTTCGCAGAGAGGTGAGGATGGAGGTGACAACCAGTACTACTTGGGAAAATAATTACCTACCCCTCGTGAACACCCTAACTGTGGATACCTTATATCACTATACCAAACCTATATAATAGGTTTTACAAAATCCAGCTTATAATTCAAATAAAATAATTTTATTTTATTGGAACAACTCAAACTCGTTCTCCTTCTTTGTCAGCAATCAGTAGATCAACCTATGTTAAAAAGCAGAGCCGGCCTTAGGCATAGGCAAACTAGGCAATTGCCTAGGGCATTTGGTATGCTTAGGGGCATCAGCAGCTTCTGCTGATTAAAATGATATGCGGCATGCCTATATTCTGTGTGTAGCATTTCGTATGCAGATACAGCCGCAGTCGCACACAGAATATAGGCATGCTGCATATCATTTTAATCAGCAAAAGCTGCTTGTGCATCCTAGCCACATAGTAATGCAAATAAGATGCATTTTCAGAAACAAAAGGCGCCCAACGTTAGCAGAGCTACCAGCTGACTCATGCCAGGCATCTCTTGCAGAACTAGCGGCGGTGCTAGGGGGCTCCAGCCAAAATCTTGCCTAGGGCATCATATTGGTTAGGGCCGGCTCTGTTAAAAAGGTTAGTACAACTATATATCTCCTATAATTTGAAGAGCAGGTAAACATATAACAATATCAATAACAATATTTATATACTGTTTATTAATGGTACCTTAAGGGAACGGGTTCCCCTAACACTTTTACTGTTTCAGTCTGAGTACTCTTACTACCTTGTTGGTGCCCATTGAAATGAGGTTTGGATAGGGATAGCTACGCGGAATTATGTCTCTCCAGACGCCAACCCTATTATCAATTTTGGTTTAATAGGAAGGTTGACTAAAGCGAATTCTCTTAATATCCTTTCCTACAAGAGTCTGACTGATTTGTATGGATCCTTGTATCCCAGTAACGAACCATGGGGTAATGGTGAAACTCAGTTGCAATGTTCCTTCTCTAACTTTCCCTGTAAAAAGTGTGAACAGCAGGAGTACCGAGCCAACTTGTACTTTTACGGGCTGATTAACTAGTAAGAGTCTGCGGTATCAGTATTGGATGAAGAATAATCAGTTCCTACCTCAATAAGTTTTAGAGTATACAAGCTATTTCTAGAGTCGATTATTGTTGCTGAAGATGCCAACTATCAATAGTTACTCTGATGCAGTCTATTCTGTACTCTAGTAAAATATCTATGGTCTACACTCCAATATCACAGCAGAGTTTGTCTTAACGGTAGCTGATGACGACTCTCAGAAGCTATCTATCTCTCATACAGGGTTGCTGCAGGGCTGAGTAACTGAGGGTGACACTAATAGCTGACTGTGTCTCTGACAGAGCTGTCTATTAGATACCTGACATGAAGCTCCAGTGACACCTCCACTGTCATTCCAGGCCATTGTTACCTTCCCTGGGCTGACTTAACTACACTGGTGCCGCCCGCTTCTGCAGAAGGGAGTGGCGATTAAGCCCGCCTCCCGCCGTCACTCACCGCCTCCTCCAGGGATGTTGTATGGGGCAGCGCCACCTCCGATCCGCCCAGTCCAGCCACTCACTCCGGGGCCTCGCTGATGCCGCCACCCACAGCCGCACTGAGCTGCCCCAGACCGCCTCTCCTGCTCAGCCCAGCGGGACGTGCCTATGTCGGATCCCGCTCCCATGCACCACGCCTCTCCTTACTCAGGTACACTTTACACCGGGTCACGGAGGATCGCCACCAGTCTCTCTTTCTCCGGGGCAGCTTCTTTATAACAGGTGTGACGCAGTCTTCAGGGCTTTAGCGGTGTGCAGCTCCTTTCTCCACGACACGATCGCCAGCAATCCACCAACGGTTCTCTTTGCACCCCCTCTTTATGAATTCCTCCTGGGTGCCCGGATCAGTCCCGCCAGAGGGACCCCCCATCGAGCTCAACTGTCTCTCAGTCCCTATGTCAGCACCCCCTGTCCTTGCAGGTGATTGTACTAGTCCTCCATTCCTTTGCTCAGGTGGACAGTTCCAATTTCCCTCTGTGAGGGGAATAATAGTTAACCAAACTTCTCTCCATGAGAGTAACTTATACAAATACTTTAATAGCCCTCCATGAGGGCATTTGTATATTTATATATATATATATATATATATATATATATATTATGTATATATTAACTAATCTTAGTTGCACTAACACAACCAATTTTTAATTATAAACTAACTATGAATTACTGTATATCGCATGCATGCAGGGAACTTGGCAGGGTATTACATAACTCCCTACTTAAAATATGCGTGTCCCCACGCATTGCTCTACTTCTCTCTTAATGAATGAATAATCATATTCAACAGTTACTGGAGTGAACCTAGTTCTAATACGGATACATACATTTAGATGTAATTTCAATTACATATTTCACACCTCTCTAATACCGGTATCTAAGGGATAACACTCCCTTTGTGCTCCTCTGTGATCACGTCAGCTCAACTGGAGAGTTAACCAAACTATGGCTATACTCTTCTGACACATTTGATAATATTATGTGGGGCTCAGAAGCATCATAGCTTTCTCTTCCTATTACATCAGGCTGTACTATTTCTGGCATAGGAACAGCTTCCCCACTAGCGGAAACTCCTACACTGTACAATACTGGCCAACACAATTTGAACATGTCCATAGGGCCACTGGAAGCCAAATCAGTAGGTGAGCTCCATTCCTCTTCCTTTTCCTCCTGATCATCGTGATCCAGCAGAGTTGAGTTCGGACATTTTTTTAACTGATTCCTATGCACTACCAAGGAAGACTTGCCCTCATCCTTTGAGATCATATATATCTCTACATTGCAATGCTGAATTTCGACGACCAAGTAGGGTGTTGGCTCCCAATGACTATCCAGTTTACTAGTGCGCTGATTTTTCTTTTTCCATACCACATCGCCCACTTTCAGTGCTTCCGCGAGGGCTGTCTTATTGTAATACTCAGCTTGGTACTGTCGTACATTCTCCATTCTACGTTCAGCTATAGTCTGTGCTGCCTTTAGTCTCCATTTATGTTCCTTCACCCAGTCACTCTGTGGAATGGTTTCTTGAGCAGATCCAATTTACCTTCTTGTCCAAATAACAAGTAGTAAGGGGTATACCCGGTGGAGCTATGTTCTGCATTATTGTACAAATATGTAATCTCTGGAAGCAGTGTAGGCCACTCTTGCTGTTCTGGTGATGGGATAGCTCTTAACATATTGATCAGGGTTTGGTTCATCCTTTCACATAACCCATTATATTTGGGTGGTATGCGGTGGTCCTCAACTTTTTGCATCCATACAAGTCACAGAGTTCTTTGAATAATTTAGATTCAAAAGCAGGGCCTTGATCTGTCAAGATGTTTTCAGGATATCCATAAGGCCATACGAATACTCTCCACTATAGTTCTGCGTTAGTTTTTGCCGACAAATCCCGCACCAGAAGAACCACAGCAAACTTGGTGTAGTGGTCTACCATGGTGATGGCATATTGATAACCAGTTCGGCTGGTTTCCAATTTCACATGGTCAATGGTAAGTATTTCTAGCGGGTAATGACTAATGATGGGGTGGAGAGGTGCTTTCTGATAGGAGGAAGGTCTCTTGTTGACAATACAGTTCTGGCAGTTTGTGCACCAATCCTCAATGTCTTTTCTCATATTGGTCCAGAAGAACTGTTTCCTTAAGTGCGCCTCCAGCTTTTGAGTATTGAAATGCCCGGATTGATCATGATAAGTGTATAAGAGGGAGTTTTTCCTTTCCGAAGGTATCACAATCTGAGTAACAGGTAACAGGGTGATGCGTCTTAGGGTTGATCCCGCAGTGGATGACGATATCCTTCTGTATCCTAAGACGCTCTCATTGTTTCCAGAGTTTCAGAAGCTCAGGCTTGGCAACCTGTCTTTCCTCCCTGGTCAGCATCATCCCGGTAAGTAAGAGAGCCTTCAATTGCTTTAGCACAGGGCTCGTCTCCTGCACTTGCCTCCACGTTTCCTCCGGTTCATCTTCCGGCAACACTCGCAGTTCAGTTTCAGATGTGCATTTTACTCCCGTGGATACTGCTTGTTGGCATATTAACATGGCATGAAAGGCTGGCATTTCCACTTCCTCCTCCGGTCCACTGTCTGTTTCTCCTGGCAATCCCAACAGTGCATCGGCATTGAGATTACTTTGACCACTCCGGTATTTGATCATGAATTGGTAATTGGCTAATCGAGAAGCCCAGCGCTGTTCCAGTGCTCCCAGGTGAGCAGTCGGTAGATGAGACAACGGATTGTGGTCAGTGAAAGCTACAAAGGGAGTAGCAGCCAAGTAACTTTTTAATTTTTTCATGACTGCCCATACTAACGCCAAGTACTCTAGTTTGAAGGCGCTGTAATTTGCATCATTGTGCTCGGTTTTCTTTAAGCTTCGACTAGCGTAAGCAATGACTCGTTCTTTCCCATCTTGATTCCTAGATAGTACAGCTCCAAGACCCTGATTGCTAGCATCAGTATACAGATGGAAAGGTCGGCTATAGTCTGGATATGCCAGTATGGGCGTCTTTGTCAACAGGCCTTTTAATTTGTCAAATGCGACTTGTTGAGTCTGGGTCCAGTTTATCCAAATGTTTTTACAACGTTGGCTTTGGGATACTCCTCGGAGTAATTCATGCAAAGGGGCTGCAACATGAGCGAATTTCTCCACAAACCTCCAATAATATCCCACAAATCCGAGGAACTGATGCACTTCCTTGATGGTACTTGGAGTAGGCCAGTTTTGCACCGCTGCAATTTTCTCAGGGTCGGGAACGATGCCTTCAGCACTCACTACATGCCCCAGATAATGTACACTTGTCTTCAACAGATGGCATTTAGACAGCTTTACCTTCAGGCCATACTCAGCTAGTCACTTAAAAACATATTGGAGGTGCTGTAGATGTTCTTCTTAAGTGCCAGAGTAAATGATAATATCATCCAGATATAATAGTACCATTTCAAAGTTCTTATGGCCTAAGCAGTGCTCCATTACTCTTTGGAATGTTCCTGGAGCATTACAAAGACCAAAGGGCATGCGCTCAAACTCGTATAACCCCATGAGAGTGGTGAAAGCTGTTTTTTCCCTATCGCCAGGGGCCATTTGAATCTGCCAATACCTGCTTGTTAGGTCCAGAGATGAAAAATAAGTGGCAGATTTCAGAGCTACCAATGACTCCTCGATTTGTGGTAGCGGATAAGCGTCCTTGTGTGTTACCTGATTCAATTTCCTGTAGTCGACACAGAAACATAAGTTGCCATCTTTTTTCCAGACTAAGACTATGGGTGCAGCCCAAGGACTGTGACTTTCATGAATTACACCAGATGCCTCCATCTCTTCCAGCATATGACGAACTGATTGATACAACATTGGAACAAGTGGTCGATATCGTTCCTTAATAGGTGGCGCACTTCCCGTAGGGATATAATGCTGAATCTGATCAACCTTCCCAAAGTCAGTTGGATACTTGCTGAAGGTGGCAGAATTTTCCTGTACTACCCGCAGAACTCCTAACCTCAAATTCGTCCGGGGTGTCTTTGTCTCCGATGTGAATCTTCTGCCACCAGCTGGATTGCTCTCCACCTCCCCCCCCATCTCGTTAGACAGATGATCTGTTTGGGTATTTAAGGACGTAATGTCCACCTCATCCTGAAAGGTTGCCCATAATAACTTACCAACAACTTGATAACGGTGTATTTTAACAGGATGATCATGTGGATTGAGAATCCTTACATGCACTCTTCCGCCTTCTACAGTTACTAACGTTTGTGCGACCACTATGTCACTCCTACTAGAAATGAGACACGGCTCAACAATAGCATCATAATTCTGTCCCTGAGGCCTGCACTTAGCTTTTCCCCAAACTATAGTTTCCGAATTAGGTTGTAAAATAATGGGCCTCCGGTCCATGGTTTTCACTTTGCCCACTTCTCCACTAACACTAATAAATCGTTGTTGACCTTGGAGTGTTCTAATGGTCCTATGCAAAGCCCGTTGACAAGCGGATGGTGTGTAGATCAATTCTATTTGTACAGCTGCAATCAATTCATCCGGACATTGCTGTAACATATTCATTCGCACTATGATGGGAAGCACAGTGGGGTTCTCTATATCAGTGATGAGACAGCCCTGTCTTGATAATCAGGCCTGTCCGATTTGAAAGTCCAATTCCCAGTATCCCTGACAGGAGATACTCAGCCCATTGCTAGCAACAAGTCATAGCCAAGCCGGTGGTGGTGGTAATATTCCCAGTCTTCCCCAATACTGGTGGAAAGTATTCTGCTGAATGCTGGTAACCTGGGAACCTGTACCAAAGTTGCCCTATATATCGTGGGCACTATTCTTCTGGAGTAGGACCTATTCTGCATGCCTTCCCCGAGGGTTGGTCTCCGGCCTCGGGGCCTCTGCGTTTAAAGGCTCTTCATGCCGGCACACTCTCTCCACATGTCCACTCTGATTACATTTTCGACAAATGGGACGTCCTTGTGAGTCAAATCTGTCGGTGGGCCTACGGCACCTTCCTTAGGATGGCTCCCACCAGTCACTTCTTGTCCCTCGTCGGCCTTGTCCCCAGTTCGATTCAGTCCGGGTTGGTGGGGTGTGTTGGATGAGTCTCTGTCGTTCCCTGTTCATTGCAGCCATCCCCACTGTAAGGTCTTCTATTTGGCCTTTCAATGTGAGGACCGGACCGGAGCTAGGAGTTTGCACACCCTGCAGTGTGGCCTTCTTTGAGTTTACTTCCTCAGTGGGTGGGCATCCAAATGAGCCGGTCTCATCCGACCTTTCTTGATACCCTGGCATTTCTGGGAAGGACACCTCCTTGGGCGATGTGGGACCGATCACCTTTATGGCCACTTCCTTGAAATCTAGAAAGGAGGCAGTATTTTTATGCATTCTCAAAAGCTTAAGTTGCGTTCTGACACTCTCGCAATTCACACCGTCGATGAATTGATTCACCAAAGCCTCATTTACTTCTTTTATTTCTGAAGTGTCTACTTCTTGAACGTCTCATAGTGCTTCTTGAAAACTCAACCAAACTCTCGTAACGACTCCCCAGACAGCTGTTTGCGTGAATAGAAGCTTGATTTCAACTCTGAAAGGGTACCGATATCGAACGTGGTTGCCAAACGCTGGAACACTTGATCAAACGTTTTCCGTTCTTCTAAGGGCTATGATAATACTTCCTGTAAGGCTGACCCTTTCAGTTGACCAATCAAAATTTCCACTTGCTGCAGGTTGGTTAACGGGTAAAGTCTAAACATAGCTTGCAGCTTCTTCTTGAATTCTGTCAATGTGCTTGGACTCTTAACCGAATAGGTGGGCAACCACGGGGCCCCAAAATAGTAAGGGAGGGTAATAGGATTTACGTTAGTCATAGCCGCTGGTGCGCTTGCCGTGCTTGTTGTGCTGGTGCTGCTTTTTGCGCTCCTTTTGCTTGTGTTGGTTGCACTTGCTGTTGCACTCGTTGTCCTGATATCAGTTGCACTTTTTGTGCTTGTTGTCGCTTGTTTGTTGTCTGACATGTTTCTTGTTCGCGATCCTGTTCGTGGGACGCCAAAAATGTAACAGTCTATTGCGCAGGTAAGTGATTGGTTCTTAGGATTATACCTGAAATACTCCCGTCCGTAGAGTCGTTGTGTTCCAGTCTTCGCAGAGAGGTGAGGACGGAGGTGACAACCAGCACTCTATGTACTACTTGGGAAAATAATTACCTACCCCTTGTGAACACCCTAACTTTGAATACGTTATATCACTATACCAAACTTCTATAATAAGTTTTACTAAATCCGGCTTATAATTAAAATAAAATAATTTTATTTTATTGGAACAACTCAAACTCATTCTCCTTCTTTGTCAGCAATCAGTAGATCAACCTATGTTAAAAAGATTAGTACAACGATATATCTCATATAATTTGAAGAGCAGGTAAACATATAACAATTTTAATAACACTATTTATATACTGTTTATTAAAGGTACCTTAAGGAAAGGGGTTCCCCGAACACTTTTACTGTTTCAGTCTGAGTACTCATACTACCTCGTTGGTGCACATTAAAACAATGTTTGGATAGGCATAGCTACGCGGAAATATGTCTCTCCAGACGCCAACCCTATTATAATTTTTGGTTTAATAGGAAGGTTGACTATAGGGAATTCTCTTAATATCCTTTCCTACAAGAGTCTGACTGAATTGTATGGATCCTTGTATCCCAGTAACGAACCATGGGGTAATGGTGAAACTCAGCTGCAATGTTCCATCTCTAACTTTCCCTATGAACAGTGTGAACAGCAGGAGTACCGAGACGACTTGTCCTTTTACGGGCTGATTAACTAGTAAGAGTCTGCGGTAACAGTATTGGATGAGGAATAATCAGTTCCTACCTCAATAAGTTTTAGAGTATACAAGCTATTTCTAGAGTCGATTATTGTTGCTGAAATGCCAATTATCAATCGTTACTCTGATGCAGTCTATTCTGTACTCTAGTAAAGTATCTATGCTGCAGGGCTGAGTAGCTGAGGGTGACACTAATAGCTGACTGTGTCTCTGACAGAGCTGTCTATTAGATACCTGACATGAAGCTCCAGTGACACCTCCACTGTCATTCCAGGCTGTTGTTACCTCCCCTGGGCTGCCTTAACTACACTGATGCCGCCCGCTTCTGTGGAAGGGAGTTGCGATTAAGCCCGCCTCCCGCCGTCACTCACCGCCTGGCCGCCTCCTCCAGGGATGTTGTATGGGGCAGCGCCGCCTCCGATCCATACTGTCCAGCCACTCACTCTGGGGCCTCACTGATGCCGCTGCCCACAGTCGCACTGAGCTGCCCCCAGACCGCCTCTTCTGTTCCGCCCAGCGTGACGTGCCGATGTCGGATCCCACTCCTGTGCACCGTGCCTCTCCTTACTCAGGTACACTTTACACCGGGTCACGGAGGATCACCACCAGTCTCTCTTTCTCCGGGGCAGCTTCTTTATAACAGGTGTGACGCAGTCTTCAGTCAGGGCTTTAGCGGTGCGCAGCTCCTTTCTCCTCGACACGATCACCGGCAATCCACCAACGGTTCTCTTTGCACCCCCTCTTTATGAACTCCTCATGGGTGCCCGGATCAGTCCCGCCAGAGGGACCCCCCCACGAGCTCAACTGTCTCTCAGTCCCTACGTCAGCACCCCCTGTCCTTGCAGGTGATTGTACTAGTCCTTCATTCCTATGCTCAGGTGGACAGTTCCAATTTCCAATAATAGTTAACCAAACTACTCTCCATGAAAGTAACTTATACAAATACTTTAATAGCCCTCCATGATGGCAATTGTATATTTATATATGTTATGTATATATTAACTTTTCTTAGTTGCACTAACACAACCTATTTTTAATTATAACCTAACTATGACTTATATAGCATGCATGCGGGGAACTTGGCATGGTATTGCAATGATACTATAGGATCAAAATTACCCCCAAATTCTATGATTTTAGCCGTTTGAGTTTTAAAACAAAATCACCCGAATCCAAAACACATCCGAATCCAAAACCCAAAAGGCTGGTTTTGCCAAAAAGTGTCCGATTCCAAAACACGACCGTGGACCCAAATCCAAGACCAAAACACAAAACATGAAAAATGCCCGCTGCACATCTCTAGTAAAAAGCCTTACTAAAGTCAATATACTGTACAGTACTGTAAGCTATTGTACTGTATATCCACGGCTCCACCTTTAGCCACCACTTTAGTCACATAGTCCAAAAAGTCAATAAGGTTTTGTTTGACATTATCTCCCGCAGTGCATCCATGCTGTTTGGGATCCTGTAAATTGCTGTATTTGAGATAATCTACAGTACAACTCTTTCTTTTCATTACTACTGAAGTAAGACTCACTAGTCTGTAGTTGTTTGCCTCTTCCTAGCTTCCACTCGGTGCTGAAGTGCTCAAGGGACATCACCAGAGGGGGGAGCTTTTACTTAGTACAGAACATCTTGTCAATGTCCCTTCCTGCTTTTCCTTGGTAATGAGGTGAAGCAGAAAGTATTATACAGTACATTTACAAATGGGTCCACATTTATCTTGGCCTTTAATAGGATTGACTGAGCCAGGTCACACAAGCACGGGTGGAATATAAAAACTCCACACAGTTAAGGCCATGGTGGGAATTGAACACACAACCTCAGTGCTGTGTGGCTGTAATTCTTAATAGGCCCTAATACATATATAAAATACACATAAAGGCAGCACTCCCAAAGCTATGTAAAAAAGTCACGATGCCATCCTGGAGATACAATGCACAGACAGCATGTCGGCAGCACAACGGATAATGAAATTCTTAGCAGGAAAGTGGTCTAAGAATTCCGTTAAGCGTTGTGGCGCTGATACGCTGTATATATAAATATATATATATAATATATATACATAGTCCATGATGTCCCGCACACTCTCATCAATCGAAAATGCAACAGTAGGGTGCTCCCAATGGGCCCAAGGTGTGGGTCCACTAACACATTGTTGTTTCCACAGTGGTGGAAAGCGGCACTCACAAAGCAACAAACTCAAAATAAAAGTTCACATATGATTTAATTTTTATTTCATTGTTCAATATGCCGATAAGGTCGACGTTTCAATCCACAACCGGTGTACAGTCAATATCCACATGACTCAAAAGTGAAGGTGTACATTATCAAAATCTAAAAAAAGAGATACAGATATTACAACATAGACCACACCTCCCAGGTCCCCATAGGTGCAAACACAACTATGAAAAAAATCACTCCCCAAAATAAGAATGTAAAAATACCATAACCAATGCAAAAGAATAAACCATTGATATCGACCACCGAAATGATGGGTACTAATAAGAGTCTAAAGCTAAATAAAAAACTCACGGTCACTGTGGCAACTTCAAAATAGATGGTCAGTATAACCACCAGGCTGTCAGCGTAACAGGGACTACAGAGATGAATACAATGTAGGAAGGGTAAGATACTGATGAATAGAGAACTATACAAATAATTAAATGTATGCACCAAAGAAGACATTTATAATTCATATACACAAGTCGAAAATGCTCCATTCAGAAAGCCATAATCCGAACTGCGGGAGCTGCAATAATCTAATAATAATCCAATAGTGCCATAAACCAAAGAAATTATATTAAATAGAAATAGGGGTAAAAAGTTCTTTCAGCTGCATCTATACTCCAGAGTACACCCTGCTGACAGCTCAAGGGAGAAGCCACAGATTAAACTATTTATAGCCCAGCGACTGGAAATGAGTCCGCCAAGCGGAAGTAACTAATACCCACAAAAATATACATATTTATAAACTGTTAACGGCTCCAATAACTAGACACAACAAATGTCATACGGGTAGCTTACCCAGGACACCACAGGTGGTCTCAAACGAGGCCTCTGGTGCCTAAAGCGAACCTCAGAATAGCAAGCCCCCACAGTGAAAGCGGAAGTGCTATGCGTTCCACTTCACCGGAAACAGGAAGTGCGCTGCGTTCCACCTGTACATCGGCGCTGGCAATGTAGACCAAACAAACGTTACCGTGGAAACGCAGTCAACGCGATCATAGAGCTTAGTGATGGGAAATCTAGTTCACTTTGGAGATTAGTTCATTATGAACTAGTTCACTCAAAAGATTAGTTCAGAAGATTAGTTCATGTAGTTCATTTAGTTCATCAATTCACTCACTGACTCAGACTGAAAGGAGTGAATGGATTTAGAACTAGTCTAGACTATTACACATAGAGTAGGTATTTCTAATACTAGCTCATTGTAGGAGTTATAATCTTGTTCATATGATCAGATATGTTTAATATGTCAGATTTTTTTTATATTTAAGAAAAGCAATAACTTATATAACAACCTTATAGTGACATGTTTATCTCTGCAATATTAATCCCATTGTTAGTACTCATTTTTACTTAATAATATGCAAGTGAAAGACCCAAATACAGAGTAATGTAATAAGTCACTTTTTTCTGCTTTTAAAATACAGTAATTACATACTTACCTACTTATTGGCTGCTCTCTCCGGGAGAGAGCAGCCAGGTCGGCTCGGCAGGGGGCAGGCTGCGATGGGAGTGTGGAGGGTGGGCGGGCCGGTGGCGTGGCAGAGGCGGGCTGGGGGCATTACGGAGGCGGACCGGGGGCATGGTGAAGGCGGGCCGGGGGCGTGACCACAGGGTCGTGCCGTGTAAGCCCCGCCCCCCGCTGTGTAATGCCGCTATTACCGGCATTATACAGCAGGGGGCGTGGCTATGATGACGCGATTCAACAAGAATCGCGTCATCGCCCGCCCGGACCGCCCACTTTACTCGCTAAGTGGGCGGCCGGGCAGGGGGGGACCCCTGTAATCGGGAGACTTGCCTCCTCTTCCGGGGGGCCTGGAGGGTCACCCGATTTTCGGGAGCCTCCCGGCCATTCCGGGAGAGTAGGCAAGTCTGAGTAATTAAAAGAAAAAAAAAGTTCCTTTGCCCCAATGTAACAGACCTTAGAGAGAGATAAAGTGGAGATGTTATAAAGTAACCAGTCAGCTTCTGTCATTTATCTTCAACAGTATATAAAGTGACAGAAGCCGACTGGTTGCTAGGGGCAACTGCTCTACTTTATGTCACTTGAAGGTTCATAGTACATATACCCCTATGTTTTGTGTGGAGTAATCAGACCCTACAGCAGGCATTCCCAACCACGGTCCTCAAGGCACACCAACAGTGCAGGTTTTAGTGATATCCAGGCTTCAGCACAGATGGTTAAATCAAAATAACTGAGCAACTAATTAAGTCACCTGTGCTGAAGCCTGGATATCACTAAAACCTGCACTGTTAGTGTGCCTTGAGGACCGTGGTTGGGAATGCCTGCCCTACAGGATAGCATGCAGCACTCAGCACTGTGTCTTTAGCTGATTGGGAGTGCAGCTTGTCACCTAATATACTGGGGGAATGAATCATGGCTATATGCAGGTCAGTATCAGCTCCATACAATACATATGCCTGAGCACAGCAGTGCCACACATGGTAGCTTAGAAGTACTGTACTGACTTGTTAGGACGAGGCTGAAGTTAGCTTCTTATTTGGCCAGCTTCTTTCTTATTCACTTCTTATTCGGCTCCAGATTCTTATTCAGATAATATTGTATTAAAATAAATTAAATAAGGATAGATCACAAAGATAACATTGCATACACTTCAAATAGTGTCCCTTAAACTAATTGACATTACATTTTGCATTAAACAAAAATGATTTGGACATGAAAATGGTGGTAAAGCGGGCACAGACACCAAATTTCATCATTTTGAATAAGAAGCTGTAATTCTGCAAGGGTTAAACAGCGTTGGTCAACAGATTTGACACTTGTAACCCACACAGGGTGGTCACTTACATATCACCCACTTGCAATTTGCCTTGACCAATAAGCATTTGGGCATGAAAATGGTGGTAAAGCGGGCACAGACACCAGATTTCATTATTTAGAATAAGAAGCTGTAGATCTGCAAGGGTTAAATAGCGTTGGTCAACAGACTTGATACTTGAAACCCACACAGGGTGGTCACTTACATATCATGCACCTGCAATTTGCCTTGACCAAAGAGCATTTGGGCATGATAATGGTGGTAAAGCGGGCACAGACACCAGATTTCATCATTTTGAATAAGAAGCTGTAGTTCTGCAAGGGTTAAACAGCATTGGTAAACAGATTTGACACTTGAAACCCACACAGGGTGGTCACTTACATATCACCCACTTGCAATTTGCCTTGACCAACAAGCATTTGGGCATGAAAATGGTGGTAAAGCGGGCACAGACACTAGATGTCATAATTTTGAATAAGAAGCTGTAGTTCTGCAAAGGTTAAACAGCATTAGTCAACAGATTTGACACTTGAAACCTCCATCAGTACAGTGGTAGTGTCTGGTGCTGCTTCAGTCCAGTTACAGTGGTGGTGTCTTCTGCTGCCATATGTCGAGTGCTGCTGTATAAGTACAGTCCAGTGGTGCTGTGTTGTGCTGCATCAGTTCAGTGGTGGTGTATTGTGCTGCATCAGTCCAGTCACAGTGGTGGTGTCCTCTGCTGCCATATGTCCAGTGCTGTTGTATAAGTCCAGTCCATTGCAGTGGTGCTATGTTGTCCTGGATTCTGATGGTGATGTGGTTTGTTTAAATTAGGCACCGGGGGAGACAGTTGTTGTCTGTGGGATGAATAAGCCCATTGTCATACCTGGGCAAAATACCAAAAAAGCCACCTCTTTGGTGTGGAATTTATTTCTCCACAAATCCGAACAACAGGTGTCAAGCCATGTGTTGCCTTTGTCAATCCGTAATAAGTACATGTAAGGACGTTAACCACCTAGGAACATACTCCCATATACGTCAACTGCTGCGCATTCATCAGAAGTCATTGTCAAGTTCAGACACTGGATAAGAGCGTAAGCTGACACCTAACACCTGAATCCCTTCTTCCTCTTGTACCCAAGCTCCTGCAAACCACACCACCAACTCCCTCAACGTCAACTTCCTCCTCAGTCAGGAACGTCAGTAGTCCTACAGGCCATGTCACTGGCAAGACTGAGGAGTCCTCTCCAAACCTGGATTCCTCCAGAGTATCCTTGAGTGGTACACCTACTGCTGCATCACCTGTGTTGTTGCTGGGAGTCGATCATCATCCCAGAGGGGAAGTCGGATGACCACTTGTACTACTTCAAGTAAGCAATTGACTGTCCAACAGTCCTTTGCGAGGAAGATGAAATATGACAATAGTCATCCTGTTGCAAAGTGGATAACTGAGGCCTTGACAGCTACAGTATGTTGGAGTTAGACATGTGTCTGGTATCCACCATTAGTTCAGTGGGACTTAGAGAGTTGAAGGAGGTAGTGTGTCCCGGTACCAAATCCCATCTAGATTCCACTTCATTAGGCAGGCGATACCGAGATTGTACAGAGACATCAGAAAAAGTGTCCTCAGTGTCCTAGAAAATGCACTTGTACCCACTGTCCACTTAACAACGGGCATGTGGACAAGTGGAGCAGGGCAGACTAAGGACTATATGACTGTGACAGCCCACTGGGTAGATGAATTGCCTCCCACAGCAACAACAGCAGCGGCACCAGTAGCAGCATCTTGCAAACGCAGCTCGTTCCTAGGCAGGCATCACTGTGTATCACCGGTTTCCGTAAAAGGCACACCGCTGACAACCTCTTACAGAAACTGAGGGACATCATTGCACAATGGCTTACCCCACTTAGGCTTTCCTGGAGATTTGTGATATCGGACAAGCCATCAATATTCGATGTGCATTACATCTGGGCAAATTCCAGCACGTCCCATGTTTTGCATGGGTTCACTACGGCTGGCCGGCGGTCGGGGTCCCGGCGACCAGCATACCGGCGCCGGGAGCCCGACCGCTGGCTTACCGACAGTGTGGCGAGCGCAAATGAGCCCCTTGCGGGCTCGCTACGCTCGCCACGCTACGGGCACGGTGGCGCGCTACACTATTTTATTCTCCCTCCAGGGGGGTCGTGGACCCCCACAAGGGAGAATAAGTGTCGGTATGCCGGCTGTCGGGATCCCGGCGCCGGTATACTGTGCGCCGGGATCCCTACAGCCGGCATACTGAAGACCACCCGTTTTGCATATACAATCAATTTGGTGGTGCAGAATTTTTTTTCAAATCACAGGGGCATGCAGGAGATGCCGTCAGTGGCCTGAAAAATTGCGGGCCACTTTCGACATTCAGCCACTGCGTGCCGAAGACTGGAGCACCAGCAAACACTCCTGAACATGCCCTGCCATAACCTGAAGCAAGAGGTGGTAACGAGGTGGAATTCAACCCTCTATATGCTTCAGAGGATGGAGGAGCAGCAAAAGGCCATTCAAGCCTATACATCTGCCCATGATATAGGCAAAGGAGGGGCAATACACCTGACTCAAGCGCAGTGGAGAATGATTTCTGTCTTGTGCCAGGTTCTGCAACCCTTCAAACTTGCCACACGTGCAGTCAGTTCGGACACTGCCAGCTTGAGTCAGGTCATTCACCTCATCAGGCTTTTGCAAAAGCAGCTGGAGAAATTGAAGGAGGAGCTAATACGGAGCGATTCCGCTAAGTATGTGGGACCTGTGGATGGAGCCCTTCATTCGCTTTGCCAGGATTCAAGGGTGGTCAATCTGTTGAAATCAGAGCACTAAATTTTGGCCACCGTGCTCTAACCTAGGTTTAAAGCGTACGTTCTATCTCTCATTCCGGCAGACACAAGTCTGCAGAGGTTCAAAGACCTGCTGGTGAGAAAATTGTCAACTCAAGCGGAACGTGACCTGTCAACAGCTCCTCCTTCATTTTCTCCCGCAACTGGGGCTGCGAGGAAAAGGATAAGATTTCCTAGCCCACCCGCTGGCGATAATGCAGGGCAGTCTGGAGAGCGTACTGACATCTGGTCCAGACTGAAGGACCTGCCAATGATTACTGACATATCTACTGTCACTGCATATGAATATGTCACCATTGAAAGAATGGTGGACGATTATATGAGTGACAGCATCCAAGTAGGCATGTCGGACAGTCCGTATGTATACTGCCAAGAAAAAGAGGCAATTTGGATGCCCTTACACAAACTGGCTTTATTTTACCTAAGTTGCCCCCCCTCCAGTGTGTACTCCCAGAGAGTGTTTAGTGCAGCCGGTAACCTTGTCAGCGATCGGCGTAGGAGGTTACTTCTACAAAATGTGGAGAAGATGATGTTCATCAAAATTAATTATAAATTCCTCCGGGAAGACCTTGACCAGCAATTGCCTCCAGAAAGTACACAGGGACCTGTGATGGTGGATTCCAGTGGGGATGAATTAATACTCTGTGAGGAGGAGGATGTACACACTGAAAGGGGTGAGGAATCAGAGGATGAGGATGAGGTCAACATCTTGCCTCTGTAGAGCCAGTTTATGCAAGGAGAGATTGAGTGCTTATTTTTTGGTGGGGGCCCAAACAAACCAGTCATTTCAGCTACAGTCGTGTGGCAGACCCTGTCGCTGAAATGATTGGTTTGTTAAAGTGTGCATGTCCTTTTTATACAATATACGTGTGGGTGGGAGGGCCCAAGGACAATTCCATCTTGCACCTCTTTTTCTTCTTTGCATCATGTGCTGTTTGGGGACTAGTTTTTTAAAGTGCCATCCTGTCTGACACTGCCGTACAAGTTCAGGGGTACTGCCAAGGGGCGGAACTCTGGGAGGCAGTGGAGTCGGCTGCTGCCGGGCTCCTGGCCTCAAGGGGGCACAACTCCTCCACTGTCTCCCACTGCCGCTCACCGCTCTGCTGCTGCTGTCTGTGAGGGGAGGAGAGTGCAGCATGCGCCTCCCCTGCCCCTCACTCTCCGGCGGCGGCGCGCTTCAATTCAGCGCCGGTCCGTGAGCCAATCAGAGCTCGCGGACCGGCAGCCTCCATGAGCTTTGATTGGCTCATGGACCGGTGCATAATTGAAGAGGGACACAGCCGCCGGAGAGTGAGGGGCAGGAGAGGCGCACGCTGTGCTCTCCTCCCCTCACAGACAGCAGCAGCAGCGCGGTGAGCAGCACAAGGGATGGGGGGGTGGTCATGTATATCTGGCACTGGGGGCATTGCTGGCACTGTGGGGACATGTATACCTGGCACTGGGGGTCATATCTGGCACTGTGGGGACACTGGCATTGGGGGCATAGCTGGTACTGTGGGGACATATATATCTGGCACTGGGGGCATTGCTGGCACTGTGGGGACATGTATACCTGGCACTGGGGGTCATATCTGGCACTGTGGGGACACTGGCATTGGGGGCATAGCTGGCACTGTGGGAACATATATATCTGGCACTGGGGGGCATATCTGGCACTGTGGGGACACTGGCATTGGGGGCATAGCTGGCACTGTGGGGACATATATATCTGGCACTGGGGGGCATATCTGGCACTGTGGGGACACTGGCATTGGGGGCATAGCTTGCACTGTGGGGACATATATATCTGGCACTGGGGGGCATATCTGGCACTGGGAACACTGGCATTGGGGGCATAGCTGGCACTGTGGGGTCATATATATCTGGCACTGGAGGCATATCTGGCACTGGGGGCATAGCTGGCACTGGGGGGACATGTATATCTGGCACTGGGGCATATCTGGCACTGTGGGGACACTGCATTGGGGGCATAGCTGGCACTTTGGGGACATATATATCTGGCACTAGGGGCATAGCTGGCACTGTGGGGGCATATATATCTGGCACTGGGGGCATATCTGGCACTGGGGGGACATGTATATCTGGCACTGGGGGGTCATGTGTATCTGGCACTGTGAGGCATATATGTATCTGGCACTGTGGGGACATATGTTTCTGGCAGTGTGGAGGCACCCATTTTTTGACATTTTTATATGTATGTGGCACTGTACAGGGGCATTATGGGTGGTCTTCAGGTTGCCAACTGTCGGGATACCGGCGCCGGAATCCCGACAGCCGGCATACCAACAGTTTTTCTACCTCGTGGGGGTCCACGACCCCCCTGGAGGGAGAATAAATAGTGTGGCGCGCGTAGCGAGCCCACAAGGGGCTCATTTGCGCTCGCCATGCTGTCGGTATGCCGGCGATATGTAGGGGGGGCACCAACATTTATCATGCCTCCGGGTGACTGGGGCGAACTTACGCCACTGGTACTGCCGTATAAGTCCGGTCCAGTGATGCTGTCTTGTGCTGCATCAGTCCAGTGGTGGTGTCTTGTGCTGTATATTATTTACTCCAAATAAAAGGGTTATATACATTACTTACAGTATATTATTATCCAAATAATTTTTACAGGGTTTGCCCTGAGTGGTGTAGGGGTACGCTCGCTGCATATTGTTATAATAGCTCCAAATAAAAGGGTTATTATTATCCAAATAAATTTTACAGGCTTTGCCGTGTGTGTGTGGTTTAGGGGTACGCTCTCCTGTGCCACCAATATTGTGCGTGTATTACATCTGGCCAAATTCCAGCATGTCCCATGTTGTTTGTGCGGCACACTTGTGTCGCTTAGCCATACAGCAACCTTGGTGCACCTCTTTTTTCATCTTTGCATCATGTGCTGTTTGTGGCCTATTGTCTTCCATTGCAGTGCCACTCCTAGATGGGTCAGGGGTTTGTGCCGCACACTTGTGTCGCTTAGCTTAGCCATCCAGAGACCTTGGTGCACCTCTTTTTTTTCTTTGCATCATGTGCTATTTGGGGCCAATTTTTTACATCTGACATCCTGTCTGACACTGCAGTGTCACTCCTAGATGGGCCAGGTGTTTGTGTCGCACACTTGTGTCACTTAGCTTAGTCATACAGCCACCTCGGTGCAACCTTTTGGCCTAAAAACAATATTGTGAGGTGTGTGGTGTTCAGAGTAGACTGGAAATGAGTGGAAATTAAGGTTATTGAGGTTAATAATACAGTAGGATCAAATTTACCCCTAAATTCTGTGATTTTACCTGTTTTTATGGTTTTTACAAAAATAATCCATATCCAAAACCAAAACCCGAATGGGTGGTTTTGGCAAAACCAATCCAGATCCAACACATGAGCGGGGATCCAGAACCAAAACGTGAAAAGTGCCTGCCGCACATCTCTACATTATACACATTATGCTGCATTAGAATCCCTTATACACAGTAAAGCCTCTTATACACATTATGCCACAGTGGAGCCCTTCCTACTCATTCCTCCTGATAATCATCATCATTCCTCCTCCTCGTTATTTTTCCTCATCATCATTCCTCCTCAACATCATCATCATCATCATCATCTTTCCTCCTCATTATCATTCCTACTTGTTCCTCCTTCAGATTCCTCCACTCTCCATCCACCAGGAGCTGCTGTGCTAATTAACTTTGTTGTTGCACCCAGCCACGGTCTGACATCTCATCCTTCATACTGCAGAACGGGGGAGGCGGAGCTCACTCAGCTCTGCCGGGACAGTGCACTTCACAGAGAAACAGATAGGCACTTGCTGCTGAAATGCATATTAGTAATATACATCTCCTCAGGCACTTGGGAGATTGCAGCAGCTACTTCCGCCCAGAGGATATCTACGCTCTGTGCGGCGGCACCACACTAGTTACGGTTCTGGACTGCATTAATTATTGGGCACCCAACATAATAATTTAATTGTTGCTGGGTGGTGTCATCAAAACGGGGCATGGCTCTGCGGTGGGCGGCCCCCAGCGTGCAAACTCATGGATTGCAAATTCTGCTACTTAGCAGAATTTGCAATCCAACCTAAATCAGGCCGTAGTTTGGGTTTTGGTGCTCTATTATGGATTTGACAGGATTAGCTGCTATACAGAACGCAGCTAAATTCAGTGCTTTTGAGGGCGACAAGCACAATAACTAAAGGGCCCCCAAATCAATTGAATTTCTCTGGCAGGCACCCATTAATTATCACTATGTTCAAAAAAATTAAATTTTCCCCAATGTGTGTTAATTTTCCTGTGCGGGCCAATGTGGTTTGTTTTTTTTTGTGCAGAACCGGCCCTAGGCATAGGCAAACTAGGCAATTGCCTAGGGCATCTTGTATGCCTAGGGGCACAAGCAGCTTCTGCTGATTAAAATGATATGCGGCATCCCTATATTCTGTGTGTAGCATGTTGTATGCAGATACAGCCACAGTCGCACACAGTATATAGGCATGCCGCATATCATTTTAATCAGCTGAAGCTGCTTATGCATCCTAGCCACATAGCAATGCAAGTAAGATGCATTTTCATAAATAAATAGGCACCCGACGTTAGCAGAGCTGCCAGTTGACTCACGCCAGGAACTATATGTGTCATTATGTGTATAAGGGCATTAATAATGTGTAACATATGTGTAAGGGGCACTTTGTGTGTCATTATGTGTATAAGGGCATTAATAAGGGTTGGCATAATGTGTAAGGTGCATTATGTTTATAAGGACATTAATAATGTGTGGTATATGTGTAAGGGGCATTACTGTGTGGTATTATGTGTATAAATGCATTACCAATGTGTGGCATTATGTGTATAAGGTGCTCTACTGTGTGGTGTAACGTATAGAAAGGCACTACTGTGTGGTCTAATGTGAAAAAAGAGCAATATGGTGTGGTGTAATGAGAATAAAGAGCAATATGGTGTGGTGTAATGTGAATAAGGAGCAATTCAGTATGATATGTGAATGAGGGGCACTACTGTGAGAAGTAACGTATATAAGGTAAATTGGTACTACTGTGTGATGTAATGTGAATAAGGGACACTATCGTATGATAAATTGTGAATAAAGTTGCACTACTGTGAGGCATAATTTGAATTGGGGGTACTATTGTGTGGCCATTCCCCTTGCCAGCAAAAACACATACCTTTTTGGGCTGTGCGCCGAATGTGCACTGTTCTTATTTAAATGACAGGGGGTAGGAAAAAAAAAAAAGGACTGCTATGGGTGGGGGGTGATGGTGCTGGGAAAGGGGTGCAGGGTCAGAGGCGGAACTAGCAGTGGTGCTAGGGGGCACCAGCCAAAATCTTGCCTAGGGCATCATATTGGTTAGGGCCGGCTATGTTTTTGTGCAATGTTTTTCGTCTGGTTTGAGTTGTACCGTGAATGTGTCCCGTTCATAAAGAGCCGCAGTACAGATTCAGACGCATGCACAAAGAAGTGTATTTGAAATGTGTTAGTTGTTCTAGGGTGGTTACGTGAACTTGAATAATCAGACACAGAGGCAACATGGTGTGGGCATAACATTGGAGTGACACGTGCGTGCTGCTGATAGTGGCTACATAAAGAGACAATGAATTGCTCACAATGGAGTCCATACTAAGATGTATGATCTGCACTTAGCATAGGGCTGGTGAAAGTTACAATGGTGCAACCTCTGCGTTTAATGATGCACACAGTATGACTGCAGTGTCAGCAGACACTGACAGAGGCCGTCATCATTTGGCTATTAGGTTTATCGACATGTGTGGTTTGATCGGTTACAAAACGAGCAGAAAATCACCCAAACCCCCAACACTGGCTGTTTGTGAATTTAGTCAAAACTGTCAGTTTTGTAAACAAACACTGTTTAACCCTTGCAGAACTACAGCTTCTTATTCAAAATGATGAAATCTGGTGTCTGTACCTGCTTTACCTACATTTTCATGCCAAAATGCTTGTTGTTCAAGGAAAATTGCAAGTGGGTGATATGTATGTGACAACCCTGTGTGGGTTTCAAGTGTCTACTCTTTTGACCAATACGGTTTAACCCTTGCAGAACTATAGCTTCTTATTCAAAATGATGAAATCTGATGTATGTGCCCGCTTCACCACCATTTTCATGCCCAAATACTTGTTGGTCAAGGCAAACTGCAAGTGGGTGATATGTAAGTGACCACCCTGTTTGGGTTTTAAGTGTCAAATCTGTTGACCAATGCTATTTAACCCTTGCAGATCTACAGCTTCTTATTCAAAATGATTAAATCTGGTGTCGGTGCCCGCTATTCCACCATTTTCATGCCCAAATGCTTGTTGGTCAAGGCAAATTGCAAGTGGGTGATATGTAAGTGACCACCCTGGTGACCAATACTGTTTGACCCTTGCAGAGCTACAGCTTCTTATTCAAAATGATGAAATCTGGTGTCTGTGCCCGCTATTCCACCATTTTCATGCCCAAATGCTTGTTGGTCAAGGCAAATTGCAAGTGGGTGATATGTAAGTGACCACCCTGTGTGACCAATACTGTTTGACCCTAGCAGAGCTACAGCTTCTTATTCAAAATGATGAAATCTGGTGTCTGTGCCCACTTTACCACCATTTTTTTTTTTACCAATATTGTTTGACCCTTGCAGAACTACAGCTTCTTATTCAAAATTATGAAATCTGGTGTCTGTACCCACTTTACCACTATTTTCATGTCCAAATGCTCTTTGGTAAAGACAAATTGCAAGTGGGTGATATGTAAGTAGTGATGTGCACCGGAAATTTTTCGGGTTTTGTGTTTTGGTTTTGGGTTCGGTTCCGCGGCCGTGTTTTGGATTCGGACGCGTTTTGGCAAAACCTCGCCGAAATTTTTTTGTCGGATTCGGGTGTGTTTTGGATTCGGGTGTTTTTTTTCAAAAAACCCTCAAAAACAGCTTAAATCATAGAATTTGGGGGTCATTTTGATCCCAAAGTATTATTAACCTCAATAACCATAATTTCCACTAATTTTCAGTCTATTCTGAACACCTCACATCTCACAATATTATTTTTAGTCCTAAAATTTGCACCGAGGTCGCTGGATGGCTAAGCTAAGGGACACAAGTGGCCGACACAAACACCTGGCCCATCTAGGAGTGGCACTGCAGTGTCACGCAGGATGGCCCTTCAAAAAAATACTCCCCAAACAGCACGACGCAAAGAAAAAAAGAGGCGCAATGAGGTAGCTGTGTGACTAAGCTAAGCGACCCTAGTGGCCGACACAAACACCTGGCCCATCTAGGAGTGGCACTGCAGTGTCACGCAGGATGGCCCTTCAAAAAAATACTCCCCAAACAGCACGACGCAAAGAAAAAAAGAGGCGCAATGAGGTAGCTGTGTGACTAAGCTAAGCGACCCTAGTGGCCGACACAAACACCTGGCCCATCTAGGAGTGGCACTGCAGTGTCACGCAGGATGGCCCTTCAAAAAAATACTCCCCAAACAGCACATGACGCAAAGAAAAAAAGAGGCGCAATGAGGTAGCTGTGTGACTAAGATAAGCGACCCTAGTGGCCGACACAAACACCTGGCCCATCTAGGAGTGGCACTGCAGTGTCACGCAGGATGGCCCTTCAAAAAAATACTCCCCAAACAGCACATGACGCAAAGAAAAATTAAAGAAAAAAGAGGTGCAAGATGGAATTGTCCTTGGGCCCTCCCACCCACCCTTATGTTGTATAAACAGGACATTCACACTTTAACGAACCCATCATTTCAGTGACAGGGTCTGCCACACGACTGTGACTGAAATGACTGGTTGGTTTGGGCCCCCACCAAAAGAGAAGCAATCAATCTCTCCTTGCACAAACTGGCTCTACAGAGGCAAGATGTCCACCTCCTCCTCATCCTCCGATTCATCACCCCTTTCACTGTGTACATCCCCCTCCTCACAGATTATTAATTCGTCCCCACTGGAATCCACCATCTCAGGTCCCCGTGTACTTTCTGGAGGCAATTGCTGCTGGTGAATGTCTCCACGGAGGAATTGATTATAATTCATTTTAATGAACATCATCTTCTCCACATTTTCTGGAAGTAACCTCGTACGCCGATTGCTGACAAGGTGAGCGGCTGCACTAAACACTCTTCCGGAGTACACACTGGAGGGAGGGCAACTTAGGTAGAATAAAGCCAGTTTGTGCAGGGGCCTCCAAATTGCCTCTTTTTCCTGCCAGTATAAGTACGGACTGTCTGACGTGCCTACTTGGATGCGGTCACTCATATAATCCTCCACCATTCTTTCAATGGTGAGAGAATCATATGCAGTGACAGTAGACGACATGTCAGTAATCGTTGGCAGGTCCTTCAGTCCGGACCAGATGTCAGCACTCGCTCCAGACTGCCCTGCATCACCGCCAGCGGGTGGGCTCGGAATTCTTAGCCTTTTCCTCGCACCCCCAGTTGCGGGAGAATGTGAAGGAGGAGCTGTTGACAGGTCACGTTCCGCTTGACTTGACAATTTTCTCACCAGCAGGTCTTTGAACCCCTGCAGACTTGTGCCTGCCGGAAAGAGAGATACAACGTAGGTTTTAAATCTAGGATCGGGCACGGTGGCCAAAATGTAGTGCTCTGATTTCAACAGATTGACCACCCGTGAATCCTGGTTAAGCGAATGAAGGGCTCCATCCACAAGTCCCACATGCCTAGCGGAATCGCTCTGTTTTAGCTCCTCCTTCAATGTCTCCAGCTTCTTCTGCAAAAGCCTGATGAGGGTAATGACCTGACTCAGGCTGGCAGTGTCTGAACTGACTTCACGTGTGACAAGTTCAAAGGGTTGCAGAACCTTGCACAACGTTGAAATCATTCTCCACTGCGCTTGAGACAGGTGCATTCCACCTCCTTTGCCTATATCGTGGCCAGATGTATAGGCTTGAATGGCCTTTTGCTGCTCCTCCATCTCTGAAGCATATAGAGGGTTGAATTCCACCTCGTTACCACCTCCTGCTTCAGATGATGGCAGGGCAGGTTCAGGTATTTTTGGTGGTGCTCAAGTCTTCTGTACGCGGTGCCTGAACGCCGAAAGTGGCCCGCAATTCTTCGGGCCACCGACAGCATCTCTTGCACTCCCCTGTCGTTTTTTAAATAATTCTGCACCACCAAATTCAAGGTATGTGCAAAACATGGGACGTGCAGGAATTTGCCCAGATGAAATGCACGCACAATATTAGAGGCGTTGTCCGATGTCACAAATCCCCAGGAGAGTCCAATTGTGGTAAGCCATTCTGCGATGATCTTCCTCAGTTGCCGTAAGAGGTTTTCAGCTGTGTGCGTATTCTGGAAAGCGGTGATACAAAGCGTAGCCTGCCTAGTAACGAGTTGGCATTTGTGAGATGCTGCTACCAGTGCCGCCGCTGCTGTTCTTGCAGCGGGAGGCAATACATCTACCCAGTGGGCTGTCACAGTCATATAGTCCTGAGTCTGCCCTGCTCCACTTGTCCACATGTCCGTGGTTAAGTGGACATTGGGTACAACTGCATTTTTTAGGACACTGGTGAGTCTTTTTCTGAGGTCTGTGTACATTTTTGGTATCGCCTGCCTAGAGAAATGGAACCTAGATGGTATTTGGTACCGGGGACACAGTACCTCAATCGAGTCTATAGTTGGCTCTGAATTAACGATGGATACCGGAACCACGTTTCTCACCGCCCAGGCTGCCAAGGCCTCAGTTATCCGCTTTGCAGCAGGATGACTGCTGGGATATTTCATCTTCCTCGCAAAGGACTGTTGGACAGTCAATTGCTTACTGGAAGTAGTACAAGTGGTCTTCCGACTTCCCCTCTGGGATGACGATCGACTCCCAGCAGCAACAACAGCAGCACCAGCAGCAGTAGGCGTTACACTCAAGGATGCATCGGAGGAATCCCAGGCAGGAGAGGACTCGTCAGACTTGCCAGTGACATGGCCTGCAGGACTATTGGCTTTCCTGGGTAAGGAGGAAATTTACACTGAGGGAGTTGGTGGTGTGGTTTGCAGGAGCTTGGTTACAAGAGGAAAGGATTTAGTAGTCAGTGGACTGCTTCCGCTGTCACCCAAAGTTTTTGAACTTGTCACTGACTTATGATGAATGCGCTGCAGGTATAAGGGAGGATGTTCCGAGGTGGTTAACATCCTTACCCCTACTTATTACAGCTTGACAAAGGCAACACACGGCTTGACACCTGTTGTCCGCATTTGTGTTGAAATAATTCCACACCGAAGAGCTGATTTTTTTTGTATTTTGACCAGGCATGTCAATGGCCATATTCCTCCCACGGACAACAGGCGTCTCCCTGGGTGCCTGACTTAAACAAACGACCTCACCATCAGAATCCTCCTTGTCAATTTCCTCCCCAGCGCCAGCAACACCCATATCCTCATCCTGGTGTACTTCAACACTGACATCTTCAATTTGACTATCAGGAACTGGACTGCGGGTGCTCCTTCCAGCACTTGCAGGGGGCGTGCAAATGGTGGAAGGCGCAAGCTCTTCCCGTCCAGTGTTGGGAAGGTCAGGCATCGCAACCGACACAATTGGACTCTCCTTGGGGATTTGTGATTTCGAAGAACGCACAGTTCTTTGCTGTACTTTTGCCAGCTTAAGTCTTTTCTTTTTTCTAGCGAGAGGATGAGTGCTTCCATCCTCATGTGAAGCTGAAACACTAGCCATGAACATAGGCCAGGGCCTCAGCCGTTCCTTGCCACTCCGTGTCATAAATGGCATATTGGCAAGTTTACGCTTCTCCTCCGACAATTTTATTTTAGATTTTGGAGTCCTTTTTTTACTGATATTTGGTGTTTTGGATTTTACATGCTCTGTACTATGACATTGGGCATCGGCCTTGGCAGACGACGTTGCTGGCATTTCATCGTCTCGGCCATGACTAGTGGCAGCAGCTTCAGCACGAGGTGGAAGTGGATCTTGATCTTTCCCTATTTTTTTAATCTCCTCATTTTTGTTCTCCATATTTTAATGCGCACAACTAAAAGGCACCACAGGTATACAATGTAGATGGATGGATAGTATACTTATTATTATTAATGGATGACGAGTGACTGACGACACAGAGGTAGGTACAGCAGTGGCATACCGTACTGCTATATACAGTATAATGGACCTGGTGGACACTGTCAGCAGACTGCTAAACTAGTACTACTAGTATAAAGAAAAAAAGCCACCACAGGTATACAATGTAGATGGATGGATAGTATACTTATGGACGACGAGTGACGACACAGAGGTAGGTACAGCAGTGGCCTACCGTACTGCTATTTACAGTATAATAAATGGACCTGGTGGACACTGCCAGCAAACTGCTAAACTAGTATAAAGAAAAAAAGCCACCACAGGTATACAATTTAGATGGATGGATAGTATACTTATTATTAATGGATGACGAGTGACTGACGACACAGAGGTAGGTACAGCAGTGGCCTACCGTACTGCTATATACAGTATAATGGACCTGGTGGACACTGTCAGCAGACTGCTAAACTAGTATAAAAAAAGCCACCACAGGAGTGTTTTTCAGGCAGACAAACGTATACTGGTGGTCACTGTCAGCAAAACTGTGCACTGTACTCCTGCTACAGCTGCTCCCCAGTCCCCACAATTAAGCAGTGTGAACACTCAGCACAGATATATTATGCAGCACACTGAGCAGAGATATGGTATGGAGCGTTTTTTTCAGGCAGAGAACGGATAAAAAAAAACTGGTGGTCACTATCAGCAAAACTCTGCACTCTACTCCGAGTCCTAACAGCTGCTCCCCTATCCTCCCCACAATTAGTAATAAAACAAGCAATCAACTGTCTCTTCTACAATTATAAACGGAGAGGACGCCAGCCACGTCCTCTCCCTATCAATCTCAATGCACGTGTGAAAATGGCGGCGACGTGCGGCTGCTTATATAGAATCCGAATCTCGCGAGAATCCGACAGCGGGATGATGACGTTCGGGCGCGCTCGGGTTAACCGAGCAAGGCGGGAGGATCCGAGTCAGCCTTGGACCCTTGTACAAAGGCTGAAGTTCGGGGGGGGGGTTCGGTTTCTCGAATATATGTATTTGACCACTCTGTGTGGGTTCCAAGTGTCACATCTGTTGACCAACGCTGTTTAACCCTTGCAGAATTACAGCTTCTTATTCAAAATGATGAAATCTAGTGTCTGTGCCCGCTTTACCACCCATTTTCATGCCCAAATGCTTGTTGGTCAAGGCAAATTGCAAGTGGGTGATATGTAAGTGACCACTCTGTGTGGGTTCCAAGTGTCATATCTGTTGACCAATGCTGTTTAACCCTTGCAGAATTACAGCTTCTTATTCAAAATGATGAAATCTGGTGTCTGTGCCCACTTTACCACCATTTTCATGCCCAAACCATTTATAATGTAAATTGGTGTAAGGTACACTATTTGAAGTTGATGCAATGTTATCTTAGTGATCTATCCTTATTTAATTTATTTTAATATAATATTATCTGAATAAGAAGCTGGAGCCGAGTAACAAGTGAATAATAAGCTGGAGCCGAATAAGAAGTGAATAAGAAGCAGTCCGAATAAGAAGCTAACTTCAGCCTCGTTTATGATGGCTGTGTGAGTCATTGAGTCAGTGAGTTGATCAGTGATCTATATGAATCAGTGAACTGCTGAGCTACTTGCAAGGAGAATGACTCTTGAGTCGTCAGGACAATGTAACTCAATCAGCTCCATACAATCAATGCATATGCGTGAGCACAGCAGTGCCACACATGGTAGCTTAGAGGTACTGTACTGACTCTTTATGGCTGTATGAGACATTGAGTGAGTGAGCTGATCAGTGATCTGTAGTGAATCAATGAACTGCTGAACTACTTGCAAGGAGAATGACTCATGAGTCGTCAGGACAATGTAGCTCAATCAGCTCCACAGAGTGAGTCCACTCTATGTCTGAGCACAGCAGTGACCCCTGTGGCAGCAGAGATGTACTGGCTCATGAGTATTGCTGAGTGAGAGCTGAATAACAACAGTGCTGCTGCTGCTGCAGCAGCAGCAGCACCACCTACACAACACACAGCAGTATTCTCAGGAGCCATTAGTACCAGAAGTGGCAGCAAGTGTTTGGACATCTGGACTAATAGGACAGTGATTGTATCACAGAAAGGTGAGCAGCATGACCACACCACATGCTCCCTCACAGACACACATAGACTTTGGCTAGGCAGTGCAAAGGATATATATATATATATATATATATATATATATATATATATATTTATTATTATTAGATCTGTATTGTGGGCTGTGTTGTACTTTTAACTTTCATTTTACAGCATCAGATTCAGGAATTGAAAATCCAGTGAATGAGACAGTGAGTGGCCTGATGCAGCTGCTGGCTCTATTCTGTCTGTGTCTAACTCCTCTTTCCTGATGAACTAATCTTTACCAGAGCTGTGAACTGAACAAACTAGTTCACTTTGAAGATTAGTTCATTTTGAACTAATCATTCATGAACTACCCATCACTAATAGAGCTTCAACAAAGCCATATATCAGGCAGAATTCCCACAGAAATAAAATGATACCAAAAGTAAATAAATATAAATATACGTATGCACCCATAGAGACCCATAAGGCTGCGGGCTGTACATTAAAACATGGACTAACATATAAACATATATACAAAAGAAATATTACATAAATTACATACATAGACAATAGTGCAAATTAAGCCTTCTAATATGAGGCTCGGGAAGACCCATCCACATATAGGAATAATCATAAGATCATGGTGTAATAATAGAAAAATGATAATTTCAATAACTATAAACAACACTATGGACATTATGGTATCGCATGCAGTAAAGGAGCACTAACTAAAAGTACTAATAATAGACAAATGAAGTAAAAAAGGACTCATTCAAAAAAACAATAATATAAACAATAAGATATAAGTATAGGGTCATAACTGAACAGACATAAGGTTACACTCGTAAGTCTGTCAGCCAAGATTTACAGATATAACCCAAAGAGTATGTATACAAAAAAAAATGCTATTAGATGAAGAAAATTTCTCCTAGCAACCAAATAAACAGGCAAGAAGTTTTTACCCTCATACTGAGAAGTGTGTACACATATGTTTTAGAGATGTGTGGCGGGCACTTTTCGTGTTTTGTGCTTTGGTTTTGGTTCTAGTTCCCCGCTCGTGTTTTGGTCTTGGCTTGTTTTTGCCAAAACCACCCTTTCGTGTTTTGGTTTTGGATCGGGATGATTTTTGAAAAAATATAAAAACAGCTAAAATCACAGAATTTGAGAGTAATTTTGATCCTACTGTATTATTAACCTTAACATTAATTTCCACTCATTTCCAGACCATTCTGAACACCTCACAATATTGTTTTTAGGCAAAAAAGTTGCACCGAGGTGGCTGTATGACTAAGCTAAACGAACACCTGGCCCATCTAGGAGTGACACTGCAGTGTCAGACAGGATGGCAGATTTAAAAAAAAGGCCCCAAACAGCACATCATGGAAAGATGTAAAAGAGGTGCAATGAGGTAGCTGTATGACTAAGCTAAGCGACACAAACAATTGGCCCATCTAGTGGCACTGCAGTGTCAGACAGGAGGGAAGATATATAAGAAAGCCACAAACAGCACATCATGCAAAGATGTAAAAGAGGTGCAGTGAGGTAGCTGTATGACTATGCTAAGCGACACAAGTGTGCGGCACAAACACCTGGCTCATCTAGGGTTGGCACTGCAGTCCCACTGCGCTAATGGCAGATACCAGATGCACGTCTAACACCAGCATAGTTGTTATGGCCTCAGTAATCCGCTTTGCAACAGGGTATATTTTATATATATATATATATATATATAGCAGTATCACTGGATTGGACTTGTATGCCAGTACCACTGTAATTATGCGGCAAGATCACTGGAGTTATACGTCAGGATCACTGGAATTATACGACAGGATCACTGGAATTATACGGCAGGATCACTGGAATTATACGGCAGGGTCACTGAATTATACGGCAGGATTACTGTAATTATACGGCAGGATCACTGGAGTTGTTCAGCAGGATCACTGTAATTATACACCAGTACCACTGGAATTATACGGCAGGATCACTGGAATTATACGGCAGGATCACTGGAATTATACCGCAGGATCATTGGAATTATATGCCAGTATCACTGGAATTATACGCCAGTATCACGGGAATTATATGGCAATATCACTGGAATTATACACCAGTATCACTGAAATTATACAGCAATATCATAGGAATTATATGACGGTATCATAGGAATTATACAGCAATATCACTGGAATTATACGGCAATAGCATTGGAATTACATGCCAGTATCACTGGAATTATACAGCAATATCACTGGAATTATACAGCAGTATCACAGGAATTATACAGCAATATCACGAGAATTATATGCCAGTATCACAGGATTTATACAGCAATATAACTGGAATTATACGGCAATATCACTGGAATTATACGCTAGTATCACGGGAATTATACAGCAGTAACTTTGGATATATGGCAGCAGAGAGCACCACCACTTTGACTGGTCACTGGACTGATGCTGCACAAGACACTACACCTGGTCTGATGCAAGACAACACAGCAAAACTGCAAGGGACTTATACAGCAGCACTGGGGACATATAGCAGCAGAGGACACCACCTCTGTGACTGGCTGGACTGATGCAGCATAAGACACTACTGTAGCATATACTATATATATAATTATCTCACCCATTTGTGAATGTATATTGGGTACATATCATTGCTAGGAATTTGGCCTATGAGTGAACTGATTAATGTTCCTATATTTATAGTTCTTATAAATCTGTACTCAGATATTTATATTTATTTAAATACATTGAATATAGTTAAATAAGTATATATTGTAGGTATATAACTGTGTAATATCCATGGGGTGATATGGAGGTGCAAACTCATGAGGTAATATGGAACTTTGTGTGAGTATTCCCATTTACCTCATGAGTGTGAGGTAACCATGCTGCATTGAGCTAGATTGAAATCTCCTCTCACCTGATTGGAGGACAGGTGCCCTGAGGTGAAGTTGGGCACATGTATTTGCAGGTGACTCTCGAGACCTCGGCGGGAAGGACCCGCCCCGCGCGACGATACCCTGGACTATAAATAAGGGAGCCTTCGGATGATACGAGGTCTTTAGTCGAGTGCGCAGCCTCTGGAGCTGTTCCCCTTTCTCTGGCATCGCTAGTAGAGCTGAGAACTCTCGGCGGTTGCTGGGGGGTGAGGGGGAGGCAACAGCGGGCGGTAGTGCACTGTGCAGGGAGCCGTTTTGCTGAGCCGATGAGAGAGGTGCGGTCAGATGAAGAGGCGGTGCCCACGGTGGAGTGACGGCATGGGGGAGTGAGTGAGACGCGGCTCAGGTGCCGAGCAGCAGCGAGACTTGCCTGTGAGGTGCCAGCACGGTCTCCACTATTATTCAAGGTGACAGAGAGAGAGAGCCGGCCATCCCAGCTGATGCCTATACTCCCCATCCATACCTGGTAGCCATACCGAGACCCAGTCTGAATGCTCAAGCTGCTACCTGCACGATTCCACAGATTGAAGGTCTGCCAATAAGAGTGCCCTGGGGGCGTGGCTAGTACGGATAACATCGCGCAATTGGCTGGAGCTAATTGAGAAGCCATCTGAGGTCTGTGAAACTATGCACGTAATCACTATAGGTCAGCACTCAGTACTGCTAATACAGCTGCAGCACACAGGATTCATACACCTCTCAAATTAGAAAACCAAACAACTGCTACTGAGACTAGTGTATTACAAGGCTGTTAAGCGCATCCCCATATTGCCAATTCATAAGGAGAGAGATATAATATTTCCCATCTTGTAAAGTCCCTATCTGCTAACTGACTTATAACAAAGAGGGATATTAGCAGCAATCAATTGTTTATTGACACTTGGTCATATCATACAGAATAGTCAAGGAGAGCTATCATTACCAGTGATACAAGCAGACACTAAGGGGTAAATTTACTAAGATTCGTATTTTCCCGTTTCAGGTCAAAGTTCAATCACGAATGACATCGAAAGTGTAAAACTGCAACTTTTTGAATTGATTACGACTAATTTACTAAGCTGTCGTATTCGGGTTTTTCTTTTGTTCCGATGTCGATGTCATTCGTGGTTTTTTTTCTATTTTTACGGCAGTGATTAGCAAAACACTGCCGACTTTTTTTACAATCAATCTCGGCCGGATCTGTGTGATCCGTGCTGGGGTTTATTTATTTTATTTTTTTTAATTAAACACTGTAAAATAATAAAAAAAAATGCGTGGGGTCCCCCCTCCTAAGCATAACCAGCCTCGGGCTCTTTGAGCCGATCCTGGTTGCAAAAATATGGGGGGAAAAATGACAGGGGTTCCCCCATATTTAAGCAACCAGCATCGGGCTCTGCGCCTGGTCCTGGTCCCAAAAATACGGGGGACAAAAAGAGTAGGGGTCCCCCGTATTTTTAAAACCAGCACCGGGCTCCACTAGCTGGACAGATAATGCCACAGCCGGGGGTCACTTTTATATAGTGCCCTGCGGCCGTGGCATCAAAAATCCAACTAGTCACTCCTGGCCGGGGTACCCTGGGGGAGTGGGGACCCCTTCAATCAAGGGGTCCCCCCCCCCCAGCCACCCAAGGGCCAGGGGTGAAGCCCGAGGCTGTCCCCCCCCCATCCAATGGGCTGCGGATGGGGAGGCTGATAGCCTTTGTTGTAAAATAAAAGATATTGTTTTTAGTAGCAGTACTACAAGGCCCAGCAAGCCTCCCCCGCATGCTGGTACTTGGAGAACCACAAGTACCAGCATGCGACGGAAAAACGGGCCCGCTGGTACCTGTAGTACTACTACTAAAAAAATACCCAAAAAAAGACAAGACACACACACCGTGAAAGTATAATTTTATTACATACATACACACATACATACATACATACTTACCTTAAGTTCCCACGCAGGTCGGTCCTCTTCTCCAGTAGAATCCAAGGGGTACCTGTTGAAGAAATTATACTCACGAGATCCAGGGGTCCAGGCTCCTCGGGAAATCCAGGGGTAATCCACGTACTTGAAAAAAAAAAAAAAACGGTGTCCCGACCACGAACTGAAAGGGGACCCATGTTTGCACATGGGTCACCTTTCCACGAATGCCAGAAACCCACTTTGACTTCTGTCTAAGTGGGTTTCTTCAGCCAATCAGGGAGCGCCACGTTGTAGCACTCTCCTGATCAGCTGTGTGGTCCTGTCCTCACTGACAGGCAGCACACGGCAGTGTTACAATGTAGCGCCTATGCGCTACATTGTAACCAATGATGGGAACTTTCTGCTCAGCGGTGACGTCACTTTAGGTCAACCGCAGGGCAGAAAGTTCCCATCATTGGTTACAATGTAGCGCATAGGCGCTACATTGTAACACTGCCGTGTGCTGCCTGTCAGTGAGGACAGGACCACACAGCTGATCAGGAGAGTGCTACAACGTGGCGCTCCCTGATTGGCTGAAGAAACCCACTTAGACAGAAGTCAAAGTGGGTTTCTGGCATTCGTGGAAAGGTGACCCATGTGCAAACATGGGTCCCCTTTCAGTTCGTGGTCGGGACACCGTTTTTTTTTTTTTTTTCAAGTACGTGGATTACCCCTGGATTTCCCGAGGAGCCTGGACCCCTGGATCTCGTGAGTATAATTTCTTCAACAGGTACCCCTTGGATTCTACTGGAGAAGAGGACCGACCTGCGTGGGAACTTAAGGTAAGTATGTATGTATGTGTGTATGTATGTAATAAAATTATACTTTCACGGTGTGTGTGTCTTGTCTTTTTTTGGGTATTTTTTTAGTAGTAGTACTACAGGTACCAGCGGGCCCGTTTTTCCGTCACATGCTGGTACTTGTGGTTCTCCAAGTACCAGCATGCGGGGGAGGCTTGCTGGGCCTTGTAGTACTGCTACTAAAAACAATATCTTTTCTTTTACAACAAAGGCTATCAGCCTCCCCATCCGCAGCCCATTGGATGGGGGGGGGACAGCCTCGGGCTTCACCCCTGGCCCTTGGGTGGCTGGGGGGGGGGACCCCTTGATTGAAGGGGTCCCCACTCCCCCAGGGTACCCCAGCCAGGAGTGACTAGTTGGATTTTTGATGCCACGGCCGCAGGGCACTATATAAAAGTGACCCCCGGCTGTGGCATTATCTGTCCAGCTAGTGGAGCCCGGTGCTGGTTTTAAAAATACGGGGGACCCCTACTCTTTTTGTCCCCCGTATTTTTGGGACCAGGACCAGGCGCAGAGCCCGATGCTGGTTGCTTAAATATGGGGGAACCCCTGTCATTTTTTTTCCCATATTTCTGCAACCAGGATCGGCTCAAAGAGCCCGAGGCTGGTTATGCTTAGGAGGGGGGACCCCACGCAATTTTTTTTGAAAAAATAAGCACTTTCCCACCCCTTCCCACTGATATACATGCACGGATCTCATGGATCCGTGCATGCCTATCCAATCACGAATAAAAAAAAAAGGTCTGTTTTTTTTTAGCACTTTTTTACGAGTTGTAATTTTTCACGGCAGTGTTTGTTTGTTTTTTGCTTTGCACTTCTTAGTAAATGACCGAGATTCATACTTAAACAGCCGCGTTTTGACCGATGGTGTATTCATTCGTAATTTTTTACTTGGACTTGCAAAAAATTACGAATGCCCTCATCTCTGCCGTGATTAGTGTTTAGTAAATTACCGAGATGACACTTTGAAGAAAAAACGGCATCTCGGTCAAAATCGGGAGCTTAGTAAATTTCCCCCTAAGTATCTGTTTCCACATTACGGTATAGACTATGATGCTGCTTATATTCTACATCTGGAAAGCTTACTTGTAGTGACATCTAGTGGATACAATTGGTATTTTCAGCTATTATTCATTTACTTCAGAACTTCAACATTGGATACCAGTTGGATACAATTCTACTTATGTATCAGTAAGAGGATACTTTGCTTAATACAAGTAACTAATTTGTATCAACACCTCCACTAGGCAGGAAAAAAGGATATTCTGTGAATCAATTCTGGATTAACAAACAGATAGACACAAACCCTAAGTGAGGATCAGCTTCTCCATTCCTATAGGAGTACAGGAAGGATATAAACATATATATGCATATATATATTAACTATAAACTAATATATTAATAAGTTGTAAATATTCTGAATGAACATAATATAGTTAGAGAGTATAAATTACTAAAATTGCTACAGTAATGAGAGTAAATGCGATATAGTTTACCGTCAAAATATTATCCTAATAGTAAATGAATTATTGATTGCGAGGTAGTAAATGATCAATAATAGCTACAGTGGATAGGAATGTTATAATTTACCGTTAATAGTGATAATATGTAAAATATATGCAGTGTCATATAGAATGTAAAGCAATGTTCAATGAGATGTTCTTGAATGCATATCTGACAAAGTAAATACTCTAACATACAAGCATTGTGGTACTGTGTTTCACTTAACTGGCAGTCAAGAACAAGGAACAGTACTCCAGAGAATACAGGTAAATCTTCATGGTACAGCAGTAATTGTATGACAATATATGGGTTTTCCCAAACTGACCCAAATTACTATATATATATCTATATATATATATATATATATATATATATATTTATGTATACAGTTACCTATTATATTACAATCCGTAAGTTTGGGTGGAGGCACTTAAACTACCTAAAACTCTAGTTCCCGGAAAGGTGAACAGGGGCTACATTTGGAGGCACCGCTTGAGATCATTTTTGTAAGTACTCAGGGATAGGTGAAGCACAGTAGCAAAATGACTCAATGTACAAGAAGTGACGCCTTTGATTGGTGTATAAGGAAGGGAGTAATTCCTGAAAGGAGTTTTGTGTTGACAGGGGATCTCACAGACACCACGGATGGTACTATTATGACAGAGATGTTATTTCTTTTCGGGATAAAGCAACCAAGGATTGCTGATAAACAGTTTAGAGAAAGTGGAGAGATGTGGGCTGTATTAATAACTACAAGTCATGACTTAGAGTCTGAGTTGCTTCCAAAAGTGGTGGCTGTGAGGTCTAACCCTGATCGTAGGTGGAAAATTTTATGGCCTGAAAAGGACAGCAGTGAAAGGGCTGCTGAACCATTAATGGTGGGTGACATGTCTTTTCCAGTTAGTGGAGACCCCTCTACAGCTGTGGGAGAAGGGAGTCAATCGCAGGGCCTTGAGGAAAAGCTAGGGAATCAGTTAGAGGTTATAGCTAATAAAGTAGTACATCAATTAGAACGGTGGCACTATGAGGGTAGCTATTGGCGATTGAGAGTTTTTTCAGGAATACTTCCTGTGCCTGTCGGGGAGGAATCTTATGAGGCATGGAGAGAGGCAGCCATACAACAGTCTGAGGAGTGGCATTGTCCTGACCACATAAAGAAACAAAGAATAGTGGAAAGTCTACGGGGACCAGCTATGGGAATTATCCAGGCTACTAGAAAAAGTAATCCCGAAGCTGCGGTAGCTGACTACTTCCAAGCCTTAGATTACACATATAGGACATTGGAGGATGTAGGTGATTTGGTTGCCAGATTTCACCATACTTATCAGGAGACAGGAGAAAAGTTATCGCAGTATGTGTATAGATTAGATAAATTAATACATAAAATTATAGATAAAGGAGGGTTAGCTCCTGCTGAAGTTAATAGCAGCCGATTGAAACAGTTAATTAGGGGAGCATTAACAACTGACCCTGTAGCTCAACGGTTGCGTTGTACATCTTTATTATTAGGAAGTCCCACCCTTAATGATTTAATTAAGGAGATTACTCAGGAGGAAGCTTTAATTGCTACTAGAGAAAAGACTCATGCTAAGGCTGTAAAAGTGGTGGTACCCTCCCCTGAGGCTCAAGGATCACGGGAGGATAAGTTAGTTACCTTAGTAGTGGAACAAAATAAGAAAATAGACCAGCTTATTCTTGCTTTAAATCAAAGGGTGGTACCCTCCAGCCTTAATTCCAGTAATTCCACTAGGGGGTTCAACAGTAACAGGGGGAATTTTAGGAGAGGTGGAAATTTTATAAGCAGAGGGTGTTTCCGATGTGGACAGTTAGGACATAGAGCAGTGGAATGTTCTATAGACTGGGGAATGAATGAAGTGGGAACTAACGTTCAGTCAAATAATTCCTCTCATCAGGGAAACGATGGTGGGAGATTGGCGGGCCCCTCGCCGTCTCCCAGAAATTAGATGTAGATTCAATGGGGAGTGCCCAGTGGAGTAATTCTATTCCGGATGGTATGATAGGACCCGCTCCACGTGTGGTAGTTAAATTAAATGGACATCCCTGTCCTGTGTTGTTGGATAGTGGGTCCCAGGTGTCCATTATATTCGAGCATTGGTATAGACATTATCTCTCTGATGTCCCTATCATGCCCCTGGAAGGACTGGTAATTTGGGGATTGAGTGAACAGAAATACCCTTATTTAGGTTATGTGGTAGTCAACATAGAGTTTCCTGAGGAATTTATGGGTGTGTCGGAGCCATTACCTCTAATTGCTCTGGTATGCCCAGAATCCCCAGGTGATAAAACTGTAATGCCCGTGATTATTGGGACTAATGCTCATTTATTTAGGGTCCTCAGTGATTGGTGTTTAAAAAGGTGTAGGGAAGCGACAGCCATTACTATGGCGACTTGCCATGAAAAATACAGGGACGGGGAGTCTGAGCACAGAGATTCCTCACTGGCTCAGGGTCTGTCCATAGAAGACTTAACCACATGTTTCCAGGGGAGTGACATTGGGTTGGTAGAACAAAATATTTTATGCGAGGAATTGATGAAACGAAGGCATGTCTTCTCTCTTGGGGAATGGGATTTAGGAAAAGCTAAAGGTGTTGAACACTGTATAAAGCTGACTGGTGAGACTCCTTTTAGGGAGAGGTCACGCAGACTTGCTCCTGCTGATTTCGATGATGTCAGACAGCATCTTCAGACTCTCTTGGAAACAGAGGTTATTCAACACTCTGAAAGTCCATATGCATCTCCTATCGTAGTGGCCCGTAAAAAGAATGGCAAAATTAGAATGTGTATTGATTATCGCACACTTAATCAATGCACTGTGCCCGATCAGTACACAGTTCCTAGGATAGAGGAGGCATTGGACTGTTTACAGGGGAGTCAGTGGTTCACAGTGTTGGATCTGCAGAGTGGGTATTACCAAATACCTATGAGTCACCAGGATAGAGAAAAGACTGCTTTTATTTGTCCTTTGGGTTTCTTTGAATTTTTGAAGATGCCCCAAGGAATCAAGGGTGCCCCGGCCACTTTTCAGAGAACCATGGAGCAGACGGTGGGTGATATGAATTATCGTGAGGTATTAGTTTACCTTGATGATATTATCCTTTTTGGGTCCTCACTGCAGGAACATAACCACCGTCTGCTCAAGGTACTGGATAGATTATTGAAGAAAGGCTTTAAACTTTCTGTGGATAAATGTAAGTTCTGCCTGCCCTCGGTTACTTACTTGGGACATGTGGTGAGTCGACAGGGTATTTCTACCGATCCAACTAAAGTTGAAGCGGTGAATGAGTGGCCTAGGCCCACGAAATTAAAGGAATTAAGATCTTTCCTTGGGTTTTGTGGGTACTATCGCCGTTTTGTGCCCTATTATTCTGTAATATGTCGTCCTCTCACTGATTTGACCAAGGGATATCCGCCAGTTGGTAAACCTACAAAGGTATCATCATGTAGAAAGGAGGGATATTTTAAACCATCTGAAGAATTTGGGGATAGATGGACACCTGAGTGTGAGGAGGCCTTCCTTAAATTAAAATGGAGTCTTACCAATGCTCCTGTATTGGCCTATGTTGACCCCACTCTGCCTTATACATTACATGTGGATGCATCCTTTGATGGTTTAGGTGCAGTGTTGTACCAAACTCATGAAGGAAGGTTACAACCTGTATCTTATATCAGCCGGGGATTGTCCAATAGTGAGAGGAGATATCCTGTCCACAAATTGGAGTTCCTTGCTCTTAAATGGGCTGTTGCTGATAGATTTCATGAATATCTATCTGTATGGGGCAAATTTTGAGGTGTTCACTGACAATAATCCTCTGACATATGTGCTTACCACAGCTAAATTAGATGCCACCGGGCACAGATGGTTAGCCGCTTTGTCTATCTATGACTTTAAGATTAAATATCGCCCAGGTATTAACAACATAGATGCAGATTCTTTGTCTAGATTATCTAGACTTGAGAGTGAAATAGATGGATCTGAGTGGATTGAAGTTCCTGCAACCACCATCAAGGGATTGTGCTTTAGCATTTCATGTGTAACGGCAGATAATGGGGAATGCATTAGTGCCCTTGGAGCCTCAGACCGGGCATTACCTCTGGCCTATTGTTGGTTAAGCCAACTAGAATTAGAGGGCTTGCCACATATCGGTCAGGGAAAGATCCGTATGGAACAACGTAATGATCCTGATATTTCCATTGTTATACTCTGTCTTGAGTCTGGTCGTGCTGAGTGTGATATGAGTTCTCTAACCCATGCCTCAAAATTATTGATGCGGCAAATAAAGCAATTGACCCTAAAGAATGGAATACTGTACCGTGAATTAGTTAAATCCAATGGGAAATTCAAATCACAATTAGTTACTCCACAGTGTTATAGAGAAACTATTTTGAACGCATTACATGATCAGCACGGCCATCTCGGGGTAGAAAAAACAAAGGGACTGATAACTGATCGGTTTTATTGGCCCTTGATGGAACAGGATATTGAAAACTACTGTAGGACATGTGGTAGTTGTATATTGAGGAAGACTCTCCCCACCAAGTCCGCCTCTCTTGTTAATCTTCAGAGCCATGGTCCCATGGATCTAGTATGCATTGATTATTTATCATTGGAAACCTCACCTGGAAAGGAATGTAACATACTGGTAGTAACGGATCACTTTACCCGTTATGCCCAGGCTTATGTTACTTCTGATCAACGGGCTGTTACTGTAGCAAGAACTTTATGGGAACGGTTCTTTGTTCACTATGGTTTACCAGCCCGATTGCACTCCGACCAGGGGCGGGATTTTGAAGGAAAAGTTATTCGGGAACTCTGTCTGTGCTGTGGGATTAAGAAATCCCGAACTACTCCTTACCACCCACAGGGTAATCCTCAACCAGAGCGGTTTAACCGCACCTTGCTTGATATGATGGGCACCTTGGGCCCCATGGGCCAAACACAGTGGAGTAGACGGATATGTCACCTAGTGCATGCATATAATTGCACTAGGAATGAATCCACTGGGTACTCCCCATATGAATTAATGTTTGGGCGGGAAGCCCGACTGCCCATAGATGTCTCATTAGTACTTCCCTCCTGGGATGCTGATGGACAAACTCATTCTCAATATATAATGAAATTACGAAAAGAGCTAAAACATGCATATAATATAGCTCAGGAAGCTTCCAGAAAAGCGGGTGCCAAAAACAAGATTAAGCATGACTTATGTGTAAAGGGAAATGTATTAAGGGTAGGAGATAGGGTGCTGGTACAGCAATTGGGACTTCCCAGACGACGAAAATTAGCATATCGGTGGAGGCCTAATCCATATGTGGTAATAGATCAATTACCCAACATACCCGTTTATAAACTACGGCCAGAGTCGGGGGAGGGAGCAATTCTCACATACCACCGACAGCATCTTTTGCCTATATCACAAAATCTTCGTCTTCCTGAGGTTGTGGAAGCAACAACCCTGAAACGATCTAATGGGGAAAATAATGGAAGAATGAGATCCACAGATAACAAAAAACAAGTAGAAGAAAGCCCTGGTGAATATAATGATGAGACCCATTACACTGATGAGGGTGTGGGATATTTTCATTATGATAATAATAAGTCAAGCAATGTCTCTCAGCATAACAAGTATGATCCACACCAGGTTTTAGACGAAAGTCCTTTGGAAAAAGAATATGTATTGCCCTCCTGTAATAATACAGGGAAAGGTATAGAGTTAGAAAGGGAACTGGTATCAGAATGTGAGTCAAATGACTCAGTAGGTATTCCAATAAGTGACCTTTACGATGAGCCAGTACCTCCAGACGAAGGTGAGGAGACAGGGGGTAGGTATAGGATATCCAGAGAACGAAGGCCTCCATTAATTTTAACTTATCCAGAATTAGGTAATCCTGTATACTTACCTCAAGTAATACACTCAAGTATAGTATTCACCTGGCCATACTTTGAGTATAAACCATTGAAAGGAGAGCATATGTGGTGATCTGAGTAAAGCGGTATGAAGAATTATGCAGATCACCAGGGGGAGAGTGTAGCATATACTATATATATAATTATCTCACCCATTTGTGAATGTATATTGGGTACATATCATTGCTAGGAATTTGGCCTATTAGTGAACTGATTAATGTTCCTATATTTATAGTTCTTATAAATCTGTACTCAGATATTTATATTTATTTAAATACATTGAATATAGTTAAATAAGTATATATTGTAGGTATATAACTGTGTAATATCCATGGGGTGATATGGAGGTGCAAACTCATGAGGTAATATGGAACTTTGTGTGAGTATTCCCATTTACCTCATGAGTGTGAGGTAACCATGCTGCATTGAGCTAGATTGAAATCTCCTCTCACCTGATTGGAGGACAGGTGCCCTGAGGTGAAGTTGGGCACATGTATTTGCAGGTGACTCTCGAGACCTCGGCGGGAAGGACCCGCCCCGCGCGACGATACCCTGGACTATAAATAAGGGAGCCTTCGGATGATACGAGGTCTTTAGTCGAGTGCGCAGCCTCTGGAGCTGTTCCCCTTTCTCTGGCATCGCTAGTAGAGCTGAGAACTCTCGGCGGTTGCTGGGGGGTGAGGGGGAGGCAACAGCGGGCGGTAGTGCACTGTGCAGGGAGCCGTTTTGCTGAGCCGATGAGAGAGGTGCGGTCAGATGAAGAGGCGGTGCCCACGGTGGAGTGACGGCATGGGGGAGTGAGTGAGACGCGGCTCAGGTGCCGAGCAGCAGCGAGACTTGCCTGTGAGGTGCCAGCACGGTCTCCACTATTATTCAAGGTGACAGAGAGAGAGAGCCGGCCATCCCAGCTGATGCCTATACTCCCCATCCATACCTGGTAGCCATACCGAGACCCAGTCTGAATGCTCAAGCTGCTACCTGCACGATTCCACAGATTGAAGGTCTGCCAATAAGAGTGCCCTGGGGGCGTGGCTAGTACGGATAACATCGCGCAATTGGCTGGAGCTAATTGAGAAGCCATCTGAGGTCTGTGAAACTATGCACGTAATCACTATAGGTCAGCACTCAGTACTGCTAATACAGCTGCAGCACACAGGATTCATACACCTCTCAAATTAGAAAACCAAACAACTGCTACTGAGACTAGTGTATTACAAGGCTGTTAAGCGCACCCCCATATTGCCAATTCATAAGGAGAGAGATATAATATTTCCCATCTTGTAAAGTCCCTATCTGCTAACTGACTTATAACAAAGAGGGATATTAGCAGCAATCAATTGTTTATTGACACTTGGTCATATCATACAGAATAGTCAAGGAGAGCTATCATTACCAGTGATACAAGCAGACACTAAGTATCTGTTTCCACATTACGGTATAGACTATGATGCTGCTTATATTCTCCATCTGGAAAGCTTACTTGTAGTGACATCTAGTGGATACAATTGGTATTTTCAGCTATTATTCATTTACTTCAGAACTTCAACATTGGATACCAGTTGGATACAATTCTACTTATGTATCAGTAAGAGGATACTTTGCTTAATACAAGTAACTAATTTGTATCAACACCTCCACTAGGCAGGAAAAAAGGATATTCTGTGAATCAATTCTAGATTAACAAACAGATAGACACAAACCCTAAGTGAGGATCAGCTTCTCCATTCCTATAGGAGTACAGGAAGGATATAAACATATATATGCATATATATATTAACTATAAACTAATATATTAATAAGTTGTAAATATTCTGAATGAACATAATATAGTTAGAGAGTATAAATTACTAAAATTGCTACAGTAATGAGAGTAAATGCGATATAGTTTACCGTCAAAATATTATCCTAATAGTAAATGAATTATTGATTGTGAGGTAGTAAATGATCAATAATAGCTACAGTGGATAGGAATGTTATAATTTACCGTTAATAGTGATAATATGTAAAATATATGCAGTGTCATATAGAATGTAAAGCAATGTTCAATGAGATGTTATTGAATGCATATCTGACAAAGTAAATACTCTAACATACAAGCATTGTGGTACTGTGTTTCACTTAACTGGCAGTCAAGAACAAGGAACAGTACTCCAGAGAATACAGGTAAATCTTCATGGTACAGCAGTAATTGTATGACAATATATGGGTTTTCCCAAACTGACCCAAATTACTATATATATATATCTATATATATATATATATATATATATATATATATATTTATGTATACAGTTACCTATTATATTACAATCCGTAAGTTTGGGTGGAGGCACTTAAACTACCTAAAACTCTAGTTCCCGGAAAGGTGAACAGGGGCTACATTTGGAGGCACCGCTTGAGATAATTTTTGTAAGTACTCAGGGATAGGTGAAGCACAGTAGCAAAATGACTCAATGTACAAGAAGTGACGCCTTTGATTGGTGTATAAGGAAGGGAGTAATTCCTGAAAGGAGTTTTGTGTTGACAGGGGATCTCACAGACACCACGGATGGTACTATTATGACAGAGATGTTATTTCTTTTCGGGATAAAGCAACCAAGGATTGCTGATAAACAGTTTAGAGAAAGTGGAGAGATGTGGGCTGTATTAATAACTACAAGTCATGACTTAGAGTCTGAGTTGCTTCCAAAAGTGGTGGCTGTGAGGTCTAACCCTGATCGTAGGTGGAAAATTTTATGGCCTGAAAAGGACAGCAGTGAAAGGGCTGCTGAACCATTAATGGTGGGTGACATGTCTTATCCAGTTAGTGGAGACCCCTCTACAGCTGTGGGAGAAGGGAGTCAATCGCAGGGCCTTGAGGAAAAGCTAGGGAATCAGTTAGAGGTTATAGCTAATAAAGTAGTACATCAATTAGAACGGTGGCACTATGAGGGTAGCTATAGGCGATTGAGAGTTTTTTCAGGAATACTTCCTGTGCCTGTCGGGGAGGAATCTTATGAGGCATGGAGAGAGGCAGCCATACAACAGTCTGAGGAGTGGCATTGTCCTGACCACATAAAGAAACAAAGAATAGTGGAAAGTCTACGGGGACCCGCTATGGGAATTATCCAGGCTACTAGAAAAAGTAATCCCGAAGCTGCGGTAGCTGACTACTTCCAAGCCTTAGATTACACATATGGGACATTGGAGGATGTAGGTGATTTGGTTGCCAGATTTCACCATACTTATCAGGAGACAGGAGAAAAGTTATCGCAGTATGTGTATAGATTAGATAAATTAATACATAAAATTATAGATAAAGGAGGGTTAGCTCCTGCTGAAGTTAATAGCAGCCGATTGAAACAGTTAATTAGGGGAGCATTAACAACTGACCCTGTAGCTCAACGGTTGCGTTGTACATCTTTATTATTAGGAAGTCCCACCCTTAATGATTTAATTAAGGAGATTACTCAGGAGGAAGCTTTAATTGCTACTAGAGAAAAGACTCATGCTAAGGCTGTAAAAGTGGTGGTACCCTCCCCTGAGGCTCAAGGATCACGGGAGGATAAGTTAGTTACCTTAGTAGTGGAACAAAATAAGAAAATAGACCAGCTTATTCTTGCTTTAAATCAAAGGGTGGTACCCTCCAGCCTTAATTCCAGTAATTCCACTAGGGGGTTCAACAGTAACAGGGGGAATTTTAGGAGAGGTGGAAATTTTATAAGCAGAGGGTGTTTCCGATGTGGACAGTTAGGACATAGAGCAGTGGAATGTTCTATAGACTGGGGAATGAATGAAGTGGGAACTAACGTTCAGTCAAATAATTCCTCTCATCAGGGAAACGATGGTGGGAGATTGGCGGGCCCCTCGCCGTCTCCCAGAAATTAGATGTAGATTCAATGGGGAGTGCCCAGTGGAGTAATTCTATTCCGGATGGTATGATAGGACCCGCTCCACGTGTGGTAGTTAAATTAAATGGACATCCCTGTCCTGTGTTGTTGGATAGTGGGTCCCAGGTGTCCATTATATTCGAGCATTGGTATAGACATTATCTCTCTGATGTCCCTATCATGCCCCTGGAAGGACTGGTAATTTGGGGATTGAGTGAACAGAAATACCCTTATTTAGGTTATGTGGTAGTCAACATAGAGTTTCCTGAGGAATTTATGGGTGTGTCGGAGCCATTACCTCTAATTGCTCTGGTATGCCCAGAATCCCCAGGTGATAAAACTGTAATGCCCGTGATTATTGGGACTAATGCTCATTTATTTAGGGTCCTCAGTGATTGGTGTTTAAAAAGGTGTAGGGAAGCGACAGCCATTACTATGGCGACTTGCCATGAAAAATACAGGGACGGGGAGTCTGAGCACAGAGATTCCTCACTGGCTCAGGGTCTGTCCATAGAAGACTTAACCACATGTTTCCAGGGGAGTGACATTGGGTTGGTAGAACAAAATATTTTATGCGAGGAATTGATGAAACGAAGGCATGTCTTCTCTCTTGGGGAATGGGATTTAGGAAAAGCTAAAGGTGTTGAACACTGTATAAAGCTGACTGATGAGACTCCTTTTAGGGAGAGGTCACGCAGACTTGCTCCTGCTGATTTCGATGATGTCAGACAGCATCTTCAGACTCTCTTGGAAACAGAGGTTATTCAACACTCTGAAAGTCCATATGCATCTCCTATCGTAGTGGCCCGTAAAAAGAATGGCAAAATTAGAATGTGTATTGATTATCGCACACTTAATCAATGCACTGTGCCCGATCAGTACACAGTTCCTAGGATAGAGGAGGCATTGGACTGTTTACAGGGGAGTCAGTGGTTCACAGTGTTGGATCTGCGGAGTGGGTATTACCAAATACCTATGAGTCACCAGGATAGAGAAAAGACTGCTTTTATTTGTCCTTTGGGTTTCTTTGAATTTTTGAAGATGCCCCAAGGAATCAAGGGTGCCCCGGCCACTTTTCAGAGAACCATGGAGCAGACGGTGGGTGATATGAATTATCGTGAGGTATTAGTTTACCTTGATGATATTATCGTTTTTGGGTCCTCACTGCAGGAACATAACCACCGTCTGCTCAAGGTACTGGATAGATTATTGAAGAAAGGCTTTAAACTTTCTGTGGATAAATGTAAGTTCTGCCTGCCCTCGGTTACTTACTTGGGACATGTGGTGAGTCGACAGGGTATTTCTACCGATCCAACTAAAGTTGAAGCGGTGAATGAGTGGCCTAGGCCCACGAAATTAAAGGAATTAAGATCTTTCCTTGGGTTTTGTGGGTACTATCGCCGTTTTGTGCCCTATTATTCTGTAATATGTCGTCCTCTCACTGATTTGACCAAGGGATATCCGCCAGTTGGTAAACCTACAAAGGTATCATCATGTAGAAAGGAGGGATATTTTAAACCATCTGAAGAATTTGGGGATAGATGGACACCTGAGTGTGAGGAGGCCTTCCTTAAATTAAAATGGAGTCTTACCAATGCTCCTGTATTGGCCTATGTTGACCCCACTCTGCCTTATACATTACATGTGTATGCATCCTTTGATGGTTTAGGTGCAGTGTTGTACCAAACTCATGAAGGAAGGTTACAACCTGTATCTTATATCAGCCGGGGATTGTCCAATAGTGAGAGGAGATATCCTGTCCACAAATTGGAGTTCCTTGCTCTTAAATGGGCTGTTGCTGATAGATTTCATGAATATCTGTATGGGGCAAATTTTGAGGTGTTCACTGACAATAATCCTCTGACATATGTGCTTACCACAGCTAAATTAGATGCCACCTGGCACAGATGGTTAGCCGCTTTGTCTATCTATGACTTTAAGATTAAATATCGCCCAGGTATTAACAACATAGATGCAGATTCTTTGTCTAGATTATCTAGACTTGAGAGTGAAATAGATGGATCTGAGTGGATTGAAGTTCCTGCAACCACCATCAAGGGATTGTGCTTTAGCATTTCATGTGTAACGGCAGATAATGGGGAATGCATTAGTGCCCTTGGAGCCTCAGACCGGGCATTACCTCTGGCCTATTGTTGGTTAAGCCAACTAGAATTAGAGGGCTTGCCACATATCGGTCAGGGAAAGATCCGTATGGAACAACGTAATGATCCTGATATTTCCATTGTTATACTCTGTCTTGAGTCTGGTCGTGCTGAGTGTGATATGAGTTCTCTAACCCATGCCTCAAAATTATTGATGCGGCAAATAAAGCAATTGACCCTAAAGAATGGAATACTGTACCGTGAATTAGTTAAATCCAATGGGAAATTCAAATCACAATTAGTTACTCCACAGTGTTATAGAGAAACTATTTTGAACGCATTACATGATCAGCACGGCCATCTCGGGGTAGAAAAAACAAAGGGACTGATAACTGATCGGTTTTATTGGCCCTTGATGGAACAGGATATTGAAAACTACTGTAGGACATGTGGTAGTTGTATATTGAGGAAGACTCTCCCCACCAAGTCCGCCTCCCTTGTTAATCTTCAGAGCCATGGTCCCATGGATCTAGTATGCATTGATTATTTATCATTGGAAACCTCACCTGGAAAGGAATGTAACATACTGGTAGTAACGGATCACTTTACCCGTTATGCCCAGGCTTATGTTACTTCTGATCAACGGGCTGTTACTGTAGCAAGAACTTTATGGGAACGGTTCTTTGTTCACTATGGTTTACCAGCCCGATTGCACTCCGACCAGGGGCGGGATTTTGAAGGAAAAGTTATTCGGGAACTCTGTCTGTGCTGTGGGATTAAGAAATCCCGAACTACTCCTTACCGCCCACAGGGTAATCCTCAACCAGAGCGGTTTAACCGCACCTTGCTTGATATGATGGGCACCTTGGGCCCCATGGGCCAAACACAGTGGAGTAGACGGATATGTCACCTAGTGCATGCCTATAATTGCACTAGGAATGAATCCACTGGGTACTCCCCATATGAATTAATGTTTGGGCGGGAAGCTCGACTGCCCATAGATGTCTCATTAGGACTTCCCTCCTGGGATGCTGATGGACAAACTCATTCTCAATATATAATGAAATTACGAAAAGAGCTAAAACATGCATATAATATAGCTCAGGAAGCTTCCAGAAAAGCGGGTGCCAAAAACAAGATTAAGCATGACTTATGTGTAAAGGAAAATGTATTAAGGGTAGGAGATAGGGTGCTGGTACAGCAATTGGGACTTCCCAGACGACGAAAATTAGCATATCGGTGGAGGCCTAATCCATATGTGGTAATAGATCAATTACCCAACATACCCGTTTATAAACTACGGCCAGAGTCGGGGGAGGGAGCAATTCTCACATACCACCGACAGCATCTTTTGCCTATATCACAAAATCTTCGTCTTCCTGAGGTTGTGGAAGCAACAACCCTGAAACGATCTAATGGGGAAAATAGTGGAAGAATGAGATCCACAGATAACAAAAAACAAGTAGAAGAAAGCCCTGGTGAATATAATGATGAGACCCATTACACTGATGAGGGTGTGGGATATTTTCATTATGATAATAATAAGTCAAGCAATGTCTCTCAGCATAACAAGTATGATCCACACCAGGTTTTAGACGAAAGTCCTTTGGAAAAAGAATATGTATTGCCCTCCTGTAATAATACAGGGAAAGGTATAGAGTTAGAAAGGGAACTGGTATCAGAATGTGAGTCAAATGACTCAGTAGGTATTCCAATAAGTGACCTTTACGATGAGCCAGTACCTCCAGACGAAGGTGAGGAGACAGGGGGTAGGTATAGGATATCCAGAGAACGAAGGCCTCCATTAATTTTAACTTATCCAGAATTAGGTAATCCTGTATACTTACCTCAAGTAATACACTCAAGTATAGTATTCACCTGGCCATACTTTGAGTATAAACCATTGAAAGGAGAGCATATGTGGTGATCTGAGTAAAGCGGTATGAAGAATTATGCAGATCACCAGGGGGAGAGTGTAGCATATACTATATATATAATTATCTCACCCATTTGTGAATGTATATTGGGTACATATCATTGCTAGGAATTTGGCCTATTAGTGAACTGATTAATGTTCCTATATTTATAGTTCTTATAAATCTGTACTCAGATATTTATATTTATTTAAATACATTGAATATAGTTAAATAAGTATATATTGTAGGTATATAACTGTGTAATATCCATGGGGTGATATGGAGGTGCAAACTCATGAGGTAATATGGAACTTTGTGTGAGTATTCCCATTTACCTCATGAGTGTGAGGTAACCATGCTGCATTGAGCTAGATTGAAATCTCCTCTCACCTGATTGGAGGACAGGTGCCCTGAGGTGAAGTTGGGCACATGTATTTGCAGGTGACTCTCGAGACCTCGGCGGGAAGGACCCGCCCCGCGCGACGATACCCTGGACTATAAATAAGGGAGCCTTCGGATGATACGAGGTCTTTAGTCGAGTGCGCAGCCTCTGGAGCTGTTCCCCTTTCTCTGGCATCGCTAGTAGAGCTGAGAACTCTCGGCGGTTGCTGGGGGGTGAGGGGGAGGCAACAGCGGGCGGTAGTGCACTGTGCAGGGAGCCGTTTTGCTGAGCCGATGAGAGAGGTGCGGTCAGATGAAGAGGCGGTGCCCACGGTGGAGTGACGGCATGGGGGAGTGAGTGAGACGCGGCTCAGGTGCCGAGCAGCAGCGAGACTTGCCTGTGAGGTGCCAGCACGGTCTCCACTATTATTCAAGGTGACAGAGAGAGAGAGCCGGCCATCCCAGCTGATGCCTATACTCCCCATCCATACCTGGTAGCCATAACGAGACCCAGTCTGAATGCTCAAGCTGCTACCTGCACGATTCCACAGATTGAAGGTCTGCCAATAAGAGTGCCCTGGGGGCGTGGCTAGTACGGATAACATCGCGCAATTGGCTGGAGCTAATTGAGAAGCCATCTGAGGTCTGTGAAACTATGCACGTAATCACTATAGGTCAGCACTCAGTACTGCTAATACAGCTGCAGCACACAGGATTCATACACCTCTCAAATTAGAAAACCAAACAACTGCTACTGAGACTAGTGTATTACAAGGCTGTTAAGCGCACCCCCATATTGCCAATTCATAAGGAGAGAGATATAATATTTCCCATCTTGTAAAGTCCCTATCTGCTAACTGACTTATAACAAAGAGGGATATTAGCAGCAATCAATTGTTTATTGACACTTGGTCATATCATACAGAATAGTCAAGGAGAGCTATCATTACCAGTGATACAAGCAGACACTAAGTATCTGTTTCCACATTACGGTATAGACTATGATGCTGCTTATATTCTCCATCTGGAAAGCTTACTTGTAGTGACATCTAGTGGATACAATTGGTATTTTCAGCTATTATTCATTTACTTCAGAACTTCAACATTGGATACCAGTTGGATACAATTCTACTTATGTATCAGTAAGAGGATACTTTGCTTAATACAAGTAACTAATTTGTATCAACACCTCCACTAGGCAGGAAAAAAGGATATTCTGTGAATCAATTCTGGATTAACAAACAGATAGACACAAACCCTAAGTGAGGATCAGCTTCTCCATTCCTATAGGAGTACAGGAAGGATATAAACATATATATGCATATATATATATTAACTATAAACTAATATATTAATAAGTTGTAAATATTCTGAATGAACATAATATAGTTAGAGAGTATAAATTACTAAAATTGCTACAGTAATGAGAGTAAATGCGATATAGTTTACCGTCAAAATATTATCCTAATAGTAAATGAATTATTGATTGCGAGGTAGTAAATGATCAATAATAGCTACAGTGGATAGGAATGTTATAATTTACCGTTAATAGTGATAATATGTAAAATATATGCAGTGTCATATAGAATGTAAAGCAATGTTCAATGAGATGTTATTGAATGCATATCTGACAAAGTAAATACTCTAACATACAAGCATTGTGGTACTGTGTTTCACTTAACTGGCAGTCAAGAACAAGGAACAGTACTCCAGAGAATACAGGTAAATCTTCATGGTACAGCAGTAATTGTATGACAATATATGGGTTTTCCCAAACTGACCCAAATTACTATATATATATCTATATATATATATATATATATATATATATATATATATATATATATTTATGTATACAGTTACCTATTATATTACAATCCGTAAGTTTGGGTGGAGGCACTTAAACTACCTAAAACTCTAGTTCCCGGAAAGGTGAACAGGGGCTACATTTGGAGGCACCGCTTGAGATAATTTTTGTAAGTACTCAGGGATAGGTGAAGCACAGTAGCAAAATGACTCAATGTACAAGAAGTGACGCCTTTGATTGGTGTATAAGGAAGGGAGTAATTCCTGAAAGGAGTTTTGTGTTGACAGGGGATCTCACAGACACCACGGATGGTACTATTATGACAGAGATGTTATTTCTTTTCGGGATAAAGCAACCAAGGATTGCTGATAAACAGTTTAGAGAAAGTGGAGAGATGTGGGCTGTATTAATAACTACAAGTCATGACTTAGAGTCTGAGTTGCTTCCAAAAGTGGTGGCTGTGAGGTCTAACCCTGATCGTAGGTGGAAAATTTTATGGCCTGAAAAGGACAGCAGTGAAAGGGCTGCTGAACCATTAATGGTGGGTGACATGTCTTATCCAGTTAGTGGAGACCCCTCTACAGCTGTGGGAGAAGGGAGTCAATCGCAGGGCCTTGAGGAAAAGCTAGGGAATCAGTTAGAGGTTATAGCTAATAAAGTAGTACATCAATTAGAACGGTGGCACTATGAGGGTAGCTATAGGCGATTGAGAGTTTTTTCAGGAATACTTCCTGTGCCTGTCGGGGAGGAATCTTATGAGGCATGGAGAGAGGCAGCCATACAACAGTCTGAGGAGTGGCATTGTCCTGACCACATAAAGAAACAAAGAATAGTGGAAAGTCTACGGGGACCCGCTATGGGAATTATCCAGGCTACTAGAAAAAGTAATCCCGAAGCTGCGGTAGCTGACTACTTCCAAGCCTTAGATTACACATATGGGACATTGGAGGATGTAGGTGATTTGGTTGCCAGATTTCACCATACTTATCAGGAGACAGGAGAAAAGTTATCGCAGTATGTGTATAGATTAGATAAATTAATACATAAAATTATAGATAAAGGAGGGTTAGCTCCTGCTGAAGTTAATAGCAGCCGATTGAAACAGTTAATTAGGGGAGCATTAACAACTGACCCTGTAGCTCAACGGTTGCGTTGTACATCTTTATTATTAGGAAGTCCCACCCTTAATGATTTAATTAAGGAGATTACTCAGGAGGAAGCTTTAATTGCTACTAGAGAAAAGACTCATGCTAAGGCTGTAAAAGTGGTGGTACCCTCCCCTGAGGCTCAAGGATCACGGGAGGATAAGTTAGTTACCTTAGTAGTGGAACAAAATAAGAAAATAGACCAGCTTATTCTTGCTTTAAATCAAAGGGTGGTACCCTCCAGCCTTAATTCCAGTAATTCCACTAGGGGGTTCAACAGTAACAGGGGGAATTTTAGGAGAGGTGGAAATTTTATAAGCAGAGGGTGTTTCCGATGTGGACAGTTAGGACATAGAGCAGTGGAATGTTCTATAGACTGGGGAATGAATGAAGTGGGAACTAACGTTCAGTCAAATAATTCCTCTCATCAGGGAAACGATGGTGGGAGATTGGCGGGCCCCTCGCCGTCTCCCAGAAATTAGATGTAGATTCAATGGGGAGTGCCCAGTGGAGTAATTCTATTCCGGATGGTATGATAGGACCCGCTCCACGTGTGGTAGTTAAATTAAATGGACATCCCTGTCCTGTGTTGTTGGATAGTGGGTCCCAGGTGTCCATTATATTCGAGCATTGGTATAGACATTATCTCTCTGATGTCCCTATCATGCCCCTGGAAGGACTGGTAATTTGGGGATTGAGTGAACAGAAATACCCTTATTTAGGTTATGTGGTAGTCAACATAGAGTTTCCTGAGGAATTTATGGGTGTGTCGGAGCCATTACCTCTAATTGCTCTGGTATGCCCAGAATCCCCAGGTGATAAAACTGTAATGCCCGTGATTATTGGGACTAATGCTCATTTATTTAGGGTCCTCAGTGATTGGTGTTTAAAAAGGTGTAGGGAAGCGACAGCCATTACTATGGCGACTTGCCATGAAAAATACAGGGACGGGGAGTCTGAGCACAGAGATTCCTCACTGGCTCAGGGTCTGTCCATAGAAGACTTAACCACATGTTTCCAGGGGAGTGACATTGGGTTGGTAGAACAAAATATTTTATGCGAGGAATTGATGAAACGAAGGCATGTCTTCTCTCTTGGGGAATGGGATTTAGGAAAAGCTAAAGGTGTTGAACACTGTATAAAGCTGACTGATGAGACTCCTTTTAGGGAGAGGTCACGCAGACTTGCTCCTGCTGATTTCGATGATGTCAGACAGCATCTTCAGACTCTCTTGGAAACAGAGGTTATTCAACACTCTGAAAGTCCATATGCATCTCCTATCGTAGTGGCCCGTAAAAAGAATGGCAAAATTAGAATGTGTATTGATTATCGCACACTTAATCAATGCACTGTGCCCGATCAGTACACAGTTCCTAGGATAGAGGAGGCATTGGACTGTTTACAGGGGAGTCAGTGGTTCACAGTGTTGGATCTGCGGAGTGGGTATTACCAAATACCTATGAGTCACCAGGATAGAGAAAAGACTGCTTTTATTTGTCCTTTGGGTTTCTTTGAATTTTTGAAGATGCCCCAAGGAATCAAGGGTGCCCCGGCCACTTTTCAGAGAACCATGGAGCAGACGGTGGGTGATATGAATTATCGTGAGGTATTAGTTTACCTTGATGATATTATCGTTTTTGGGTCCTCACTGCAGGAACATAACCACCGTCTGCTCAAGGTACTGGATAGATTATTGAAGAAAGGCTTTAAACTTTCTGTGGATAAATGTAAGTTCTGCCTGCCCTCGGTTACTTACTTGGGACATGTGGTGAGTCGACAGGGTATTTCTACCGATCCAACTAAAGTTGAAGCGGTGAATGAGTGGCCTAGGCCCACGAAATTAAAGGAATTAAGATCTTTCCTTGGGTTTTGTGGGTACTATCGCCGTTTTGTGCCCTATTATTCTGTAATATGTCGTCCTCTCACTGATTTGACCAAGGGATATCCGCCAGTTGGTAAACCTACAAAGGTATCATCATGTAGAAAGGAGGGATATTTTAAACCATCTGAAGAATTTGGGGATAGATGGACACCTGAGTGTGAGGAGGCCTTCCTTAAATTAAAATGGAGTCTTACCAATGCTCCTGTATTGGCCTATGTTGACCCCACTCTGCCTTATACATTACATGTGGATGCATCCTTTGATGGTTTAGGTGCAGTGTTGTACCAAACTCATGAAGGAAGGTTACAACCTGTATCTTATATCAGCCGGGGATTGTCCAATAGTGAGAGGAGATATCCTGTCCACAAATTGGAGTTCCTTGCTCTTAAATGGGCTGTTGCTGATAGATTTCATGAATATCTGTATGGGGCAAATTTTGAGGTGTTCACTGACAATAATCCTCTGACATATGTGCTTACCACAGCTAAATTAGATGCCACCGGGCACAGATGGTTAGCCGCTTTGTCTATCTATGACTTTAAGATTAAATATCGCCCAGGTATTAACAACATAGATGCAGATTCTTTGTCTAGATTATCTAGACTTGAGAGTGAAATAGATGGATCTGAGTGGATTGAAGTTCCTGCAACCACCATCAAGGGATTGTGCTTTAGCATTTCATGTGTAACGGCAGATAATGGGGAATGCATTAGTGCCCTTGGAGCCTCAGACCGGGCATTACCTCTGGCCTATTGTTGGTTAAGCCAACTAGAATTAGAGGGCTTGCCACATATCGGTCAGGGAAAGATCCGTATGGAACAACGTAATGATCCTGATATTTCCATTGTTATACTCTGTCTTGAGTCTGGTCGTGCTGAGTGTGATATGAGTTCTCTAACCCATGCCTCAAAATTATTGATGCGGCAAATAAAGCAATTGACCCTAAAGAATGGAATACTGTACCGTGAATTAGTTAAATCCAATGGGAAATTCAAATCACAATTAGTTACTCCACAGTGTTATAGAGAAACTATTTTGAACGCATTACATGATCAGCACGGCCATCTCGGGGTAGAAAAAACAAAGGGACTGATAACTGATCGGTTTTATTGGCCCTTGATGGAACAGGATATTGAAAACTACTGTAGGACATGTGGTAGTTGTATATTGAGGAAGACTCTCCCCACCAAGTCCGCCTCTCTTGTTAATCTTCAGAGCCATGGTCCCATGGATCTAGTATGCATTGATTATTTATCATTGGAAACCTCACCTGGAAAGGAATGTAACATACTGGTAGTAACGGATCACTTTACCCGTTATGCCCAGGCTTATGTTACTTCTGATCAACGGGCTGTTACTGTAGCAAGAACTTTATGGGAACGGTTCTTTGTTCACTATGGTTTACCAGCCCGATTGCACTCCGACCAGGGGCGGGATTTTGAAGGAAAAGTTATTCGGGAACTCTGTCTGTGCTGTGGGATTAAGAAATCCCGAACTACTCCTTACCACCCACAGGGTAATCCTCAACCAGAGCGGTTTAACCGCACCTTGCTTGATATGATGGGCACCTTGGGCCCCATGGGCCAAACACAGTGGAGTAGACGGATATGTCACCTAGTGCATGCCTATAATTGCACTAGGAATGAATCCACTGGGTACTCCCCATATGAATTAATGTTTGGGCGGGAAGCCCGACTGCCCATAGATGTCTCATTAGGACTTCCCTCCTGGGATGCTGATGGACAAACTCATTCTCAATATATAATGAAATTACGAAAAGAGCTAAAACATGCATATAATATAGCTCAGGAAGCTTCCAGAAAAGCGGGTGCCAAAAACAAGATTAAGCATGACTTATGTGTAAAGGAAAATGTATTAAGGGTAGGAGATAGGGTGCTGGTACAGCAATTGGGACTTCCCAGACGACGAAAATTAGCATATCGGTGGAGGCCTAATCCATATGTGGTAATAGATCAATTACCCAACATACCCGTTTATAAACTACGGCCAGAGTCGGGGGAGGGAGCAATTCTCACATACCACCGACAGCATCTTTTGCCTATATCACAAAATCTTCGTCTTCCTGAGGTTGTGGAAGCAACAACCCTGAAACGATCTAATGGGGAAAATAGTGGAAGAATGAGATCCACAGATAACAAAAAACAAGTAGAAGAAAGCCCTGGTGAATATAATGATGAGACCCATTACACTGATGAGGGTGTGGGATATTTTCATTATGATAATAATAAGTCAAGCAATGTCTCTCAGCATAACAAGTATGATCCACACCAGGTTTTAGACGAAAGTCCTTTGGAAAAAGAATATGTATTGCCCTCCTGTAATAATACAGGGAAAGGTATAGAGTTAGAAAGGGAACTGGTATCAGAATGTGAGTCAAATGACTCAGTAGGTATTCCAATAAGTGACCTTTACGATGAGCCAGTACCTCCAGACGAAGGTGAGGAGACAGGGGGTAGGTATAGGATATCCAGAGAACGAAGGCCTCCATTAATTTTAACTTATCCAGAATTAGGTAATCCTGTATACTTACCTCAAGTAATACACTCAAGTATAGTATTCACCTGGCCATACTTTGAGTATAAACCATTGAAAGGAGAGCATATGTGGTGATCTGAGTAAAGCGGTATGAAGAATTATGCAGATCACCAGGGGGAGAGTGTAGCATATACTATATATATAATTATCTCACCCATTTGTGAATGTATATTGGGTACATATCATTGCTAGGAATTTGGCCTATTAGTGAACTGATTAATGTTCCTATATTTATAGTTCTTATAAATCTGTACTCAGATATTTATATTTATTTAAATACATTGAATATAGTTAAATAAGTATATATTGTAGGTATATAACTGTGTAATATCCATGGGGTGATATGGAGGTGCAAACTCATGAGGTAATATGGAACTTTGTGTGAGTATTCCCATTTACCTCATGAGTGTGAGGTAACCATGCTGCATTGAGCTAGATTGAAATCTCCTCTCACCTGATTGGAGGACAGGTGCCCTGAGGTGAAGTTGGGCACATGTATTTGCAGGTGACTCTCGAGACCTCGGCGGGAAGGACCCGCCCCGCGCGACGATACCCTGGACTATAAATAAGGGAGCCTTCGGATGATACGAGGTCTTTAGTCGAGTGCGCAGCCTCTGGAGCTGTTCCCCTTTCTCTGGCATCGCTAGTAGAGCTGAGAACTCTCGGCGGTTGCTGGGGGGTGAGGGGGAGGCAACAGCGGGCGGTAGTGCACTGTGCAGGGAGCCGTTTTGCTGAGCCGATGAGAGAGGTGCGGTCAGATGAAGAGGCGGTGCCCACGGTGGAGTGACGGCATGGGGGAGTGAGTGAGACGCGGCTCAGGTGCCGAGCAGCAGCGAGACTTGCCTGTGAGGTGCCAGCACGGTCTCCACTATTATTCAAGGTGACAGAGAGAGAGAGCCGGCCATCCCAGCTGATGCCTATACTCCCCATCCATACCTGGTAGCCATAACGAGACCCAGTCTGAATGCTCAAGCTGCTACCTGCACGATTCCACAGATTGAAGGTCTGCCAATAAGAGTGCCCTGGGGGCGTGGCTAGTACGGATAACATCGCGCAATTGGCTGGAGCTAATTGAGAAGCCATCTGAGGTCTGTGAAACTATGCACGTAATCACTATAGGTCAGCACTCAGTACTGCTAATACAGCTGCAGCACACAGGATTCATACACCTCTCAAATTAGAAAACCAAACAACTGCTACTGAGACTAGTGTATTACAAGGCTGTTAAGCGCACCCCCATATTGCCAATTCATAAGGAGAGAGATATAATATTTCCCATCTTGTAAAGTCCCTATCTGCTAACTGACTTATAACAAAGAGGGATATTAGCAGCAATCAATTGTTTATTGACACTTGGTCATATCATACAGAATAGTCAAGGAGAGCTATCATTACCAGTGATACAAGCAGACACTAAGTATCTGTTTCCACATTACGGTATAGACTATGATGCTGCTTATATTCTCCATCTGGAAAGCTTACTTGTAGTGACATCTAGTGGATACAATTGGTATTTTCAGCTATTATTCATTTACTTCAGAACTTCAACATTGGATACCAGTTGGATACAATTCTACTTATGTATCAGTAAGAGGATACTTTGCTTAATACAAGTAACTAATTTGTATCAACACCTCCACTAGGCAGGAAAAAAGGATATTCTGTGAATCAATTCTGGATTAACAAACAGATAGACACAAACCCTAAGTGAGGATCAGCTTCTCCATTCCTATAGGAGTACAGGAAGGATATAAACATATATATGCATATATATATTAACTATAAACTAATATATTAATAAGTTGTAAATATTCTGAATGAACATAATATAGTTAGAGAGTATAAATTACTAAAATTGCTACAGTAATGAGAGTAAATGCGATATAGTTTACCGTCAAAATATTATCCTAATAGTAAATGAATTATTGATTGCGAGGTAGTAAATGATCAATAATAGCTACAGTGGATAGGAATGTTATAATTTACCGTTAATAGTGATAATATGTAAAATATATGCAGTGTCATATAGAATGTAAAGCAATGTTCAATGAGATGTTATTGAATGCATATCTGACAAAGTAAATACTCTAACATACAAGCATTGTGGTACTGTGTTTCACTTAACTGGCAGTCAAGAACAAGGAACAGTACTCCAGAGAATACAGGTAAATCTTCATGGTACAGCAGTAATTGTATGACAATATATGGGTTTTCCCAAACTGACCCAAATTACTATATATATATATCTATATATATATATATATATATTTATGTATACAGTTACCTATTATATTACAATCCGTAAGTTTGGGTGGAGGCACTTAAACTACCTAAAACTCTAGTTCCCGGAAAGGTGAACAGGGGCTACACTACACTGGACTGAGCAGCACAAGACAGCACTGGAATCGCCACCCCACTTTCCCACCCACACAGACACTGAGGACACATCCTCTCACTACACCCTCCGAGACTGGATGAAAATGGTGGCGAAGCGCGGCTCCTTATATGGAATCCAAACCCTGTGAGAATCCGATAGCGGGATGATGACATTTTGCCTCGTTCTGGTTTCCGAGTCAGGCGCGAAAACCAGAGCCTGAATCGGATCCAGGCTCGGAGCGTGAAGTCTGGTAGGGTTCTGTTCTCAGGGAACCGAACCCGCTCATCTCTAATATGTTTATAATTAAAGGTGGCTGGTAGAGAATACCAAGGGACCAATCCTCTTTATTATGTTGGCTACAATGTAGTGTGAATATATACCGCTAAATCATCCTATAAAAAGACACTGAGACAATTGGATTCATTTAAGCCCCTGGGGGCTACCGTGTCCAATGTATTTATCCAAAAACTCTCTCGTTTCAGTTTTATTGTTCTATCCCCATCCAACGGCAACGGAGGGATCCAGTCTTTCAATCTGCATTTGAGACTTGCCACTTGGTGCTTATGATGTAAGAAATGGTGGGCTACTGGCTTGTCAGTCAATCCCGTAGTCAACGCTGAATGGATAGAAGATCTGTGATTGTCCATCCGATCTCTAAAAGGTCAAGTCGTAAGGCCACAAGGGCATACAAGCAGTGCCAGATTAAGGTCCACATGGGCCTGGAGCTGAAATTTATGAAGGGCCTATTGTTTGTGTGCCGCAGGAGGTGTGATCAGCATGGCAGGGGTGTTAGTACTGATGGGGTGTGACCAATTTAGTGGGGATGTAGTCTTCACAGGGGGTTCGGTCTGTGACATGGGGTGTGGCTAGAGCCATACATAGCTACTGCCTGACTTCAACCATCTGAATCTCCCTTCCCACACCACCTGTTGTATTTTTCATCACTGAATAACCCCCCCCCCCTCCCCCATGGGTTGTTATTATTAATAATATTTTTATTTAGAGTGCTTTGACAGAAATATATACCTGAAAATTGCTAATTTCCCAATATCATGTTTTAGTACATGGAACAGAACATGAAAACATGAAATAATAATATGAAATAAAGCAAATATGTTACCTGCACTTTTTGCAAATGCCGCTGCAAAGCCCTTCTCTTGTGTATAATGACAAAGCCTAATACTTATCCTATAATAAACACTATAAAAGGTTAAGAGACACAGTACGCAATTGGTGCACAAGGTACCGTAAGGGTACGCCCTTAGCGTAGCGGACGCAGTATCAGGAGTGAGACGCACGAGCGACAGGAACGCTCGCGAGTTTACGCTATGGTATCGAGCATGCTATAGGCGGCCGATCACCGTAATGCTACGCTATTAGCGTAGCAGACGCTGTGAACAGGATGTAAACACTAGCGGCGCTGACGCTCACAATATTAAACCTTAATGCTTATACCTTATAGAATGTACTTATACTGTAACCCTTTATGCAGTGATAATGTGTAGATGCAACGCTGAATAACCTTGTTAGTATAAAAGCTGTATGAGCGATTGAGACGCTCAGAGAACCCTTAGCAATATAATAAACACGCAAATGCCTGTCTAAGGTTCCAACACCTTTAAGGGAGAGAATGAACGTTCAATTGCAAAAGAATACACGATACAATTTATACACTACAATGCTAACATTAATACCTAAACAGAATAACTACACGTAAATATACAATAGTGGCACAACCATACAAGATAACATATAAGGGGGAAAGAGTGAAATGGCTTACAAAGATGGAGAAACAAAATGGCTGCAGAGACTTACACACGTGGAGGACGATCGCTGCGCATTTCTGGATACCAGCTCCCGATTAGTCAGTGATGAAAACCGTTGTGGAGATTAGAGTCTTGTCTCCCCAAGCCTACTGCAAGTTATATTTATTCACACTAGCTCAAGTCATACTACAATAGATACTGTATGCCCTCTTTCCATTTATTAGGGTGTGGGACATGTACTGCACCTGGGATCATTGGTTAATTCAAGAAGTTGGGTGATGACTAACACTTGTTATTATTTAAAATTTCTGTCTTGTGGGAAACTATTGTTTGGGGGAAACAAAACAAACCCTGTCTCTGGGTTTTGTTTTGTTTTCTCACTGTCCACTTTCAGTTGAGACAATGACATCTCAGCAATCATTCTTCTGGAGAGAAACCTAGACCCATTCATAAACAAAAGGTGTCAGCCCTCCTCATAGAATCTCGAAGCTTAGTGTAATTAAAGGCTATTGTATTCCGTCTGCGGGAAAGAAACTGACTGGTCTTAGGTGTAATTTATTCGGAATACAATTAATCTTTAATTACTATTTCTGTGCTTAACTATGCATAAGACCATGTGAAGCCCTCCCAACTACCATAAGCCTAACACCTCTACAATACCCCACAGCTGGACACCAAATACTACCCTGAAATCTTTGTCTAAGCTTTCCCAGCATGCAAAGGGGAATCTCTCAGGCCAAAGAGCCATCTTAGACCCACTGATACCTGCTGAACTCAGGGGAATATTAACTTCTAAAATACATTATTTTGATTAAATATGTAGCGATCGAGTCGCATGCTAGACGCATACAAACTCTACCGTAAATGCACATACCGTGCGCCTGAGCGTGCACGCGACTGCGAATATGTGCACACACGGGAGGGCTTGTGCATGTGCAGCGAACACACGCATGGGGATAAAACAAGGCAATGTAGGTTTCTATCTTTTTCGACATTGACAGTTCCACACTTTGGCAGTCACCAATAACTGCCACTTCCTAAACATTTCAAACAGAAAAATATATGTCATCATGGTATACCTTTTTATGATTGGGAAGAGGAAGGAGAGGAGAAGGTGGGAAGGGTATGACCTAGTGAGATAGCAAAAAGCATGTGTGTATGAAGTCCATGTCTGAGGGGTCATGTATCATCGTGCCATACGTGTTCTAATTCAAGCTTCGAGGTATTGCGAAGTATACATTTGAATCCTTCTTATCCCGTATTAAGGGTCTGTGGATGGGCTGTCAAACTCTACCGAGCTCTTCTTGGCTTTTGGTTGCAACAAATGGGGAGCACATTTAGTTGATGATACATGAATGGGGGAATATGTGAGTGCTGATATCTGTGTCTATATTCCCTATCAACTATGTGTGTCGTTACCTGGAGGTTGTAGAGGTGAAAAATAAGAAGTGTCTTTACGGGGTAGAGATACCATTATGTGAGGTTAATTTACATTCCACCGATTGAAGTCTTGTCTGAAGTCTGGTCTCGATGTACATGTTGCCTGATGTCTCTTTGGGCTTTTGCTATAATGCGAGCAAAGCCGTTTCAATTTCCATAAAATTTTAAATCACTAAAGTTCTGGGCTAGCGTTTTCATTAAAGTCACTAGGGATATTGGGGGCCGGCAACATAGTCCATAAAGAGTCTTTGTATAAATGTAGTCTTCAAATCCTTCTTCCAAGCGAGTCTTTGTACCTTGGAGAAAAACAAAGGAGAAACGGGTGAAAGAAACGGATCGTGGAATCACATTTTATCACAGCGTGGTCTCAATGGTTGGGTCGTAAATCAAGTCAATTTTGTTATGCGATACAGTCATTACTTCAGGCGGTACCTTTCCAATATAACATAATCCCTCTGAGCTTGGGGCAAGCCACTCATACGCCTTTCTCCCGCATATGAAATATGCATCATCGGGGAGAACATATGGGACTGAATATGTCAAAACCATGTTACACATTTTCCATGTGAACTCTCCTAACCCTAATTCTCCCATCTGTCTAGTACACGTATCCGGTTGTATGATATGTGCACAGTATCCTGGTGATACTTCTCCAACTCTCATTGTCCTACTTCCTAGGGTATATCTATATCGGGAATATTTTCCACTATCGGCTATGTGGCGTATAAGCTCTGTATCTGTAGGCATTCTATCGGCTCTATATGAAAAGGTCATGGTTTTGTTATTCCATGACACTTCCCAATTTCCCGGCTTTCGGTGATTGGAAATGTTAAAACACACTAAGGACCTATCCACATGATATTAGTGGAGCTTCAAACTAGGAGGACTAGAGATATTAAACCTCTTGTCCACCGGCCTCCCACCACTTAACTCAAGTACCTCCCCTATTGTTAAAGGAAATGGTACTAGTCCTGACTTGCTGTGACCTTGAGGTACTTGAGAGCATACCCAACAGTCTGTTTGGTTTAACACCTTACCCACTAATGAGTGATAGTCACCCAATGGATGCCGGTCCATGTTAATGTTAAAACTGGACTGACATTTCTTGATGCACCCATCCTCAACTAAGTTATCACAATGCCTACAGATGCAATTTTCTTCAGCTAACAATCCTTCACAATTCCTTCTATGGTCAATGCTACCAGATCGTTTTCTGATACTCGCCTTTGCTTGGTGATTATGTTGTTCTTGGAAATCTACGCCTCCATCTCTGTCATCAGAACCTTTCTGGATCCTTTCTCGACCTCACTGGTACTCTCACCGAAACAGACTGCTCTGGTCAACATCAGGGTCAACATGAAAACACGGATCACAGTCTCTTGAGGCGAGTCCATCTTACAGGAGGAGAAAGGAGAAATTTGTAATGGGGGTACAGAAAAACAGTTTGAGGGGGAGAGAAACTTGTTACGATAATTAGTTCTCTAGTCTTGTTGTTCTTCTTGTTCTGCTGTCATCTCAAAGGTGCGGTCTCTCAGTCTTCTAAACATTCTGGTGATACAATATTCCTTCTAGCTCAGTGCTCTTTCTGTAGGGAGAATAAATCTTGCATTACCATTTATCCAACTGATGTGTGACATACCATCTGTAAAGTATGAGAACATGAGAAAGAAGAAAAAAAAACAAAAGAGAGAGAGAACAATTCATATATATATATATATATATATATATATATATATATGTTACATAAACCAACAATAAACAACAACAGGAAAAAAAACATTTTCAGGGGAAAAAAAACATTGTCAGATCTTCCGTTCACCATCAGGCTGTCACATCTACATGTCCAATGGTATCTTTGCATAGTCTCTCCCACCAGTATTTCCATACTGCACCCTTTGTATCTGGCCAGGATACATCGATGCTGGTAGGTCATACTGGGGTTTGGTAGACTTCTGAAAAGGTCAGGTAGTCAGGTGATGTTGGAGCTGTTGTGGTGAACGTCAGAGATGGGGAAAAAGAAACATTTTACAGATACATTACAAATTTTACCCGGTCATTCCTGTGTCTTCAAGGAATGACCTCCCAATTTATTAACTGTTACCTCAGGCTTTATCAAGGTTAATGATCAACTTTCCTAATCATAAATTATATGTGTGGACCAAAATTTGACATGTGTGATACCGGATTATACTTCCGAGTGTCATAACTCTGCTCGTGTTTCTGTCTAGGGGGTCTGACTTTATGTGGGCTGTTGCAGTTACTGGCATAATGCCCTTCTCTTTTACAAAGATAACAAACCCTTGGCTTCCTCCATGTGCCAATGGCCTGGGGTTTTGGTTGATTTGATGCCTCCTCTAATGCTTGGATGCTCATCACCATCAACCGCTCTTCCTGTGTTTCCCTGATTCTTTGACTATTATGGTCATGTCGTTGTCTAGGGGGTGTATATACCTTGTGTGTGTTTTTAGACCTACAATCACGTGCAACATGACCTTCCCTTAAGCAGTTGTAACACCTTCTTACTTTTGACCTATTCACAGGGGTTTGTGGCTTGCTTTTGATGTTCCGGTCATGATTAATAGCGGACTCTTTCAAATCGGCCACTGAGATATCTCTCCAGTTAGGTAGAGAGGCTTGTATACTCGTTCTTAATACTTCCTTTAAACCATTTATTAACACATAAACTGCTACTTTCCTGTAGTGTACATTTGTTTTAATATCTTCTATACCAGTGTATCTAGCCATTTCCTGCAGTGCCCGATGAAAGTAATTAGAAGTGATTTCCCCCTCTCTTTGTCTTATGGAGAAGATTTCTTCCCATTCCACAACGGATGGGAAATATGCTCCTAACTGTTGATTGATCTGCTTGATATTCTCCTGATTGTGTTCCTCCATACAAGGTACTTCGGTGTCTAATTCACAATCAGTAATAAATTTTGCAGAGTCAACATTGGAGGGCAGACATGCCCTCAGCACTGCCCGCCAACCTTTGTTGGTGGGTTCTGCAGAATTACCTAACTCTCTAATGTACTTCTGACATGCGGCTAGATTTCTCCTGGGATCAGGGAATTCAGACATAATTGTCATCAATTCCATCCTGGACCAGGGACATTGCATAGCAATGTCTCTGATGGGAGTGACCTTGTGACTATTAGTCCTTTCATTGGGGATTGTGTTCACCCTGACAGGATTTTGTTCCATTATGCTATTTTCTGTTAACTCTTCGGTGTAAGATGCATTTGTCTGTGAGTAACATACAATACCGTACTTACCTGTTGACACGACCTCACCTGACCCTCCGTTAGGGGGTTCTGCTATTGCCTTTACCAACTTGGCCGTGTCCCTCTGGGTGTCTTGTATGATGACTGCTGGGTAGAGTGTTGACATCGTGTTGGTTTCACCTTCTCGCTGGTAATCCTGAGGGGAGTTTAACATGGGGTGCGACTTGCACGGGTTAACATTTGTAATTTTGACACTTTCATTTTTATAAACATTATTACATTTGTTACTTTCATTCTTAATACAGTTACTAAGTGCATTTTTATCGTACACCATCGTGCAATTCTCTGCAGCCATAATCCTCTCCATTGCCATGTCTCTCTTCCCAAGATGAGAGTCAGATATGTAAGTTAAATTTCTTTGCATTTCACTTTCCTGTTGCCACATATGTAAATAATCATAATGTTTGTTTTGCCTCTTACCGGTCATAACTTGACCTAACCTTTTCCTAAAATTTTGTAACACCTCTGGACAAAAACTGCTTCCCCGGGGGAACTTCTCCCCGTCATACACAGTCATTCTTTTCCATTCACTGGAAACTTCTGTGTGTGATCCATGTTGAACCTCTGTATCACATTTTATATACCTTGCTGACCTTATGGGCCGGCTTTCTAAATCAACCTGAACCTGGATTGATCGCCCCCTACCTGAACAACTGGCCCCCATCTTTGCAGGTGCTGCTTTCACTACATCTGACTTCAAATCAGGTTCTTCGGCAACCCTTACAAAAACCAAGATGTCCGGGGTAGGCCGACGGTGGGGGTTTTTCTCCGAGGTCCGCCCACTTAACTCCGCCCACGCTAGCCAATACGGCGACCAAAGTCCCCAAAGGTTCCGTACCCAACCGAGGGCCCCTATGAATGTCTACTTGCTCGGGCGTGTGGGAGTATGCTACCCTCCCCAGCAAGTATCAGTTGTTGGAGTGTCCCTGAGTGATCAGGCTACCTCCCATAAAATACATTTTTTTTTACACAAATCACGTTAACAATGTGCAAGTAGCGTTCTTATGAATATTCAAGACATGCTAATGCACACAATCACATGCGGTACAATCGTATCTGCACACAAGCAACTAATCTTATGTGCGGAACGATCAACGGAATAGAAAATTTCGGCTGCGAATTCCTCCAGCAATGAGCTTTGTTGGCCTATATGGGTCTCGCACCAACCCTCTTTGGTTGTGCTCTCTACTTCTAGTCTACTGTACCTGAACCTCCTGGTCCGTGACCTCCTGGTCTGTTATGTACAGCAGACTCTACTGCTCTTTATATGTAGAGACTAACAAGGGACGCCTCCCAAGCCACCCCGCGCTATCACTTTCGCTGGTGTACCTCTTTCTAATTTCCTATGGTTCCCACGTCCGTAAAAAGAGAGAAATCTTATATATACACACTCTTACATTCGAACACTCTTATTTCTGTACAGAATTCCTTTTATTCGGTAATAGTCTAACTCCAGAGGAATTGCACTAGAGAAGGTTTTTCTTTTAACTTTAACTTTTGGATTTGAGATAGATTTGCGTTATTATCGCGTTACTTCCTTATCGCCTACTAAAACAATACTATCGTGTGGTTTGTATTATGTGGGCATATCCGTACGCTCCATTGCGTAATATACGCTCCGTGTGACGACCCTTGCATCGTGTACGCCCCGCCCTTGTAAGGACACGTGTACACAGACCAAGTACGTCCACAGTAACACAACTACACGTTTATCAATGTAAATGATCTTTAACTGTAATCATTCACTGGACACCACCCAAATCTCCCTTGTATTTCTAGGCGAGACTGTGTGCGTGCCTTTACAACTATTCCCTTAAATATTACTTTTTTATCTTTTAACTATTAATAACAACAAATCTCTCAGCACGTTATCAATGGTATGTGGCAATCAGGAGAATGAGATACGGACAAATACTACTAATCAAGAAATACAGGTGTGTGTGCGTATGCGTATGCGCATGCGTACGTACGCAAAACAGAAAACAAACAGTTTTTAAAAAACCAATAACGTACTGTTCTTACCTTCCGGTTCCGGATTCCGTCAGCACTCCTTACTAAGCGAAGCAGACACTTATCTGGTCAGCACTTCAGTATCCCCGACCTCCAAACGGTTTAACGAGGGATACTACCTTTCCGCCCTTTGCTGACCGATAATGTCTGCTAAAGTTACTTAGTGCAGATATGTGAAGAGCGGAGGAGCCCTCAATTTGACAAAGCCTAATACTTATCCTATAATAAACACTATAAAAGGTTAAGAGACACAGTACGCAATTGGCGCACAAGGTACCGCAAGGGTACGCCCTTAGCGTAGCGGACGCAGTATCAGAAGCGAGACGCACGAGCGACAGGAACGCTCGCGAGTTTACGCTATGGTATCGAGCATGCTATAGGCGGCCGATCACCGTAATGCTACGCTATTAGCGTAGCAGACGCTGTGAACAGGATGTAAACACTAGCGGCGCTGACGCTCACAATATTAAACCTTAATGCTTATACCTTATAGAATGTACTTATACTGTAAACCTTTATGCAGTGATAATGTGTAGATGCAACGCTGAATAACCTTGTTAGTATAAAAGCTGTATGAGCGATTGAGACGCTCAGAGAACCCTTAGCAATATAATAAACACGCAAATGCCTGTCTAAGGTTCCAACACCTTTAAGGGAGAGAATGAACGTTCAATTGCAAAAGAATACACAATACAATTTATACACTACAATGCTAACATTAATACCTAAACAGAATAACTACACGTAAATGTACAATAGTGGCACAACCGTACAAGATAACATATAATGAGGAAAGAGTGAAATGGCTTACAAAGATGGAGAAACAAAATGGCTGCAGAGACTTACACACGTGGAGGATGATCGCTGCGCATTTCTGGATACCAGCTCCCGATTAGTCAGTGATGAAAACCGTTGTGGAGATTAGAGTCTTGTCTCCCCAAGCCTATTGCAAGTTATATTTATTCACATTAGCTCAAGTCATACTACAATAGATACTGTATGCCCTCTTTCCATTGGTTAGGGGGTGGGACATGTACTGCACCTGGGATCATTGGTTAATTCAAGAAGTTGGGTGATGACCAACACTTGTTATTATTTAAAATTTCTGTCTTGTGGGAAACTATTGTTTGGGGAAAACAAAACAAACCCTGTCTCTGGGTTTTGTTTTGTTTTCTCACTGTCCACTTTCAGTTGAGACAATGACATCTCAGCAATCATTCTTCTGGAGAAAAACCTAGACCCATTCATAAACAAAAGGTGTCAGCCCTCCTCATAGAATCTCGAAGCTTAGTGTAATTAAAGGCTATTGTATTCCGTCTGCGGGAAAGAAACTGACTGGTTTTAGGTGTAATTTATTCGGAATACAATTCATCTTTAATTACTATTTCTGTGCTTAACTATGCATAAGACCATGTGAAGCCCTCCCAACTACCATAAGCCTAACACCTCTACATTACCCTACAGCTGGACACCAAATACTACCCTGAAATCTTTGTCTAAGCTTTCCCAGCATGCAAAGGGGAATCTCTCAGGTCAAAGAGCCATCTTAGACCCACTGATACCTGCTGAACTCAGGGGAATATTAACTTCTAAAATACATTATTTTGATTAAATATGTAGCGATCGAGTCGCATGCTAGACGCACACAAACTCTACCGTAAATGCACATACCGTGCGCCTGAGCGTGCACGCGACTGCGAATATGCGCACGCACGGGAGGGCTTGTGCATGTGCAGCGAGCACACGCATGGGGATAAAACAAAGCAATGTAGGTTTCTATATTTTTCGACTTTGACAATAAGTATGTGTGCGAATGTGCAAGGACTGAGACGCCCACTGTCAGTGTCTGTAAAATGCTGTAATACAGCTTAGTGCAGTTCCTCTTTCCTGTCTGGTGCTTAGACACCATTATTGGTCGCACCATGGAAACTTTCCCCAGTCCTTGGGTGAGTGCAGATTTTCCATCTCAGGGCTTAATTCAGACCTGATCGCTCCTCTGTGAATTTGCAGAGGTTTACTATCAGATAGTCGCCGCCCAGAGTGAATACCCACCCTGAGCAAGTCTGCGTACGCCGTGCTAAAAGCTTTGCAAACACCAGTCAGCTGCAAATCCGTTCGCAACTCACCATCGAATGATTTTTCCATACTGTGCAGACTGTGCGTAGCCCAGGACTTACGCCTACAGTGCGACACACACAGGCTGATCGGGGCCAGAGCCGACGTCACACACCCTCCCTGAAAATGCTTGAGCACACCTGCGTTTTTCCTGACACTCCCAGAAAACGGTAGTTACCACCCACAAACGTCCTCTTCCTGACTATCAACTTGCTTACGCCTAGCGATCAAAAAAGACGCAGGATTCTTTCACAGTTTGGCCTCGCGCGTGCGTACTACAATCTGTATGCATGTGCAGTCGCTTGATAATCATCGTCCTTGCGAATTCGTACAACAGCGATCAGGTCTGAATTAGGCCCTGAGTGTGGGCTCCAGTGTGAGCTATGAAGCATCTGTGGGGGTAATTCCAAGTTGATTGCAGCAGGATTCTTTTTAGGGCCTATTTCATAGTTAGAATTAGAATTAGGCCCCATGTGCACTGCAGGTGGGGCAGATATAACGTGCAGAGAGAGTTAGATTTGGGTGGGGTGTATTCAAACTGAAATCTAAATTGCAGTGTAAAAATAAAGCAGCCAGTATTTACCCTGCACAGAAACAAAATAACCCACCCAAATCTAACTCTCTCTGCAAATGTTATATCTGCCCCCTCCTGCAGTGCACATGGTTTTGACCAATTGCTAACAAAGTTCCTGCTACGATCAACTCAGAATTACCCCGTGTGCACAAACACTTTAGCATCATGTATGCAACCCACCCATGAGACAGACTATTTTTGCGTACATTAATAGCCACCTCCCAGTCACTGCCCAGGAACGCCTAGCATATTTACCAGACATTTCTGAGACAGTGCATCTCAGTCACAGCTGCACCTCTGTGTATACACAGGATGTAGTTATCATCCCGGTGATCAGCATACCGACGCCGGGATCCTGCCCGCCAGAATGCCAGCAGAGGGCCAAGGGCTATTCCCACTCGTGGGTGTCCACAACACCCACAGAGAGGGAATAAAACCTGTGGCGAGCCACCGAGACCTCAAGGGGCTTTGTTGCGCTCGCCTCCCTGCAGGAATTCTGACGGCCGGGATCCTGGCATCGGTGTGCTGACCGCCGGAGTCACGGCCGTCAGTCAAACATACCCTATGCATATACACAGTGTACCCTGACCAAAATGCTACAATAACACTAATACGCTGGTCACTGTCTACAATTGTTGTGGTAATTAGTCTCCACAGAGTGCTGCCACTGGAGTATTGCATGTATTACTGGTCCACTGCTATAATTACTAGGTTGGAGGGCACCTGCTTTGTTATAATATATAAAATATCACTACTAAATACACATTGAAGGAAATTCAATTAGCATTGTGGGGATGTAGCTCCTAGGTTAAGTGCCGGAGCTATTCGGTTGAACGCATCAAATCCGGCATGTAACCCAGGAGATGCACCTTACAGCGACTAGTGCCCAGGGCAGAGTTGCGGTAAAATGCACCTTCTGGGCAATGCTAGTATCACACAGTAACACCACAACTAGCCTTAAGGCAGTACTTAATGCAGATTTTTGCTCGCTCCCTCGGGATGCTGTGAGCAGAAATCCGCTAGTAGCAGGTTTACCACGCGAGCGATTGGGTAACTCAGGGCACTTAACCGAGGAGTTACATCCCCACGATATTCACTGAATTCCCCCCATTGTGTGCTGTAACTAACTAAACACAGCAATCTGCACTTCAGAAGCACACACAAAAAAACTTAGCAGCATACAGGTGATCCCCGGCTGCTGTCCCTGGATCTCTGCACCCTAACCAAGCAGGAACCATTACCTTCACTGCCCGCCAATAAACATATATAGGGCGGCATGTACTAAGATGCTACGCTGAGCTGCATTGCGCTGCAATAATAGCTATCTTACCGCTCCGAAGCATGTTACATTCCTCCTCAGCCTCTAGGCGCGGTCATTCTTTCAAAGCATTTTCCTCAACACGTGAACTGTATGCACTAGCCAATGGAGTCAGGAGACAAAGGTATCACGTGATGCGGAAACTGCATGGAAAGAATGAGAGCGCCGGGAGGCTGAGGAGGATTTCTAACATGCTTCTGAGCGGTAAGAGGGTACAGCACACAGGCGGCGGTGTTATCCGCTCACCTCACTGCCGCCTGCAGCCAGCGCCGGACGGAGAGTGTGTGCGGCTCTAGTGGGAAAGGTGGAGGGAGGAGATGTTTGCTCCCAGGTGTCCTCTCTTCCTGGGGAGGAGAGAGGGCTGAGGCGGCTGCGCTGCGATGGGTGAGGAGGAGGGTAGGGGCTTCGGAGCGGTAAGATAGCTATTAGTACCAGGCAATGTAGCTTAGCGCAGCGTAACATCTTATTACATCCCGCCCATACACCCTCCTGTATATACACAAACCCAATATACTGTAATAATATAAACAGGGTTACATCGTACACACAGAGTTACACTGCACACACCATAGAGTGGAAGCACACAGGGTTACACTGCACTGCTCTAGCACACACAGGGTTACAGCATACAATGACAGCACACACAGGGTAAATCTGTACAGTGGCAGCACACACTGCGCAGACCCACAAACACTAGAGATGTACATAAATAAATCATCACGGTCACATACATCTCTGAATCAGGCCCTGACATTCTTGAATTGCTACTCCGCAGACAACTTCAGGGCATACTTGCCTACCAGACCCTCTCCATGAGGGAGAAAATGCTCTGTTCCTGGACTTTCCTGGTAATGTATGATTGCCATCACCTGTGGTTAGCTAGTTAATTGATAAGAAAGGTGTTTCACCACAGGTGATGGCAATCATACATTACCAGGAAAGTCCAGGAACAGAGCATTTTCTCCCTCATGCAGAGGGTCAGGTAGGCAAGTATGCTTCTGGGATACAACCAAGTAGGAAAAAATCAGCTGTACAGTAGCACTCACTAATCCTGGGTTGCAGAAATACAAGGCTTTAGTTGGTCCAGGCTCCAGGGTATACAGGAACTGGGATATCCTGATGCAGTCCTAATGGGTCACACTAAACCATAGATTCTTTGGGTGGCTGGGGAGAGGTGCAGGGCAGAGCTATAGAGCAAACAGGGGGCTCCAACATTGGTAACTGACACAGGTGAACAGGGGAGGGGTAGAGTTTAGGGTGAGTGGGGGTGGAGCTAAACACAACAAGGGGGCTCCCACCCACATGACAGCTTCAGACGACCAAGGGCGGAGCTTAGTGTGGTCAGGGGGCGGAGCTTAGAGCAGCCTGGGAGTTCCACACTGGTGACAGTGCTTCTGATGGCCGGGGCAGAGCTTATCGTGGCCAGGAGGTGGAGCTTCAGGCGGCTGTGTTGAGGTGATCGGCAGCCAGGGGTGGGTGTTCAGTGGGCACTGGCAGTGCTTCGAGCAGCCAGGCTGCCAGGAGAATCATGTCCGGGCCTGTGCTGTTGGTCAGTCACAGTTGCGACAGGAAAAGAATTTTTTTTTCTGTAAACACTGGCTACGCTGCAGGGGATCCTATGGGCCTATTTTCAATTGGGGGCTTGGAGCTGCAGCTCCATCCGCCCTATTGTTAATCCGGCCCTGCATACAAGCATATATATCACATGATCAAGTTTACAATGTAAGTGAAACCTTATCTCAAACATCTTCTCTGAGTGTGGATGTGTAAACACAGGACCTGTCAACATGGACCGACAGGTGGTACAACTACCACATGAAAAGCTGCCCTGTTTCGCTCTCATAAGTTGGATCTTATCAAAGTTATCATTCGGATATAAAGTTGGTCTCATCAATAGCTGTTTAAGATTGGGTCCTCTTCTGTAGGCAACCATGGGGGGCCTCATTTTGGTGAAAGGTAAGGTAGGGTCAGGGGATACCACTGGCCAATGTTTATTCAATTAATTACGTATCTCTTTAGAACAGTTGTCAAACTTCATGGAGTATATAGCCAATTAACATACCAGTATATTTTTGAAATGTGGGAGGAAACCAAAGTACCCGGAAGAAACCCACCCAAGCACGGGTGGAATATACAAACTCCAAACAGTTAAGGCCATTATTATTTATTTATTTATTTATTTATTAACAGTTTCTTATATAGCGCAGCAAATTCCGTTGCGCCTTACAGTTTGAATCCATGGTGGGAATCGAACACACAACCTCAGTGCTGTGAGACAGTAATTCTTAATATGTCCTAATATATATATAAAATACACATAAAGGCAGCACTCCCAAAGCTATGTAAAAAAGGCACTGATGTCATCCTGGAGATACAATGTACAGACAGCATGTCGGCGGCACAACGGATAATGAAATTCTTAGCAGAAAAATGGTCTAAAAATTCCATTAAGCGTTGTGGTGCCGAGATTATATATATATATATAGCAAAGAAAGAGGCGGCACTCGAAGTCAGCAGAAATGTGAAGTGTATTAACCAAAAGAGCGTTGACGTTTCGGGGACGTGCTCCCCTTCCTCAGAACAATTTAACACTGTGTAAAATCAAACAATAAATACCCACTTACCCCGTGGGCCTCCCCCACCAGCGTGCGTCCCCAGTCACGTTTGCCTGCAGACTCCGATGAACACACCCCGCTTCCGGCAGCGGGGCGGATGTGACGTAGCAGGGCCCGGCCTGGTTACCACGGCAACCCGTTGTCCCGGCCCTCCGCTGGGCTCCCGCGATGCCTCCAGCTCCCTCAAGCCTGGCAGAAGTGATGCACCGAGCTCGGCTCGTAACCATGGGGACACTGAATATACCAAACAATAAAAAAAACACTATTGAAATATTAAAATACACAAAGACATATCACAATATTCATGAACACAACAATTAGGCTGTTCTACCAACAATTAAACACTTGAGAACAGGTTTGTGAAAAGTGAAAAGAGTAATAATAATACACACAGCAATCTTAAAAATATATCTTAAAAAATCCTAAAAAGCCAGTTACACATATTAAGTGACTGGTGCAGGGAAGGATCCTCTAGCAGACCAACTAACAATATTTGCACACTGCTGACTGTATCGATGGACCATCCATGCCCATCATGTGACTCCATGACCCACTAATGCATACTTGCCGACCTGACCCTCTCCATGAGGGAGAATATGCTCTGTTTCTGGACTTTCCTGGTAATGTATGTGTTATGATTCCAGCACTCTGGTCTGAGGAGATCCTATTGCAAGGATCGGAGGCTGGAACGTAATGCTGGGGAAGGGAGCGGGAATGGAAAATAGCCCATGGCGCCCTAACTCCGTTGTCTCGCCCGTGCTGTCAGAAATCCCCTGCGAGACTATGGTTGCTTGAGCCCATGGCAGCCGCGTTTGAAGGGCGGATTATGTCTGCCCAACTCCGATGCCCCCTCAGGTCTTAATGGGAGACAAAGGGAAATCCGAGACAGGGTGATAACAAGAGGCCCTCTGACTAAACAACCAGGCCGGGGGCTACAAGCTAACTTGAAACTAGAATATGTGCGGAAAACCGCCAGGGAAAAGGACAACCAAAATATCCACTTGTCCACTCTCCTACCCGGCACCGCCGAGTTCCGGAGAGGACTAGTGGAAGCGGAACCCTCCGCAAATGCTCCGAAATCGAATAAAAAGATAAAGCGGCTGAGCCGCAACACATGGCAGAGCCGCAACTCACGAACACCACCCGATATTCTCTGGGGATCGTTGAGGACTACAGGGGACCAAATGACTTCTTGGGATGAGATGACAACTCCAAGATACAGGACTTCTGAGGACAGGAATGACCGGACACAGCAGGACTGGAACGGACGTTCAGCAAACCAAAACAGCATGCAGGAAGCTATTACCGGCGTCTGTGTGAAGCACTGAGAAGCATTTAACAAAGAATCCTCCAATCAGATGCCCCTAGTCTAATTGCCCCAAATGCTGTGCAGCTGCCCATAAGACCAGCGTGCATGTAGAAATCTGACCCTGCAACGGGGAACGCGGTCCACCCATGGCGTCCCCGTTGCCAGGGTCCAGGCGGCTCAGCCGCTCGGCGTCCCTGCGTTGCTAGGGAGCCGGCGGCTACGCACGCACGGCGTCCATAGTTGCTAGGCGCCGGGCCGCGAGGACATCGCGGACCCCGGCGCCTAACAGTATGATTGCCATCACCTGTGGTGAGCTAGTTAATTGATAAGAAAGGTGTTTCACCACAGGTGATGGCAATCATACATTACCAGGAAAGTCCAGGAACAGAGCACTTTCTCCCTCATGGAGAGGGTCAGGTAGGCAAGTATGCACCAATACCGACACATAACCATAATGATACATGTATTATAAATAGTAACAGTTGGCCCCTCACTCTTGGTCTCATTCATTTTTTGTGACTTTCCCCTTTTTTCAGTCTTGTCAGGTCACCCTGTGAGAACCAGCATTTGGTATCAGTTTGGGTAAATTTTAGGTTATGAGGGGCCACCGGTTACTATTTATAATACATGTATCATTATGGTTATGTGACGGCATTAGTGGGTCATGGAGTCACATGATGGGCATGGATGGTCCATCGATACAGCAGTGTGCAGATATTGTTAGCTGGTCTGCTAGAGGATCCTTCCCTGCACCAGTCACTTAATATGTGTAACTGGCTTTTTAGGATTTTTTAAGATATATTTTTTAGATTGCTGTGTGTATTATTATTACTCTTTTCACTTTAACAAACCTGTTCTCAAGTGTTTAATTGTTGGTAGAACAGCCTAATTGTTGTGTTCATGAATATTGTGATATGTCTTTGTGTATTTTAATATTTCAATAGTGTTTTTTTCATTGTTTGGTCTATTCAGTGTCCCCATGGTTACGAGCCGAGCTCCGGTGCGTCACTTCCGCCAGGCTTGAGGGAGCTGGAGGCATCACGGGAGCCCAGCGGAGGGCCGGGACAACGGGTTGCCATGGTAACTAGGCCGGGCCCTGCTACGTCACATCCGCCCCGCTGCCGGAAGCGGGGTGTGTTCATCGGAGTCTGCAGGCAAACGTGACTGGGGACGCACGCTGGTGGGAGAGGCCCACGGGGTAAGTGGGTATTTATTGTTTGATTTTACACAGTGTTAAATTGTTCTGAGGAAGGGGAGCACGTCCCCGAAACGTCAACGCTCTTTTGGTTAATACACTTCACATTTCTGCTGACTTCGAGTGCCGCCTCTTTCTTTGCTATTATCCTGGGGTGACCCCCTTGTTGGTAGACACAGGAGCAAGTATTTCATGTTCAGCTAACCCAGTGGAGTGCCGGAGTTGCTACAGTACTATATATATATATATTAGTGATGAGCGGGTTCGGTTTCTCGGAAACTGAACCCCCCCGAACTTCAGCTTTTTTTACACGGGTCCGAGCAGGCTCGGATCCTCCCGCCTTGCTCGGTTAACCCGAGCGCGCCCGAACGTCATCATCCCGCTGTCGGATTCTCGCGAGGCTCGGATTCTATCGCGAGACTCGGATTCTATATAAGGAGCCGCGCGTCGCCGCCATTTTCACACGTGCATTGAGATTGATAGGGAGAGGACGTGGCTGGCGTCCTCTCCGTTTAGACTAGAGTAGAGACACTTGATTTACTAATTTTGGGGAGCATATTAGGAGTACTACTTGCTGTTGCTGATAGTGTGACCAGTGACCACCAGTTTAATTAATCCGTTCTCTGCCTGAAAAAAAACGATACACAGTGTGACACAGTCACATACCATATCTGTGCTCAGCCTCAGTGTGCTGCATCATATGTAATACTGTATATCTGACTGTGCTGAGTGCTCACTGCTCACACAGCTTAATTGTGGGGGAGACTGGGGAGCAGTTATAGCAGGAGTACATATTTTAAGTACAGTGCACACTTTTGCTGCCAGAGTGCCACTGCCAGTGTGACTGACCAGTGACCACTGACCACCAGTATATTGTGATTGTCTGCTGACCACCAGTATATTGTGATTGTCTGCCTGAAAAAGTTAAACACTCGTCGTGTGGTGTTTTTTATTCTATAAACGCATTCTGCTGACAGTGTCCAGCAGGTCCGTCATTATATAATATATACCTGTCCGGCTGCAGTAGTGATATATATATATTTTTTATCTCATTATCATCCAGTCTATATTAGCAGCAGACGCAGTACGGTAGTCCACGGCTGTAGCTACCACTGTGTCGGCAGTTGCTCGTCCATCCATAATTGTATACCACCTACCCGTGGTGTTTTTTTTTTTTTTCTATCTTCTTGATACTAGTAGCTTACTTTAGGAGTCTGCAGTGCTGAGCTGACAGTGTCCAGCAGGTCCGTCATTATATAATATATATGTAGCTCCCTAGATCTAGATGTATGAAGGAGGAGGTTATTAAGGGAATATTATTTATAGATACCGTGTTTCCCCGATAATAAGACACTGTCTAATTATTTTTTTTCCAACAAAAAACACCATAGGGCTTATTTTCGGGGTAGGGCTTATTTTAATAAACATTGACAGCAAATTTAAAAAAACAGGTGCCACCATGCCCCCAGTCCTGCTTTTACAGCCCCCAGTTCTCCTTTTACAGCCACCATTCCCCCAGTCCTGCTTTTACAGCCCCCAGTCCTCCTTTTACAGCCGCCATGCCCCCAGTCCTGCTTTTACAGCCCCCAGTTCTCCTTTTACAGCCACCATTCCCCCAGTCCTGCTTTTACAGCCCCCAGTCCTCCTTTTACAGCCACCATGCCCCCAGTCCTGCTTTTACAGCCCCCAGTCCTCCTTTTACAGCCACCATGCCCCCAGTCCTGCTCCTCACCTACAGCACTTTCCAGTTCCAGTTCTTCTTCTTGCTTTCTGCCAGCGCCACTGCTACTCCGCTCCCGCCGTGTACAGAAGCCGCGTGATGTGCGCGGTGACATCATGCGCAGGGCGCAATGCATCCCTGAGACTTGGAGATGGAGTCTTCAGTACTGTACAGCATCCCTCAAGCAGGGCGGCGGTGAAGGGGGTTAGCGGGGGTGGAGCTGGGGGCATTGAATTTAGTGCACGGACTCGGGTAATGGGAATTTTGATAGGGCTTATTTCCGGGGTAGGGCTTATTTTGGACCAGTTTCCAAAAGCAAGGGTAGGGCTTATTTTCGGGGTAGGGCTTATTATCGGGGAAACACGGTATGTAGGGGTACTGGTAATAGGGGAGCATGTGTAAATATATCCACTGTATATATTCATGTAAGGTAGAAATGTATTGTATGATATTGGTAATTTGTAATAAAAAGTACTGAGCATTGGGGGGATGGAGAGAAACTTCCAGAACCCTCGCGCCGATGAGAGGACCGTTAGAGTGTGGACGTTGAAGCCGGGGGCTCGAGGCAAAGAGGTGACGCAGAGAGAGAGGTGAGAGAGAGGACGGAGAGGAGAGCCCAGTATAGGAGGAGAGGGACGGACCCCGAAGTGAGCCAGCCCGTGATCCTGGACAAGTGAGAGGACGGAACGGAGGGCGATAAAGAGGAGCAGCACAAGACGGCTCCACTGTACCAAGTGAATTGATAGCGTCTAGCTGAGAGAGACGCGGTGCCGCAGTGCGACGAAAGTGCTGGAAGAGGAGAGACGGACGGAGCTGCGGGGAGCATTGTGAGCAGAGGTACTTGGGGCTTAGCTATATCGTAGAGCCCTGCCTATCGGAGTGCCGATCCGGGATCACAGTAGTGAAAGGAGCAGTAATGTGAGGAGAAGGAGGTGGGTTAAGGAGGAGTCAGGAGCAAGCTGTCCATCATTACAGGAAGGGGACCTCCCATATTCAACAGCGTGGAGAAAAAGGGGGAATACTTAGTTGCAACTTGATTGTAGGAGAGCAGCAGACGTCTATGGGTATCTACTCTCCAATTTACATCCGTGCAACAGCAATGATGGGGGAGAAGGTGATTATTACCTCATACATATAGTGGGATCAGATGTAAGGACTGTTATCCCAGCTAGAAATATTAAGTCTCCTCAATAGGAGAGTCCAAAGGAATAAATTCTCAATATAATACAATAATATTACAGAGACCACCATTGGGAATACTGGGCGAAAACGGTACCGAAGTTAGGATGTTAACACGACCATCCCTTGGTTAATGAGACTCTCCGGTGTATCAGTGGGACTGTATGGTGGACAGTATTCTACTGAATTATTCAGTGATCACCCCCTCTATAGCGGCAAATATCTATGTATTGATAGACATAGGAGTACTAAAGGGGATCTGAAGGGACAATCATCTACTGCCCTATAGTCCACCAATCCACAGAGCAATTGAGACTCCCTCAATTCCGAATAGGATTATTGAAGGTGGTAGGTGGCTTGAGAGAGACTGCTTATGACAGGACGCTTCCAAGTTCTCAGTGGAACCCTGCGTGATTCTCTTAAGGGGTCAGGAATCATCGGAGCATCTCATCGGTTGCTAACCAGATTAAAGTATCAATTAGTATCACTTGGTCTACCCACCTACTACCTTGGTTCCTTTGATTCCTCCAGGTGCTTCCAGCAATTAACTTTCCCAGTCCATATTTAATCCAAGACATAGGATAATGTAATTTGGATATACAGCATATTGGATACATTTATCTACAGAAAGAACTAGTTGAGCCAAGTTATTGAATAATTACCCATTTGGTGATACACGAGACAATTGAATATAACTCGGGGTAAATAGAAACACTTATACAGGTTTTACACTGAGCTCATATCAAATTTTTGGTACCAAGGTAATATTATTTTTTGTTATGCATGCAACGGAAATTATATATATTCAAGGTTACTGTGTTAGTAATGTTAATGTGTGTAACTAATATATTCATTGAAATATTAATTCTACACTGGTGGTGTATTATTATGTGCTACATACTTACCCTAATGACCTTCTAATCCGGCTGACTGTCTCACAAGAAGAGCTGAAAGACAAAGGAGAAGACAAGGTATTACAGGAGTATTGCTATTGTTATATAATAAAGTATACTTTGTATATCTTTACTGGCTTTCCCAAGCAAGCCCTTTTACACTAGTGCTTGGGTGGAGGCACGCCATATAAATTACTAAATAACCCAAAACCTCAGGGTGCTATAGAAGAGGGTAGGGTTACAAGTGGAGGCACTGCTGAGATCCGAACTCAGGATCTCCTGTTTACCACACCGTGAATTAATCAGGGGGTATAACCCTTGGAAGAGACATGGAAGAAATAACAGTAGCCACTATGTATCGATGGTGTAGAGACAAGGGGGTGGAACCTATGTGTAGTTTTGGTTTAGCGGGGACTTTGACCGCTGTCAATGATGATGTAATTATTAAAGCTGTGAGGAGTCTATATGGTATCGACCAGCCATGTGTGGTTGATAGGTGGAAAGGGTCATATGGGGATATTGATGCAGTACTAATTAGCAATCGGAACCCATTAGATCCCAGGTTAATTCCTAGTATGGTGATATTGGAAGGGGATGTAGTACAAAAAGCACAAATAATATGGCCCAAAGATGGGGGTAGTGGTGAGGAAGAGAACCCTTCTGGGGGGGACTCTGGTGTTAGGGCTACAACATCCCAGGGGTGTCTACGCACTACTATTGAGGAACAGGAAATCACCGGAGCTAAAGGTGAAAATACTGGGACTGGAGTCGATCTTGTAGTAGACAAAATGGTTAGTCAACTTGAGCGATGGCACTACGAGGGTGGGTATAGACGATTGAGGATCTTTTCTGGAATTACCCCTGTACCAGCTGGAGAAGAAAACTATGACACATGGCGAGAAGCCGCTATTCAACATTCTGAGGAATGGCAATGCCCAGAGCCGATTAAGAAACAGCGCATAGTGGAGAGTCTTCGGGGACCAGCTATGGGGGTTATACAGGCAACTAGGAGAAGTAAAGCAGCAGCTACATTGAAAGATTATATTGAGGCATTGGATTTTTCGTTTGGCACTCTGGAGGATGTGGGTGAGTTAATGGCGAGACTGACTCGTACTTATCAAGAGCCTGGGGAGACCCTCACACACTACATATACCGGGTGGATAGATTGATTTACCAAATTGTGGATAAAGGGGGTATTGCCTCTGAGTATGTTCATGAAAGTCGTCGGAAGCAGGTGTTAAAAGGAGCATTAACTAACCACCCTGTGGCTCAACGTCTTCGATGTACTATGGCGTCTGGTTCCCCCCCTTCCTTAACGGAGTTAGTAAAAGAAGTAAAATTGGAAGAGGTACAGATCGAAAATCGAGAGAAGACCATTAAGAAAGTAAAGGTAGTGTTACCTAAAATGACTCCTCCAACTTCAATTCTTGAAGACCGGTTGCTCAAATTGCTGGAGGAACAAAATAAGAAAATAGACCAATTAATTGCCATTCAATCAAGTAACACCTCTCGGTCGTATTGGACCCCTGATGGGGAAAGAGGGAGGAGTAGGGGAAGAGGGAATCGATTTCCCATTATCTGTTATAGCTGCGGACAACCTGGACATCGGTCCTTTGAATGTCCAAATGGGAGACTAGAAAGGCGGGGAAGTCCACAACCCCAGGGTCGATTGCTGACGGATCAGTGGGAAAACCCCAACGGAAGTGCTGTGACCCCCTCACAGGCTCCCCAATCATAAATGTGCTAGCAATGGGGAGCGCCCAGTGGTCTTCCAACCTCCCAGACGCCCTAATGGGGCATGCACCACTGGTGAAAGCAATGATAAATGGGCAAGATTGTACAGTATTGATGGATAGTGGATCACAAGTTTCCATAGTTTTCGAAACTTGGTATAGGGAACATTTGTCCGATGTTCCCATTCAACCTCTCTGGTTTAACTGTGTGGGGTCTGAGCGAGCAAAAGTACCCGTATTTAGGTTATATCATTGCTCAAATTACTTTTGATCCCGGATTGATTACCCCAAATGAAACCGTGCAATTAGTCGCCTTGGTGTGTCCAGACTCGCCGGGAGACAATGGCCAACTCTCTGCAATAGTAGGAACTAACACCAGTATGTTTCGCCATCTTATGCGATGGTGTGAAAAGCAAGAGAGAACGAATAATGTAGCCTCAAATAGTTTCTCTGTGAGAAGCAGTTATCAGAATTCAGTGGTCAAAAGCCTGGTTGTAATGGGTATAGAAGAAGAAGTGGATATTGATATTGCACTACAACCCATGAGTTACAGACTAGAAAGTTGTTTCAAGGGAAGTGACATTGACCAGAAGAGCAAACATCATTTGTTAGAACAGCTCAAATTGAGAGAAAATGTAGTTTCCAGAAGTGACTGGGATCTAGGGACCGCCTCTGGAGTGGAACATCACATTAAATTGAACAATGATACTCCATTCAGAGAGAGATCTAGGAGGTTGGCTCCAGCCGATTTTGATGAGGTAAGAGCACATCTACGTAATCTATTGGAAAACAATGTTATCGCAGATTCGGAGAGTCAGTATGCTTCACCCATTGTAGTGGCTCGTAAGAAGAGTGGCGAGATCCGGTTATGCATAGATTACCGCACTCTGAATAGTCGCACGGTGCCCGATCAGTACACGGTACCGAAGGTAGATGAGGCTTTGGATTGCCTTCAAGGGAGCCAGTGGTTCTCTGTACTCGACCTTAGGTGCGGATATTATCAGATCCCAATGAGTGTGGATGACCGACAAAAAACAGCATTCATCTGTCCAATTGGATTCTTTGAGTTTCTGAAGATGCCTCAAGGCATACGAGGGGCCCCGGCTACTTTTCAGAGAACCATGGAAAAAACTGTTGGAGACATGTGTTACCGTGAAGTTCTAGTATACTTGTATGACATTATAGTATTTGGAAAAGATCTGAAAGAACACAATGAACGGCTACTTAAAGTGTTGGACAGATTGCAGGCTCGGGGGCTAAAACTGTCTGTAGAAAAATGCAAGTTGTGTAGGTCCTCAGTCAAGTATCTGGGGCATATTGTGAGCCGACATGGTATAGCCACGGATCCGGACAAGGTAGCTACCGTAAAGAATTGGCCCAGACCGGAGAATCTTAAGGAATTGAGGTCATTTTTAGGCTTCTGTGGCTATTACCGTAAATTTGTAGCACTGTATTCTAAAATTGCTAAGCCATTAACCGAATTGACCAAAGGATATCCGCCAGTCACAAAGAATACTCAATCCAATTCGAAGGAAGGAAAACTTTACTATAAACCTAAAGAACCTTTCGGGTCAAGGTGGACAGTCCAATGTGAAGAAGCTTTTGTCACTTTAAAAGATCGTCTCACTCAGTCCCCTGTGCTGGCCTATGCTCAACCAGATCTTCCTAATGAAGTGCATGTTGACGCATCGTTTGAAGGTATTGGAGGGGTATTATACCAAGAGCAAGATCGGCAGTTACGACCCATTGCATATGTCAGCCGAGGATTGTCCAACAGCGAAAAGAACTATCCAGTCCATAAATTGGAGTTTCTTGCACTGAAATGGACGGTAAGCGAGAAGTTTCATGATTACCTGTATGGAGTTCCGTTCATTGTTCAAACGGACAATAATCCCTTGACTTACATTCAGTCATCGGCCAAACTGGATGCAACTGGTCATCGGTGGTTAGCCGCGTTAACCAATTATGAGTTTACTATTAAATACCGTCCGGGAATTAACAACCAAGATGCGGATGCGTTATCCAGAATGCCACATGAAGAAGGGTGTGCTCCATCTGAAAAATGGATTAAAATACCAGCGGCGACGGTGAAAGGATTGTGTCAGCAGATCAGTGTACATAGATTTAGTACCACCGCTGCTGTACTAGTAACAGGAGCATCAGATTTAGCCATTCCGTCTTCCTACTGTCATTTGGGACAGGCTGAGTTAACAGGAATAGGGGTTGTTACCTCTGAGCAATTGTATCAGGCGCAACGGAATGACCCGGATATATCACCAATTATCAGAATTATGGAAGATATAACGCTCGGTACCAAACCCTCACGACTGTCAAGAGAGGCTATAGTGTTGCTGAGACAACGTAAGAAGTTGAAGAAGGGAATTTTATACAGACGCATACAGAAGGGTTATGGAATTAGACAATTACAAATAATACTGCCAACTAAATATAGGACAATGGTATTAGAGTCGTTACATGATCACCACGGGCATTTAGGCTATGACAAGATGCAGGGATTAGTGGCTGATAGATTCTTCTGGCCATTTATGACATTGAGCAGTACTGTCAAACCTGTGGAAATTGCATATTGAGAAAAACTTTACCTGCACGATCCGCCCCCTTAGTGAATATTTGCAGTTCTGGACCAATAGATTTAATATGCATTGATTTCTTGACATTTGAGGGAGCAGGAGGCCAGGATAGCCATATTTTAATTGTAACCGACCATTTCACCCGCTACGCTCAGGCATATATCACCAGGAATCAACGAGCCATGACAGTTGCTAAAACAATGTGGGAAAAATTCTTTGTACATTACGGTTTACCCGCACGGATACATTCCGATCAAGGAAGAGAGTTTGAAAGTAGACTAATTCGAGAATTGTGCCAGTGTTGTGGTATTCAGAAATCCCGTACTACACCATATCATCCACAAGGGGACCCTCAGCCTGAGAGGTTCAATCGGACTTTATTAAATATGTTAGGTACCCTGGGTGCTCAGAGTAAACCGAAATGGAGACGTTATGAGTCTACATTGGTGCACGCATATAATTGCACACGGAATGAAGCTACTGGATTCACTCCATATTATCTCATGTTTGGACGGGAGGCTCGATTACCAATAGATGTCTGTATGGGCACACGGATAAACACCTCATCCACGTCGTCCCACTCACAGTATGTCAAGCATCTCAAACAACAGCTCCATGAAGCCTACCACTTGGCTCAGAAGGCTGCCTGTAAACAAGGGGAAAGGAACAAAGCCCAATATGATAGGCACGTTAAGGAGCATCGTTTACTTCCTGTAGATCGAGTGTTAATACGGTCATTAGGACTACCAAGAAAACAAAAAATGAATAATCGATGGAGATCGGAACCATATATAGTAGTGAAGCAGTTGCCGAATATACCAGCCTATCAGCTTACTCCAGTCAATGGAAATGGAACCATTGTAACCTACCATCGACAGCATTTACTGCCTATACCCAAAGATACCCGATGGGAAGAAATGGAGAATCAAGGTCCCTCCAGGGGGCAGAGTACTACCTGCAGTAGCAAGGAATGGGTAGATATTCATAATGAAGAAGAGGAGGATGAGAGTAACCTGACTGATTATCCTTTGGGATATTATTATCGTGAAGAAAATGATGAAAAGAGTGATCATGGGATATCCATGGACCCTGTAGGATCTGAAGGGAGGTACTCCACTCAGAGTGCGGAAAGAGATGATATGAGAGTACTTGCCGAGGAGGATAGTTGGGGATACAGTGCAGATTCCCCTGGTATGGGGAATGCAGGGGGAGAGGTGGAGAATGTTATTGATCATACAAAACTGACACCTAGACCACAACGAGATCGTAGACCACCAAGGATACTAACTTATGAACAGGTAGGAAATCCTACCCACATTCCATTGGTAGTGAAACCTCATCTGGTGTTGCCCTGGCCATACTTTGGGAGTTCTTCAGACAAGTATCAAATAGAAGAACACTAGGACGATGGAAGGGATGGTGAGGTCCACTATGATATACGTGTACTCACCAGGGGGAGAGTGTAGCTCCCTAGATCTAGATGTATGAAGGAGGAGGTTATTAAGGGAATATTATTTATAGATATGTAGGGGTACTGGTAATAGGGGAGCATGTGTAAATATATCCACTGTATATATTCATGTAAGGTAGAAATGTATTGTATGATATTGGTAATTTGTAATAAAAAGTACTGAGCATTGGGGGGGATGGAGAGAAACTTCCAGAACCCTCGCGCCGATGAGAGGACCGTTAGAGTGTGGACGTTGAAGCCGGGGGCTCGAGGCAAAGAGGTGACGCAGAGAGAGAGGTGAGAGAGAGGACGGAGAGGAGAGGCCAGTATAGGAGGAGAGAGACGGACCCCGAAGTGAGCCAGCCCGTGATCCTGGACAAGTGAGAGGACGGAACGGAGGGCGATAAAGAGGAGCAGCACAAGACGGCTCCACTGTACCAAGTGAATTGATAGCGTCTAGCTGAGAGAGACGCGATGCCGCAGTGCGACGAAAGTGCTGGAAGAGGAGAGACGGACGGAGCTGCGGGGAGCATTGTGAGCAGAGGTACTTGGGGCTTAGCTATATCGTAGAGCCCTGCCTATCGGAGTGCCGATCCGGGATCACAGTAGTGAAAGGAGCAGTAATGTGAGGAGAAGGAGGTGGGTTAAGGAGGAGTCAGGAGCAAGCTGTCCATCATTACAGGAAGGGGACCTCCCATATTCAACAGCGTGGAGAAAAAGGGGGAATACTTAGTTGCAACTTGATTGTAGGAGAGCAGCAGATGTCTATGGGTATCTACTCTCCAATTTACATCCGTGTAACAGCAATGATGGGGGAGAAGGTGATTATTACCTCATACATATAGTGGGATCAGATGTAAGGACTGTTATCCCAGCTAGAAATATTAAGTCTCCTCAATAGGAGAGTCCAAAGGAATAAATTCTCAATATAATACAATAATATTACAGAGACCACCATTGGGAATACTGGGCGAAAACGGTACCGAAGTTAGGATGTTAACACGACCATCCCTTGGTTAATGAGACTCTCCGGTGTATCAGTGGGACTGTATGGTGGACAGTATTCTACTGAATTATTCAGTGATCACCCCCTCTATAGCGGCAAATATCTATGTATTGATAGACATAGGAGTACTAAAGGGGATCTGAAGGGACAATCATCTACTGCCCTATAGTCCACCAATCCACAGAGCAATTGAGACTCCCTCAATTCCGAATAGAATTATTGAAGGTGGTAGGTGGCTTGAGAGAGACTGCTTATGACAGGACGCTTCCAAGTTCTCAGCGGAACCCTGCGTGATTCTCTTAAGGGGTCAGGAATCATCGGAGCATCTCATCGGTTGCTAACCAGATTAAAGTATCAATTAGTATCACTTGGTCTACCCACCTACTACCTTGGTTCCTTTGATTCCTCCAGGTGCTTCCAGCAATTAACTTTCCCAGTCCATATTTAATCCAAGACATAGGATAATGTAATTTGGATATACAGCATATTGGATACATTTATCTACAGAAAGAACTAGTTGAGCCAAGTTATTGAATAATTACCCATTTGGTGATACACGAGACAATTGAATATAACTCGGGGTAAATAGAAACACTTATACAGGTTTTACACTGAGCTCATATCAAATTTTTGGTACCAAGGTAATATTATTTTTTGTTATGCATGCAACGGAAATTGTATATATTCAGGGTTACTGTGTTAGTAATGTTAATGTGTGTAACTAATATATTCATTGAAATATAAATTCTACACTGGTGGTGTATTATTATGTGCTACATACTTACCCTAATGACCTTCTAATCCGGCTGACTGTCTCACAAGAAGAGCTGAAAGACAAAGGAGAAGACAAGGTATTACAGGAGTATTGCTATTGTTATATAATAAAGTATACTTTGTATATCTTTACTGGCTTTCCCAAGCAAGCCCTTTTACACTAGTGCTTGGGTGGAGGCACGCCATATAAATTACTAAATAATCCAAAACCTCAGGGTGCTATAGAAGAGGGTAGGGTTACATATACCTGTCCGGCTGCAGTAGTGATATATATATATTTTTTATCTCATTATCATCCAGTCTATATTAGCAGCAGACGCAGTACGGTAGTCCACGGCTGTAGCTACCTCTGTGTCGGCAGTCGCTCTTCCATCCATAATTGTATACCACCTACCCGTGGTGTTTTTTTTTTTTTTCTATCTTCTTGATACTAGTAGCTTACTTTAGGAGTCTGCAGTGCTGAGCTGACAGTGTCCAGCAGGTCCGTCATTATATAATATATACCTGTCCGGCTGCAGTAGTGATATATATATATTTTTTTACTCATTATCATCCAGTCTATATTAGCAGCAGACGCAGTACGGTAGTCCACGGCTGTAGCTACCTCTGTGTCGGCAGTCGCTCGTCCATCCATAATTGTATACCACCTACCCGTGGTGTTTTTTTTTTTCTATCTTCTTGATACTAGTAGCTTACTTTAGGAGTCTGCAGTGCTGAGCTGACAGTGTCCAGCAGGTCCGTCATTATATAATATATACCTGTCCGGCTGCAGTAGTGATATATATATATTTTATATCTCATTATCATCCAGTCTATATTAGCAGCAGACGCAGTACGGTAGTCCATGGCTGTAGCTACCTCTGTGTCGGCAGTCGCTCGTCCATCCATAATTGTATACCACCTACCCGGTGTTTTTTTTTTCTTTCTATCTTCTTGATACTAGTAGCTTACTTTAGGAGTCTGCAGTGCTGAGCTGACAGTGTCCAGCAGGTCCGTCATTATATAATATATACCTGTCCGGCTGCAGTAGTGATATATATATATTTTATATCTCATTATCATCCACTCTATATTAGCAGCAGACGCAGTACGGTAGTCCACGGCTGTAGCTACCTCTGCGTCGGCAGTCACTCGTCCATCCATAATTGTAAACCACCTACCCGTGGTGTTTTTTTTTTTTTTCTATCTTCTTGATACTAGTAGCTTACTTTAGGAGTCTGCAGTGCTGAGCTGACAGTGTCCAGCAGGTCCGTCATTATATAATATATACCTGTCCGGCTTCAGTAGTGATATATATATATTTTTATATCATTATCATCCAGTCTATATTAGCAGCAGACGCAGTACGGTAGTCCACGGCTGTAGCTACCTCTGTGTCGGCAGTCGCTCGTCATCCATAAGTATACTAGTATCCATCCATCTCCATTGTTTACCTGAGGTGCCTTTTAGTTGTGCCTATTAAAATATGGAGAACAAAAATGTTGAGGTTCCAAAAATAGGGAAAGATCAAGATCGACTTCCACCTCGTGCTGAAGCTGCTGCCACTAGTCATGGCCGAGACGATGAAATGCCATCAACGTCGTCTGCCAAGGCCGATGCCCAATGTCATAGTACAGAGCATGTAAAATCCAAAACACCAAATATCAGTAAAAAAAGGACTCAAAAATCTAAAATAAAATTGTCGGAGGAGAAGCGTAAACTTGCCAATATGCCATTTACCACACGGAGTGGCAAGGAACGGCTGAGGCCCTGGCCTATGTTCATGGCTAGTGGTTCAGCTTCACATGAGGATGGAAGCACTCAGCCTCTCGCTAGAAAAATGAAAAGACTCAAGCTGGCAAAAGCACAGCAAAGAACTGTGCGTTCTTCGAAATCCCAAATCCACAAGGAGAGTCCAATTGTGTCGGTTGCGATGCCTGACCTTCCCAACACTGGACGTGAAGAGCATGCGCCTTCCACCATTTGCACGCCCCCTGCAAGTGCTGGAAGGAGCACCCGCAGTCCAGTTCCTGATAGTCAGATTGAAGATATCAGTGTTGAAGTACACCAGGATGAGGAGGATATGGGTGTTGCTGGCGCTGGGGAGGAAATTGACCAGGAGAATTCTGATGGTGAGGTGGTTTGTTTAAGTCAGGCACCCGGGGAGACACCTGTTGTCCGTGGGAGGAATATGGCCATTGACATGCCTGGTGAAAATACCAAAAAAATCAGCTCTTCGGTGTGGAAGTATTTCAACAGAAATGCGGACAACATTTGTCAAGCCGTGTGTTGCCTTTGTCAAGCTGTAATAAGTAGGGGTAAGGACGTTAACCACCTCGGAACATCCTCCCTTATACGTCACCTGCAGCGCATTCATCATAAGTCAGTGACAAGTTCAAAAACTTTGGGCGACAGCGGAAGCAGTCCACTGACCAGTAAATCCCTTCCTCTTGTAACCAAGCTCACGCAAACCACCCCACCAACTCCCTCAGTGTCAATTTCCTCCTTCCCCAGGAATGCCAATAGTCCTGCAGGCCATGTCACTGGCAATTCTGACGAGTCCTCTCCTGCCTGGGATTCCTCCGATGCATCCTTGCGTGTAACGCCTACTGCTGCTGGCGCTGCTGTTGTTGCTGCTGGGAGTCGATGGTCATCCCAGAGGGGAAATCGTAAGACCACTTTTACTACTTCCACCAAGCAATTGACTGTCCAACAGTCCTTTGCGAGGAAGATGAAATATCACAGCAGTCATCCTGCTGCAAAGCGGATAACTGAGGCCTTGGCATCCTGGGCGGTGAGAAACGTGGTTCCGGTATCCATCATTACTGCAGAGCCAACTAGAGACTTGTTGGAGGTACTGTGTCCCCGTTACCAAATACCATCTAGGTTCCATTTCTCTAGGCAGGCGATACCGAAAATGTACACAGACCTCAGAAAAAGACTCACCAGTGTCCTAAAAAATGCAGTTGTACCCAATGTCCACTTAACCACGGACATGTGGACAAGTGGAGCAGGGCAGGCTCAGGACTATATGACTGTGACAGCCCACTGGGTAGATGTATGGACTCCCGCCGCAAGAACAGCAGCGGCGGCACCAGTAGCAGCATCTCGCAAACGCCAACTCTTTCCTAGGCAGGCTACGCTTTGTATCACCGCTTTCCAGAATACGCACACAGCTGAAAACCTCTTACGGCAACTGAGGAAGATCATCGCGGAATGGCTTACCCCAATTTGACTCTCCTGTGGATTTGTGGCATCGGACAACGCCAGCAATATTGTGTGTGCATTAAATCTGGGCAAATTCCAGCACGTCCCATGTTTTGCACATACCTTGAATTTGGTGGTGCGGAATTATTTAAAAAACGACAGGGGCGTGCAAGAGATGCTGTCGGTGGCCAGAAGAATTGCGGGACACTTTCGGCGTACAGGCACCACGTACAGAAGACTGGAGCACCACCAAAAACGCCTGAACCTGCCCTGCCATCATCTGAAGCAAGAAGTGGTAACGAGGTGGAATTCAACCCTCTATATGCTTCAGAGGTTGGAGGAGCAGCAAAAGGCCATTCAAGCCTATACAATTGAGCACGATATAGGAGGTGGAATACACCTGTCTCAAGCGCAGTGGAGAATGATTTCAACGTTGTGCAAGGTTCTGCTGCCCTTTGAACTTGCCACACGTGAAGTCAGTTCAGACACTGCCAGCCTGAGTCAGGTCATTCCCCTCATCAGGCTTTTGCAGAAGAAGCTGGAGACATTGAAGGAGGAGCTAAGACAGAGCGATTCCGCTAGGCATGTGGGACTTGTGGATGGAGCCCTTAATTCGCTTAACAAGGATTCACGGGTGGTCAATCTGTTGAAATCAGAGCACTACATTTTGGCCACCGTGCTCGATCCTAGATTTAAAACCTACCTTGGATCTCTCTTTCCGGCAGACACAAGTCTGCTGGGGTTCAAAGAACTGCTGGTGAGAAAATTGTCAAGTCAAGCGGAACGCGACCTGTCAACATCTCCTCCTTCACATTCTCCCGCAACTGGGGGTGCGAGGAAAAGGCTCAGAATTCCGAGCCCACCCGCTGGCGGTGATGCAGGGCAGTCTGGAGCGACTGCTGATGCTGACATCTGGTCCGGACTGAAGGACCTGACAACGATTACGGACATGTCGTCTACTGTCACTGCATATGATTCTCTCCCCATTGAAAGAATGGTGGAGGATTATATGAGTGACCGCATCCAAGTAGGCACGTCAGACAGTCCGTACTTATACTGGCAGGAAAAAGAGGCAATTTGGAGGCCCTTGCACAAACTGGCTTTATTCTACCTAAGTTGCCCTCCCACAAGTGTGTACTCCGAAAGAGTGTTTAGTGCCGCCGTTCACCTTGTCAGCAATCGGCGTACGAGGTTACATCCAGAAAATGTGGAGAAGATGATGTTCATTAAAATGAATTATAATCAATTCCTCCGTGGAGACATTGACCAGCAGCAATTGCCTCCACAAAGTACACAGGGAGCTGAGATGGTGGATTCCAGTGGGGACGAATTGATAATCTGTGAGGAGGGGGATGTACACGGTGATATATCGGAGGATGATGATGAGGTGGACATCTTGCCTCTGTAGAGCCAGTTTGTGCAAGGAGAGATTAATTGCTTCTTTTTTGGTGGGGGTCCAAACCAACCCGTCATTTCAGTCACAGTCGTGTGGCAGACCCTGTCACTGAAATGATGGGTTGGTTAAAGTGTGCATGTCCTGTTTATACAACATAAGGGTGGGTGGGAGGGCCCAAGGACAATTCCATCTTGCACCTCTTTTTTCTTTCATTTTTCTTTGCATCATGTGCTGTTTGGGGAGTCGTTTTTTGAAGGGCCATCCTGCGTGACACTGCAGTGCCACTCCTAGATGGGCCAGGTGTTTGTGTCGGCCACTTGGGTCGCTTAGCTTACTCACACAGCTACCTCATTGCGCCTCTTTTTTTCTTTGCGTCATGTGCTGTTTGGGGAGTAGTACTTTTTTGAAGGGCCAGCCTGCGTGACACTGCAGTGCCACTCCTAGATGGGCCAGGTGTTTGTGTCAGCCACTTGGGTCGCTTATCTGAGTCACAGAGCTACCTCATTGCGCCTCTTTTTTTCTTTGCGTCATGTGCTGTTTGGGGAGTAGTTTTTTGAAGGGCCAGCCTGCGTGACACTGCAGTGCCACTCCTAGATGGGCCAGGTGTTTGTGTCGGCCACTTGGGTCGCTTAGCTTACTCACACAGCTACCTCATTGCGCCTCTTTTTTTCTTTGCGTCATGTGCTGTTTGGGGAGTAGTTTTTTGAAGGGCCAGCCTGCGTGACACTGCAGTGCCACTCCTAGATGGGCCAGGTGTTTGTGTCGGCCACTTGGGTCGCTTATCTTAGTCACACAGCTACCTCATTGCGCCTCTTTTTTTCTTTGCGTCATGTGCTGTTTGGGGAGTAGTTTTTTGAAGGGCCAGCCTGCGTGACACTGCAGTGCCACTCCTAGATGGGCCAGGTGTTTGTGTCGGCCACTTGGGTCGCTTAGCTTAGCCATCCAGCGACCTCGGTGCAAATTTTAGGACTAAAAATAATATTGTGAGGTGTGAGGTGTTCAGAATAGACTGAAAATGAGTGGAAATTATGGTTTTTGAGGTTAATAATACTTTGGGATCAAAATGACCCCCAAATTCTATGATTTAAGCTGTTTTTTAGGGTTTTTTGAAAAAAACACCCGAATCCAAAACACACCCGAATCCGACAAAAAAAATTCGGTGAGGTTTTGCCAAAACGCGTTCGAACCCAAAACACGGCCGCGGAACCGAACCCAAAACCAAAACACAAAACCCGAAAAATTTCCGGCGCTCATCACTAATATATATATATATATATATATATATATATATACACACACACATACATACATACATACATACATACATACATACATACACATATATACACACACATACACATATACATATATATAAGTTGTAACACTGTAGGGGAACCGGACCCCATTTCTTGGGGTAGATGGCAGCCGGCAGCAGCTGAGAAGTCATACAAGTCCAGTTTTTATGGTACAACTGGCCACGACCAGTTTATTAAACACAAAACAAAACAAACATCAAGAGAAAATAACTAAACATAAGAGTTCTTAACTGTCTCTAAACAAAAACACAGAGTTTTCCAGTCAATACTGTTTAGCTCACTTGTATAAGGAAGTGTATTTGTTCGTCGGGAGGCTTGCCACCTAGCAACAGCTGGTGGGTTAGGTGCAAGCCTCCCTGACGATCGCTTGAAGGGTAAAGTGAAAGAAACTTTCACTTACCCTTCCACAGCCTGGGGAGAGCGGGGGCAGAGCCGCGGGTAGTGGGCGCTCCCGGACCCGTTTGTGCGCATTGTGTGCGTCACGGGAGCACGCGCGCACCGCTGGGCACGTGTGCGCGCACCATATAAGGCGCTAGGCCCCGCCCCCCAGGTTAGATTTTACCTCAGCGCTGCAGGATGGAGGACACAGCGTCTGTGTCAGCTACAGACACCCTCATAGTGTCCCCACAGCGCAGCAAAAGAGGCAGGCAGCTTTCTAGGAAAAGCCTAGGAGAACCTGTTGACACAACTTCCTCAGATGAGGACATTATATTTAAAAGAAGAAAAATCATTAACCCTGTCAGGTCGGATGACAACAGGGACAGCTCTGAGGAGGGAGATGTCAGTCAGAATGCTGAGACTCCTTCTCCTCCTGCATATTCTCACAGAGTGGTGAGAAAGTGCACAAGTAAAAAGAAACACACTGACCATGTTTCTTCTAGAGATGCCTGTTCAGGTAAAAATATCTCTTTCCCAGGTATTGCCAGTGCTTGGAATACCTCTAAGGGCCATAGCAGACCCCCATCTCCTGCCCACAGCCGACATACATTCCCTGTCACTGATCGGCAACCTGCGCAGGACCGCGCTCATAAGGGGACTAGTCATAGTCATACAGCCCCCCTTTCCCATGCATTTAGGGAAACTAGTTACCCTCCAGTAGATTGGGAATCAGAGGAAGTAACCAGGACTAGCGCATCCTCTCGCAGAGGCAAATATAGTGACCTGCAGATGGTCCGTGTAGCCTTAGCGGGTAGAATGCCACCTTCTAAGATATATTCAGCCCACTGGGCTTTGAGCGAACGCTCCCAAGTATACAATTTTGCCCAGTTAGCCTTTAGAACAGCACTAGTCAAGGAGGATGATATGGTTCTCCGTAACCACACTGGCATCCCAGATATTCCGGCCCTATTTGCCCCAGACATCGATCCGGCCTTAACTTCACTCGTGGGAGAAAAAGTCTAGAGTGACGCTATGGATAAATTGCTAAGAAAAATTCAATTTAAGGTTTCAGACGCCGCCGGTCCTTTATTATTTGTCCTTGACAAAGCAGAAAAAGAAGGCGTCTCAGGGGGCTCCCTTGATTCCCTGGTAGCTTCCAAAATGGCACTCATAAAAGCTATTAGCAGGGCTACCTTAATAATTGGTCAGACATTTGATTTCATATTAAACTCACGTAGAACTCGCTGGCTAGCTAATGCAGGGCTAACTAACCTAGCACCCAGACCAGTAGATGTCCCCAATCTGATAGATTCTGACCTTTTCGGACCCGATTTCTTAGACGAAGTGAAGGTCCGCTATAAAGCTCGCAAATCCTTCCAGGCGGCCCTTTCATCAGGAGGGTCGTCCTGCGGGAGCCAGCAGCTCGACCTGAGACTACAGAGGTGCTCCCAGAGCTCACAGAGGTGGCCCTCCCTGAACACGGACCGCAAGAGGCGCAGGGTCCGGCGGCATATACACCCCCAGGAAAGACAGAGGATACGGTAAGTCACTTTACTTTGCAACCTCCTCCTTGTCTTTCCCATGCAATAGCCTCCTGGAGGCAGATTACCACAGACAGGTGGTTGCTAAAAATCGTGGAAAAAGGGTTATCCCTCCCCCTATTACATTTTTCACAACAAATTTTCCCCTGCTCAAAAAATGCCAGTCCGTTATTAGATGGATTCCTATCCCTTGCCCTACAGTTAGGCAAAATAGAGTTGGCAGACACTTCCACAAGGGGCTGGGTCAGTCACCTTTTTCCCATCAGGAAACAGGACGGTTCATACAGACCAGTCTTAAATGTCAACTCTCTCAACCGACACATAAAACCTCGCTCTTTCCGTATGGAGGGTTTAGCCGACATACCTTTCCTACTTACAAGGAACGATTTCTGTATCAAAATAGACCTCAAGGAGGCCTTTCACACAATTCAAATGCACCCAAACCACAAAAGGCTTCTAAGGTTCCTGTGGAAAGACGTTCTCTATCAGCGGACCGTCATGGTTTTCGGCCTTTCCAACGCTCCCTACACATTCACTCGTCTTATGAAAGCAGTGATCTCTCACCTACGCCAGAAAACGATCCATTGTATAATCTACCTAGATGACTTGTTAGTAGTCCATGCAGACCACAAAACCCTTCTGCTGCACAAAGAACTAATTCTTTCTCTCCTCCAGAACCTAGGGTTTAAAATAAATTACGACAAATCCATATTAACACCCACCCAGTCAATTGTTTTTCTGGGATTCTTACTAGATATCCCTTCTTTCTCGATAGCAGTTCCCCCAGACAAGTGGAAAGATATTCAAGACTATGTAACTTGAACCCTGAAACACCGTTTCTCGCTGAGAGACCTGGCCAGAGTCATAGGGAAGATGAGATCTTTAGATCCCGGTTTTCTCCACGCTCCCCTTGTCTGCAGACACTCTTAGATTCTTCTTTCAGCTCTCCTTCGTCGGGGATGGACTTGGTCAGACAAGATCATCTTGACACCCTTGGTTCTCAAAGAGATTCACAGTTGGTGGGACCTTCGGCTACCATCCCCCAGACCTCTCCTACCTCCTCCTTCAGACATCGTCATCACATCAGATGCATCCATCTCGGGTTGGGGAGCATTTACAAGAGGCCGAGTGGTAAGGGGAAGATGGTCCACTCAAGAATCGACAGCGCACATCAATCTATTAGAATTGAGGGCAGCGAAGTTAGCACTTTCCTCTCTAGTTCCCCCGACCTTCCAGAACAACTCAGTTCTCCTATGTCTAGACAACAGGACTACAGTGGCCTACCTCAACAGAATGGGTGGTACTCGATCCCTAACACTCTGTCAAGAAGCTATAGACATATGGAACTGGGCGGTGGATAGATCCATACTCCTATCTGCAACATATGTCCCAGGAGAGCTAAACGAGTTAGCCGACTCCTTATCCAGGAAGAAATTAACACTGGATCGGGCGACTCTGAGACCGGACGTTTTCACCAGTATCGTGAAAACCTTTGGTCAACCGCAAGTAGACCTGTTTGCAACTCCATCGAACACACAGGTCCCAACCTTCGTGTCCAAAATCTGGACTCAAGGAGCTCTCCACTCGGAAGCAATGTCCTTTCCGTGGACAGAACTAGTTCTCTCATATGTTTCCCTCCCCCAGCTATGCTATTGAAGGTACTTCACAAGATCAAGACAGACAGAGTGCCTCAACTCGTCTTGGTTTACCCCGTTTGGCCTTCCCAAGTTTGGTTCCCCTTGATCAACCCGCTTCGCAAGGGACCCAAGCTTCCCCTAGGCATGTTCAAGGATTGTTTCCAAGGGACTCCCGACCTCCTTCAGGAACTTCCACATTGCATGTGGATAGCGACATTACTCGGTTGCTGACCACTACTAACCTTTCAACCGCCTCAGTAACCTTGATCAATGCTTCCCTTAGGCCCAGAACAAAATCCAGGTACCAGTCCATCATAAATTAGTTTATGTCTTGGCAAGCTTCTCAAAATCTTCCTTCGGCTTCTCTTTCCGAACCTAACTTAGCGATAGACTTCCTAGCTGTTAAGTTCGAGTCAGGCCTGGCATCCGCCACCATACAGTCTTATGGCTCAGCCCTAGCTCTTCTCATTCCAGGGCTTATGGAAAACAAGATGTACCTTAGATTACTCAAAGGTATCTTCTTGTCTAGGCCTCCATGTCCGTGATACTCTTCCACGTGGGACATTAATCCTTTCTTAAATTATTTAGCCACAATACCTTCAGATTCTGACATCTCCAATCTTTCAAGAAAACTGGCTTCTCTACTAGCTCTAGCGTTCGCAGCCAGAGGAGCCGAACTTTCCTTAATAGACACATCCGAACCCTGGATGACAACCACTCCAATGGGGTTCCATATCGTCCTTAAAGGTCACACAAAAACCAGTTCCATTCAAAACCCTTTGGTGGAGTTTGACCTAATCAGTGACCAGTCAGACACGGATCTTTGCATAGTTGAGTGCTTATCTGCTTATCTCACAACAACAACTCCATGGAGAGATAACATTTCTAACCTTTTTATCACATGCCGAAAGCCTTTTCGTCTGGCCAGACCCTCTACAATCAGGGGATGGATAGTTTTTGCCATGCAAAGCTCAGGAATAGATACCTCCATTTTCAAGAGACACTCCACCCGCGGAGCCGCAGTCACATCGGCAGCGGCAAGAGGCTTAACCTTACAATCCATAATGCAGGCCGCACGTTGGTCGTCCACTCGTACCTTCGTGAAACATTATTGGAGGCCTTCTGATACTCAAAGGATAGAATTCATTAGAACAACCACCAGGTATGTGGTAGTCTACCCACCAGCTGTTGCTAGGTGGCAAGCCTCCCGACGAACAAACACTAGTTTGCAGGAATCTATGACCTGCAAACTCTCTTTGTTCTAGGGAATAGGATTGCCACCTAGCAACAGCTCCCACCCTACCCACCCTATACCTTGCTAGGTCTGTTGGTTGTAATCTCTAACAACAGTCATTGATTATGCTTGTTTATCTCTTTGAATTTCAGGCGCTCCAAAAGGTCCGAAGAAGCAGCCGCAGACGCAGCAACCTAAAGAACAGAAATAGCCTTACAAATATCCTTAAGTTCTGCAAGTTGCAGGAGTTTTTGCTTATATGCTAATTTCACAACAGCATAACAGTTCCTTCTTGGCCATCGCCAGTTGTTGTTTCTTAATCACATGTATTAACATTGAAGGGTTTCTAGTAAACACATTTCTTTTCTGCATATATATGGTCTCCCGTGTCCTTTGTTACTGGGTTACAGGAACTAGGGTGATCTTACCCTGTTTAAAAAACGTACTCTCTTGTTACAGGTGGCAATCCCAACTAGAAGCTTCCGTAAAATCTAACCTGGGGGGCGAGGCCTAGCGCCTTATATGGTGCGCGCGCACGTGCCCAGCGTAATGCGCGCGCACGTGCCCAGCGTAATGCGCGCGAACGGCTCCGGGAGCGGCCGCTACCCGCGGCTCTGCCCCCGCTCTCCCCAGGCTGTGGAAGGGTAAGTGAAAGTTTCTTTCACTTTACCCTTCCAGCGATCGTCAGGGAGGCTTGCACCTAACCCACCAGCTGTTGCTAGGTGGCAATCCTATTCCCTAGAACAAAGAGAGTTTGCAGGTCATAGATTCCTGCAAACTAGTGTTTCTCTCACAGAGATCCTGCAGTCTTCCCAGGCAGTCTGCACACACTAATCAGGCTAGCAGCCCTATAACCCACTTACACAGCTGAAACCCTGATTAGCCCTCTGCGAGGACAAAGACCCAAACTGGGCCCAATGTCTGGAACTTGCCCTATCTCTCTTTCAGGGCCCTTATCCAGTTTTTCCCAATAAACTGAAGAGGTTCTGACAAAAGATTTTCCTAATACATGTAAGACAAGAACCTGGGACAAACATACCTGCCCTCAAACACTATTCCAGTGTTCTTGTCACATATCCCCCTCCCCTGTTTCGACCTAGGGGCTGAAACACCTGTAGCCCACAAACAGAAGATGCGGGACAATGCATCTGCGTTGGCCAATTGTGTATGCGGTCTATGTTCGACAGTAAACTTAAAATCCTGTAATGCTAGAAACCATCCAGTTACACGAGCATTCTTGCCTCTATTTACATCCATCCATTTTAAAGGGGCATAATCTGTCACTAGTCTTAATTGTCTACCCAAGAGGTAATATCTCAAGGTATCCAGTGCCCACTTAATGGCCAAAGCCTCCTTTTCCACAATGGCATACCTTTTTTCATGCTGATTGAGTTTCCTATTTAAATAAATGATAGTGTGTTCGTCCCCATCTCTGGTTTGGGACAGCACAGCCCCTATCCCTACCTCTGAGGCATCTGTCTGTACCACAAATTCTTTTGAAAAATCTGGTGTTATCAATACAGGTTGTGAACACCAGGGGCAAACACAGGATTTACTCAGAGGGGTTTCCGTGTGTGTGTATATTTATATATATATATATATATATATATATATATATACACACACAGGTTGAGTATCCCTTATCCAAAATGCTTGAGACCAGAGGTATTTTGGATATCGGATTTTCCCGTATTTTGGAATAATTGCATACCATAATGAGATATCATGGTGATGGGACCTAAATATAAGCACATAATGCATTTATGTTTCATATACACCTTATACACACAGCCTGAAGGTCATTTTAGACAATATTTTTACTAACTTTGTGCATTAAACAAAGTGTGTGTACATTCACACAATTAATTTATGTTTCATATACACCTTATATACACAGCCTAAAGGTCATTTAATACAATATTTTTAATAACTTTGTGTATTAAACAAAGTTTGTGTACATTGAGCCATCAAAAAACAAAGGTTTCACTATCTCAGTCTCACTCAAAAAATTCTGTATTTCGGAATATTCCGTATTTCGGAATATTTGGATATGGGATACTCAACCTGTATATATTGGAGAATCCTTCCCGAGTCTTTAACAAGGCCTCTGCTGAAGAAAACACGGGCGGCACTCCACGGACTTAGAAAAACAAAGCGTATTTCAAAGGTATAACATAGTGCTGATACGACGTTGCAAGGCCATTAAAGCCTTTTCATCAGGTTGTGTAGCATGATGTGACAAATACAAATGACTAAAAGATGTTTCTTCAGCATCATAGACATTCTTTTGGTGCATGTGACGAGTGTCACAGTCCCCTCTCCTTGATGTTTTAAGTTTCCTACTTGTTAGTTTTTATTCCTAAATACATTGCTCATGTTCAAAGAGTTTGGTTACACATGACTATATTCATGGCTATATTACACATATATGCCCACACTTACCATTATCTTAAGCAAGTTATTTTGTTAAATGATTTTAATATCTTGACAGTAGGGTGTATATTGAGGTGATACAAGTACCGTCATGATACTTATGCAATTCATATGGGGAAGTCTTCAATGTGGAAAGTTGTCAAATCCTAAAGTGATAGCAGAGTTATGTGTAAAAAATTACGTTGTGATTACCTCTTCCTTACAGGTTACTGAAGATGGCAGGTAAAGAGAGCAAAAGAGGAAGAAGAGAGGGAGGCAGGAGAAGGTGGGTGATAGATATGATAAAAGGAGTGAAGTGAGCCAGTAGATACACATGGACAGACCATTGGCAAACGCAGGATTTAGCGAGGGGGGGTTTCCGTGGGTGTATATCAGGCATTCCCAACCACGGTCCTCAAGGCACACCAACAGTGCAGGTTTTAGTGATATCCAGGCTTCAGCACAGGTGACTTAATTAGTAGCTAAGTTATTTTGATTTAACCATCTGTGCTGTGGCCTGGATATCTCTAAAACCTGCACCGTTGGTGTGCCTTGAGGACCGTGGTTGGGAATGCCTGGTGTATATGTATAGGTGCATGTATGTGTAATATACGTGTATATATATATATATATATATATATATATACACATACATACATACAATACAAATGTCCCGGCACTCCACATAAATACCTTAGCTTGGTTTGGTGCCCTCATAAAAATTCAAATAGAACTTTATAATATATATATATATATATATATATATATATATATATATATATTATATACTGGATGCTGATGCGGCACTCATAACCGATTGGCAAAGAATGGAGTCACTCAACGGATGCTTTCAACGTTTCAATCTGTAATAAGATTGTCTTCAGGAAATATACAAAACAGTGTTTCTTACCTTATATCCCTTCACAAATCACCCAGACAAACACAGATTGGCTGCAATCCCGGGCGCGGGAGTCCCGGCCCGAGATTCTGGCGCAGATGGATGACTTCATTGCGCACTCCCATGATGCACATCAGTGTTGTTTACAGGGAACTAAGCAACCATATACTAATGCCGGTACATGAAAAGAAAGAATAACAGGAACAAATAGACACATGATCAAGACATCTTGATAACACAGGGATAATCCATCACAGAGCTACATGGTTGCAAAACTTGGTATATATGCTCCTAGATAAATGTTCCTAACCATTTTATAAGCCACAAAGTATCATAATCACCAAACATACACATCACTTTAACTAAACAAAAACAATGTGACATAGCAGGTACATAGTGAACATTATATCATGTAGTTCTGTATAAATAAAAGACACTGCATCCTGCACTCAAAAAAATAAGCGGAAGATTCTGTACACCGCCAACCCAATCCTCAGTAATTAGAGAAAACTAGCGAATGAATTATGATCATTAAGACCCCGAGGACTGACAACATCTAGTCTATGGATCCATTCTGTTTCCTTTCTTAATAGCAATAAATTGCGATCTCCGCCTCTCTTGTTAATGGGAACGTGATCTATCATCCTATACCTGAGGCTATTTAGGGGATGTCTGGCCAAGATAAAAGTGCCGAGCCACCGGCTGGTCACTGGCCCCACTCGCAAGGGCTAGCCTGATTGAGGAACGATGAACAGTCATACGTTCCTTGAATTTGCAGTGCCTATATATGAAAGACCGCATGGGCAGATAAGCTGGTAAATGACATGTGTGCTCTCACACGTCAGATGATAGTTAATTTTAAATCTGGTCCCTAAATGCGGATGACAGAAGGTATCACCAGTTAATAGAAAATTGCATGTTGTACATGTGCATTTGAAGCAACCTTTACGAACCAAGGACATAAAATGCTGTTTTTACTAACAGATCCCTGAGGTTTTTTGAACGTGAATAACACGGCATAAGTGTATGTCCTACAATGCCGATTTCTGCATCTGAGGAGATGACCGGCCATCATTTTTTAGAAGTGGCATTTATCATAGGTGAAGATGTATTATGTTTATTGACCCAATGAAATTTATTTTTCTTCTGATCTGACACTTGTTTCTGTAATAGTGAGGATCTGTTCAGAGTCATTGCCTTCTCTGGCACAAATGAGATCTTTTAAAAGATACCCCCATTGGAGAAATTTGCAAATTAATTCATCAATCTGGTTTGATGCCAGCTCCAGATTGTTATTAATTCTCCTAATCCGTACCATTTGGGAGTAGGGCAGACTCTTTTTCATATGGGTTGGATGACAACTTTGGTAATGAAGCAGTGTGTTCCAATCAGTGTCTTTAGTATATAGTGTCGTTACAAAGCTATCTTGGTTTCTGATAATTTTAACATCCAAGAATTTAATCATCTGTTGGTCCATCTCAAAGGTCAATTTGACCGGAGAATTGGACAAATTGTGCTTGGACATTAGATCAATAAAGCTTGATTGGGTCCCCAACCAAATCAACAATAAATCATCAATAAACCTGGTGTTAAAAAAGATGTTAGCTGAAACAATTGGATCATCAAAGAATAATGCTTGTTCGACCTTAAACATATAAGAATTAGCATAACTAGGGCTCACTGAGGACCCCATAGCACACCCAGTAGATTGTAGATAAATCTTATTGTCTAAAAGAAAGAAATTGCACGTTTCTATAATGTCCCCCCTTTCTCTTCTCTGCTCCAAACTATACATATTGAGATTTCTTAGTCTTTCTGGGTATGTTTTGTGATGTAGGCCATGCACCATTTTAGTTGCCCTCCTTTGTACAGTTTCTAATGTATTAATATCCTTTTGAAGATATGGCCTCCAGAACTGAATACAGTATTCTAGATGAGGCCGTACCAATGACCTATACAGTGGCATTATTACTTCTTTCTTTCTGCTGCTGATTCCTCTCCCAATGCAGCCAAGCATCTGACTAGCCTTCCTCATTGCCTTGTTGCATTGCTTACCTGCCTTTAATTCATCTGGTCCCCTCTTAGTAAAGAATTCTTTAATCTTCAGCTGCCGGTGAAGACAATGCTTCTCAATTTGCCATTGAAAATCGTTGAAATGGGAACTAGGAATGATTGATAAACCTTTCACAAGAAGACTCTTTTCACTACCACTCAATTTGTGGGATGGCAGATTGAATATGATTTCCTCTTTGGTTGAGTCGGAGGTTTTTTGGCCGTATTTATGTCTCCGGTTCTGGCCCCCGCGTCGGTTATATCGTCTCAATCTTGTCTGTTGCGGTTCCGGGTTTCTGCAGCTAAAGGGATGCTAAGATGATTGATGATAATATCTATTCTATTCTAGTACCAAAATGTCCGATCATGTCTGTTTTATATACATTGCCTAAAATACATAAAGGCCTCACTCCTCCACCTGGCCGCCCCATTGTTTCTGCACGGGGCTCTCTATTACAGCCCACCTCCATCTTTTTAGACTCAATTCTACAGCCACTGGTGCCGAAACACAAGAACTTTTTATTAGACACCACAGCTTTGTTAAACAAGTTATCAGCATTTGGTCCTGTACCACAGGAGGCGTGGCTTATTACAGCAGACGTTTCAAGTCTGTATACAGTAATCCCACTTTGGTGAAGGTATGAGAGCAGTGAAAGATCTGTTGTTGGAACTTGGTGACTATGACGCTGCTCATGTTGAGATTTTACTCAATATGCTTGAAGTGGTTTTAACGTGCAATTTCTTTCTTTTAGACAATAAGATTTATCTACAATCTACTGGGTGTGCTATGGGGTCCTCAGTGGCCCCTAGTTATGCTAATTCTAATATGTTTAAGGTCGAACAAGCATTATTCTTTGATGATCCAACTGTTTCAGCTAACATCTTTTTTTACACCAGGTTTATTGATGATTTATTGTTGATTTGGTTGGGGACCCAATCAAGCTTTATTGATCTAATGTCCAAGCACAATTTGTCCAATTCTCCGGTCAAACTGACCTTTGAGATGGACCAACAGATGATTAAATTCTTGGATGTTAAAATTATCAGAAACCAAGATAGCTTTGTAACGACACTATATACTAAAGACACTGATCGGAACACACTGCTTCATTACCAAAGTTGTCATCCAACCCATATGAAAAAGAGTCTGCCCTACTCCCAAATGGTAAGGATTAGGAGAATTAATAACAATCTGGAGCTGGCATCAAACCAGATTGATGAATTAATTTGCACATTTCTCCAATGGGTGTATCTTTTAAAAGATCTCATTTGTGCCAAAGAGAAGGCAATGACTCTGAACAGATCCTCACTATTACAGAAACAAGTGTCAGATCAGAAGAAAAATAAATTTCATTGCGTCAATAAACATAATACATCTTCACCTATGATAAATGCCACTTCTAAAAAATTATGGCCGGTCATCTCCTCAGATGCAGAAATCAGCATTGTAGGACATACACTTATGCCGTGCTATTCACGGTCAAACAACCTCAGGGATCTGTTAGTAAAAACTGACATCTCCAATATTGATATTACTTCTAAACAGCATTTTATGTCCTCGGTTCGTAAAGGTTGCTTCAAATGCACATGTACAACATGCAATTTTCTATTAACTGGTGATACCTTCTGTCATCCGCATTTAGGGACCAGATTTAAAATTAACTATCATCTGACGTGTGAGAGCACACATGTCATTTACCAGCTTATTTGCCCATGTGGTCTTTCATATATAGGTAAAACGCAACGCAAATTCAAGGAACGTATGACTGTTCATCGTTCCTCAATCAGGCTAGCCCTTGCGAGTGGGGCCAGTGACCAGCCGGTGGCTCGGCACTTTATCTTGGCCAGACATCCCCTAAATAGCCTCAGGTATAGGATGATAGATCACGTTCCCATTAACAAGAGAGGCGGAGATCGCAATTTATTGCTATTAAGAAAGGAAACAGAATGGATCCCTAGACTAGATGTTGTCAGTCTTTGGGGTCTCAATGATCCTAATTCACTCGCTAGTTTTCTCTAATTACTGAGGATTGGGTTGGCGGTGTACAGAATCTTCCGCTTATTTTTTTGAGTGCAGGATGCAGTGTCTTTTATTTATACAGAACTACATGATATAATGTTCACTATGTACCTGCTATGTGCTAGTCACATTGTTTTTGTTTAGTTAAAGTGATGTGTATGTTTGGTGATTATAACACTTTGTGGCTTATAAGATCGTTAGGAACGTTTATCTAGGAGCATATATACCAAGTTTTGCAACCATGTAGCTCTGTGATGGATTATCCCTGTGTTATCAAGATGTCTTGATCATGTGTCTATTTGTTCCTGTTCCTCTTTCTTTTCATGTACCGGCATTAGTATATGGTTGCTTAGTTCCCTGTAAACAACACTGACATGCATCGCGGGAGTGCACGATGAAGTCATCCATCTGCGCCAGAATCTCGGGCCGGGACTCCCGCGCCCGGGATTGCAGCCAATCTGTGTTTGTCTGGGTGATTTGTGAAGGGATATAAGGTAAGAAACACTGTTGTTTTGTATATTTCCTGAAGACAATCTTATTACAGATTGAAATGCTGAAAGCATCCATTGAGTGACTCCATTCTTTGCCAATCGGTTATGAGTGCCGCATCAGCATCCAGTATATATATATATATATATATATATATATAGTCTGCAAAAAGTCCGGCACTCACTGTTACTTGATATACTGTCCCCGTTGCCTTCCGTGAAGTACAGCTCACACTGTTAATGTATCAAGGGTTAGGAACGGCGGCACTCAGGAATAAAGACACAACCACAGCCAGCAGTTTTCAGCCAACGTTTCAAAGCATGTGCTTTTTCGTCAGGGCAATAACAAACATTAAAATAAACTCACGTTTATATGTGCTCCCCCTCCCCGTCAAAGTCCGCGCCTCTGTCTCCACTTCCGCTATACAGGCGCTCACTTGTGATGTCACCCAGTGCGCCCATCACCATAACAACCAAATCAACATAAATACAAATAGTTCTACACGTAATCAGTTGCATGAAAAATCTATATATCAGCCACTTCATTCTAGCACATGTCCTGCATCTTAAATAAGTAAGCTATTCACTGCAATAACACATATAACATTAGGGTCAAATATAGCCAGAAGATCAAATAAAGCAATTGTACCCGGTTTGTTCATTTAGCCCCCGTGGACTTAATGTGTCCAAACGGAATATCCAGCGGGACTCACACTGTAATAAGCGTTTAGATCTGTTCCCACCTCTCACCAGCGGCGGTATATGATCGATGATCATGTGTTTTAATGCGGTTGGTGAGTGACCAGCCAGGGCAAAATGTCTTGCCACTGGTTGGTCACTATTTCCAGCCAACACAGCTTCCCTTATTGCATATCGGTGTTGACCCATTCTAACTTTGAAAGCGCATTCTGTTTTCCCAGTGTAATATTTGCCACATTAGCAGATTAGCACATACACGATAAATTTAGACATGCAAGAGAGTCTGTGTTTGATTTTAAATGTCTGACCAGTGAATGGATTTTTAATCGTGTCTCCTGTTTGCATGTATCCACAAGTGACACAACCAGTGCACTTATAGCAACCATTCTTTGGTCTCCCCAAAAATGTGGCAGGCATTTTTTTATCAAAATTAGTTATATCATTATGTACGACATAATCACGTATATTTCTTCCCCTGGAGTAGCCACACATGATACGCTTATTAGTCATACTGGGTAGTTCTTTATCACTAGACACAATGGGCCAGTGAGACCGAATCGCTTTCCTCACCTTGTTGCTCGCAACATTGTATCTGTTAGGCCAAATTATCTTGTTGGTAACATTTTTTTTAACTTTAGGTTTTAAAGTGCTTTCTCTGGGTATAGACATAACCTTATTTTTAAGTTCAATGAGGGTTTGTTTATTATAACCCCGAACAACAAATTTATCTATCATAAGGTCTAGTTGGGCGAAGGCATCACATTCATCTGTGCAAATACGTCTCACCCGCAAGAACTGAGAAAAAGGTAATCCCTTCTGAATAGTGATTGGGTGATGACTCTGTGCACTAAGCAACGTATTACGGTCAGTTGGCTTCACATAAAGTGAAGTTTTGATCACTCCCTGTGTCAAGCTAATTCTCACATCAAGAAAATCAATCGTTGATTTATCAATTTTGTAGGTAAGTTTAACGGGGCTATTACTACGATTATGATTTGATAATATACTTTCCAGGACTTCAATGTCACCTTTCCACAACAGCAGCATGTCGTCTATAAAACGAGTATAATAGACGACATTCTGTTGAATTTCGGGGTCCATGAAAAATATGTCTTTCTCCACTGAAATCATATATGCATTAGCGTATGCCGGGGCGACCGACGCCCCCATGGCACACCCAGATACTTGGAGATAATGTTTCCCATCAAAATAGAAATAGTTTTTACTCAACACCATTTCTAGCAAAGCACAGAAAAAATCGATATTGGGCCCCTTATACCACACATTATTGGTAATAAGTCTCCTGGTGGCTGCAATCCCCTCACCGTGAGGAATGCAGGTGTATAACGAGCTCACATCTATGCTACATAGTATGCAGTCAGGGGGAATGTTGGTTAAATTATTCAATTTAATCAGAAGATCAGTGGTGTCTTTTAGAACGCACACTGAGTTCTGAACACAAGGCTGTAAATAGGTGTCAAGATATATGGACACTGGCTGAAAAATAGACCCTCTGGCCGATATAATCGGCCGACCGGGAGGGTGCTCCAAATCTTTATGCACCTTCGGGAGCGTGTAAAGTAAGGGTTTAACAGGAAAATCAGTTTTAAGCAATTTAGTTATATCACTCGAAATAACCCCCACATCAACAGCATCTTGCAACATTTGATCAAGCAATCTTTTGTATTCTAGGGTAGGATCAGTAGTTAAAGGACGGTATACAGAGCAATCAGATAACTGACGTAAAATCTCCTGCCGATAATCTACTAGGTCCTGTATAACCACTGAGCCCCCTTTATCCGCTGAGCGGATAACTATATCTTTTCTTGCACTTAAAGACTTTAATGCTTTAAACTCTGCTCCGGTTAGATTGGAGTGTCCCTTATAGGATCTAGTTTCAGCAGTGTCAACAGTGGAATCCAGCATCCTAATGAAGCTCTTTATAGAAGCATTGTTCGAGTTAGGATCAAAGTTCGATCTTGGGCTTAATTTCTTTAATTCACTTGGTATAGGGTTCTCCCCTTCTGTAGGTGGGCGTGATCCGAAAAATTCCTGGAGCTTTAGTTGACGATTAAGTTTGAATACTTCAGTTTTCCATAAAAATGGATCAAAGGTAGTAGTTGGTACAAAACTAAGTCCTTTCATTAATACTTGGGTTTCTTCAACAGTGAGTGGGACTGAGGATAAATTAAATATTAATTCCTGCTTGGCAGTGGCGGTTTTTTGCGTGCCTCGCTTCCACTGGCCTCCTCGTCGGTTGTATTTACGTTTGCTGCACGGTATTTGGCCCTTGTCTTCATCCCTAAAGGGAGTGACTTGAAACGCTTTCCTCTTCTAGACCCTTGATCACTATCACTAGCAGAGGTGATAGTGTCCTGGGTGGACTTGTAATTGGAATTGCGTCCATATCGTCGACCTCCCCTCAGATTTTGCTGGGATGTTTGGGCTCCACCAGTTAACCAGCCATAGACATTGTTAGACTCATAGTCATTATTAACTTTGGTGAACTTCTCACGTTTATATTTAAGTAAGTCACGTTTGTAATCTTCAATTTGTTTGGACAATTTTTCTATCCAATTACATGACTTGTCATCCAGTAGTGTCTGGGTGTGCAACGCTTCGAAGGCTTCAACCTTGACTTTGGTAGTATTCATTTCTCTAGTAGCCTCCTCTATTACCAGAAGTATCAAATCAAGGGAGCATTTGTTTAAAATGGCACACCATCTTTTGCAAAAAGCCACATTGTGTCGACCAATGGTCGGTATGTTCCTAACCCGGAACCCACGGGGTATTTTCTTTTCTTTAAAGTATTCTGAAAGTGTTGCACCATGATAATAAAAATCAACCTCCCGTTTCTTTAATCTAAATAAATCTCTGTAAATGTCTTTAGCAGGAATACTAGTCACGTCAGAAAAAATGGCACCTTTGTATACTATGCCTGCAGCATCTATATCAGAAAATGACAATGTCTCTCCAATATCAAGTGCAACACGTGTGAATTGATCATTCATATTGATTTGAAGTTATTCAGTGGTTTTAAAAATCAAACTCAATAATTAGATGTTATAGTATCACCACTCAGGTGTAAACACCTTATGAGTCGAAGGATAAAAAATAATAAAACAGCAAGACGAGAGCCACAATACAATGAACAAATTGTTGCAAGGTGCCTTGACTAATTCGTGTGATAAGTCCCTTAGCACTGGGACGTTCACACAATACACAGTCTGCAAAAAGTCCGGCACTCACTGTTACTTGATATACTGTCCCCGTTGCCTTCCGTGAAGTACAGCTCACACTGTTAATGTATCAAGGGTTAGGAACGGCGGCACTCAGGAATAAAGACACAACCACAGCCAGCAGTTTTCAGCCAACGTTTCAAAGCATGTGCTTTTTCGTCAGGGCAATAACAAACATTAAAATAAACTCACGTTTATATGTGCTCCCCCTCACCGTCAAAGTCCGCGCCTCTGTCTCCACTTCCGCTATACAGGCGCTCACTTGTGATGTCACCCAGTGCGCCCATCACCATAACAACCAAATCAACATAAATACAAATAGTTCTACACGTAATCAGTTGCATGAAAAATCTATATATCAGCCACTTCATTCTAGCACATGTCCTGCATCTTAAATAAGTAAGCTATTCACTGCAATAACACATATAACATTAGGGTCAAATATAGCCAGAAGATCAAATAAAGCAATTGTACCCGGTTTGTTCATTTAGCCCCCGTGGACTTAATGTGTCCAAACGGAATATCCAGCGGGACTCACACTGTAATAAGCGTTTAGATCTGTTCCCACCTCTCACCAGCGGCGGTATATGATCGATGATCATGTGTTTTAATGCGGTTGGTGAGTGACCAGCCAGGGCAAAACAGATACAATGTTGCGAGCAACAAGGTGAGGAAAGCGATTCGGTCTCACTGGCCCATTGTGTCTAGTGATAAAGAACTACCCAGTATGACTAATAAGCGTATCATGTGTGGCTACTCCAGGGGAAGAAATATACGTGATTATGTCGTACATAATGATATAACTAATTTTGATAAAAAAATGCCTGCCACATTTTTGGGGAGACCAAAGAATGGTTGCTATAAGTGCACTGGTTGTGTCACTTGTGGATACATGCAAACAGGAGACACGATTAAAAATCCATTCACTGGTCAGACATTTAAAATCAAACACAGACTCTCTTGCATGTCTAAATTTATCGTGTATGTGCTAATCTGCCCATGTGGCAAATATTACACTGGGAAAACAGAATGCGCTTTCAAAGTTAGAATGGGTCAACACCGATATGCAATAAGGGAAGCTGTGTTGGCTGGAAATAGTGACCAACCAGTGGCAAGACATTTTGCCCTGGCTGGTCACTCACCAACCGCATTAAAACACATGATCATCGATCATATACCGCCGCTGGTGAGAGGTGGGAACAGATCTAAACGCTTATTACAGTGTGAGTCCCGCTGGATATTCCGTTTGGACACATTAAGTCCACGGGGGCTAAATGAACAAACCGGGTACAATTGCTTTATTTGATCTTCTGGCTATATTTGACCCTAATGTTATATGTGTTATTGCAGTGAATAGCTTACTTATTTAAGATGCAGGACATGTGCTAGAATGAAGTGGCTGATATATAGATTTTTCATGCAACTGATTACGTGTAGAACTATTTGTATTTATGTTGATTTGGTTGTTATGGTGATGGGCGCACTGGGTGACATCACAAGTGAGCGCCTGTATAGCGGAAGTGGAGACAGAGGCGCGGACTTTGACGGTGAGGGGGAGCACATATAAACGTGAGTTTATTTTAATGTTTGTTATTGCCCTGACGAAAAAGCACATGCTTTGAAACGTTGGCTGAAAACTGCTGGCTGTGGTTGTGTCTTTATTCCTGAGTGCCGCCGTTCCTAACCCTTGATATATATATATATATATATATATAAACACACATACACACAGTGGTCGAAGCGGAATTTTGAAGTGGGGGTATGCAAAAGTCAAGGACGTAATTATGTAGCACACTGAATGAGACAAAACTCACATTGTAGCACACTGAATGAGCTGAAACTCACATTGTAGCACACTGAATGAGCCGAAACTCACATTTTAGCACACTGAATGAGCCGAAACTCACATTTTAGCACACTGAATGAGCCGAAATTCACATTATAGCACACTGAATGAGTTAAAATTGTGACAGCAGGGACAGCCAGAGTGACCGACAGGAAGAGAGAGAGTGACAACAGAGAGAGAGAGAGAGAGTGACGACAGGGAGAGAGAGAGAGTGACGACAGGGAGAGAGAGAGAGTGACAACAGGGAGAGAGAGAGAGTGACGACAGGGAGAGAGAGTGACAACAGTGACGACAGGGAGAGAGAATGACAACAGTGACGACAGGGAGAGAGAGTGACAACAGTGACGACAGGGAGAGAGAGTGACGACAGGGAGAGAGAGTGATGACAGTGATGACAGGGAGAGAGAGTGACGACAGGGAGAGAGAGTGATGACAGGGAGAGAGAGTGACGACAGGGAGAGAGAGTGACGATGGATAGAGGTGACAGCAGGGGAACATTACCTCATTTGTTGCTGGTGGCTGGCAGCGGTGAGAGCGGCTGGTGGCTGGCAGTGAGCAGCGTGCGGTGAGCGGCGGCTGGCTGTGAGCTAATACAGCGCTCTACACAGCCGCCGGCCGCCACGCAGGGACAGGGAGCACAATGTGCAGCAGGATCACCACACACACACACACACACACATTATATATATATATATATTCACACACACACACACACATACACACGTGTGTATATATATATATATATATATATACACACACATATATACATACACACACACACAACATTAAAATATACATACACATACAAACACATAAATATACACAAGTGCACATACATACATACATACATACATACATACATACTGTACATACACCAGTGCACAAACACATAGGCATACTGTACATACAAACATACAACTACACACAAACACTGGCTGCAAACTTACATGATCCATCAGGGCCTGGGAGCAGAAGGACGGCAGAGTGAGGACGGAGTGGAGGGAGCTCTCTCTCTTGCTGCTGCAGATCTGAGGTCGCGGTTGTGGCTTTTGCTGAGACGGAGACAAAGCTGTCTCAGTCTCAAAATAGAAATCTTGGCTCATCAGGGGGGGTTTCCAGGTACTCGGAAACCCCCCCTGCGTGCGCCACTGAACATAAAGCCACTTTTAACGCTTGGAACGCTTTTTCTGCATCAGGGTTCCATTTCACAATATTTGACTGCTTCCCTTTGGTAAGGTCGGACAACGGCACTGCTGTGGTCGCAAAATTGGGAATAAACCATCTATAGTACCCAGTTATTCCCAAAAAAGCCCTTACCTGTTTTTTATTCACTGGACAAGGCCAGTTTTGAATAGCATCAATTTTATTCAATTGGGGCCTAATCAGACCTCTGCCTATGGTGAAGCCCAAGTATTTGACCTCCTCAATTGCGAGGCAGCACTTCTTTGGGTTAGCAGTTAAGCCTGCCTCTCTGAGTCCAGTACTGCTTGTACTTTAACCAAATGGGACCCCCAGTCTGTACTGTGAATTACCACATCATCCAAATACGCAGCTGCATATTTTCTGTGGGGCCTCAAAATTTTATCCATTGACCGTTGAAAGGTTGCTGGAGCCCTATGCAACCCAAAGGGTAACATTTTATACTGGTACAGCCCCTCCAGAACCGAAAAGGCTGTTTTTTCTTTTGCGCTATCAGATAAAGGTATTTGCCAGTAACCTGTGGTCACGTCCAACGTGGTGAAAAACTTGGCTGTTCCCAGCCTTTCTATAAGCTCATCTACACGGGGCATGGGGTATGCGTCAAACTTGGACACCTCATTTAACTTACGAAAGTCATAACAGAAGCATATGCTACCGTCTGACTTCGGGATGAGAACTATGGGACTGGACCACTCACTGTTAGATTCCTCTATGACTCCAAGTTCTAACATGGTTTTAACTTCTTTAGAAACAGCTTCTCGCTGAGCTTAAGGAATCCTATATGGCTTTAAATGGACCCTAACCCCTGGTTCTGTGACAATGTCATGTTTTATTATGGTCGTTCGGCCAGGCAGCTCTGAAAATACCTCCCTATTTTGGATGAGAAATTCTTTAACCTGACTGTTCTGATCAGCTGATAATGTCTCTGACACCTTTACTGCGGGAAGCAACCGAGGTGAAGACAGCGAAGGGCAAGGCTCCGCTGACAGAGACAACCTATCTTTCCAGGGTTTGATTAAGTTAACATGGTAATTTTGTTCAGGTTTTCTCTTTCCCGGTTGGTATACTTTGTAATTAACCTCATTCACTTTTTCCCTAATCTCAAATGGACCCTGCCATTTAGCTAGGAACTTGCTTTCCACAGTGGGTACCAAAACAAGAACTCTATCTCCAGGAGCAAATTTCCGTATCTTGGCACTCCGGTTATATACCCTCTGTTGAGCACTTTGGGCCTGTTCCATGTGCTCTCTGACAATAGGTACCACGGCTGCAATCCTATCCTCACATTTATACTGTGTGATTTGTTTTAGTACGGGCGCACTTTTGTACATGTGGCCCGGACAAAGTACGTGAGCGTGCACAAGCGTAAAAAGGCACGTGTGGTTGCGTAATTATGCAAGTTGAGTATGATCGCTAACGCCAAGGACAAACCACACAATAGTTCTATTTAAAGCGGAGTAGTAGATGTTTATTTACAAATAGCACATAACTATCCGGTTTCAAACGAATAACATTGATAAAGTGTGTTACCTCTGGGGAAAGCTATCAGTATACAGGAAAGGATATTTTTCTGATCAGAAAACTATGGAGTGCTAGTGTGGGCTGAAAAAGGTGTGAATGTATTGAACCCCGCTTGGTGAACTTGGTGAGCACGGTCTAGGTGAACACGTGCAACGGAGTGTGATAAAGGTTTGTGAAATTGTTGTTTTAAAGGTTTTTTTTTCCTTCTTGGTATTACACTCCGGCTGTTTTGGAGCACAGTGTGAAGACTCCAGTGATCCTACAACTTATAGATAGCAAGTGTCTATAAGCGGTACGATTGGACCGCACGGTTGTGTGAGCGATATGTGGCGCAACGTGATACGAAGTTTTGCATATTTGTGCGTAAATCTCGTCATCATACGCGTGATTTGTGTAAAAATTGTCTTTTAGACAGATATTCACTGGGTACGGTAAGCTACTCCTAAAGGCCCAGGGGATATAGGCCGAAGTAGGGCCTGCACTGGCTACGCGTGTCTGCTAAATAGGGCGGATCCGTGGTACTCGGAGCAGAAGAAGTTAGTGGAAGAACTTTGAGGACTTCTACCGTTAGACTACTGTGTTTGGAGCATTTTAGGAAGTTTTCCTGTGTTAAAAGGGTCCACAATGGGAGCCAAGTGCATAACAGAGGGACGTTCCTCAGTCAGGGTTCAGACAGCAGAATTGAGACCCCCGGGGGTCAGCTCGGTTCGTAATGTGGGTGAAGTATGGTCCCCACACTGAGACCTTTTGTGATGAATGGACACGAATGACTGTGGGGGATAAAGCATCATTTCCTGGGATAGGTAGTTTTGATCCAGAGGTACTACAAAATGTAAGGATTAGAATATGCCTGCTCAAATCCAGAAAGCAAAGGGTAAGGCATACAGATTGTTTAAACTTGTGGCAACAAGAGGGGGATGTGCAAAGGGAGCTTGCTCGCACAGCAAGTTCCAAACCAGGCAGAAGCGTGAATGCGACAGCACCACCACCATATGTTGATGGAGAGAATAGTGTCACCACCAATGATACAAATGTAGAGGTCAGGGAAATGCGCAGCGAATGTATTAAAACTAACGCTTGTACCTTGTACCCTGTTTTACCTTCTCCCCAAGATTACAGCAACGTAGAGGATGAGCCTAGCATGATCTCAGCCCTTGCCCTGGCTGCCACCATACACGACACAAGGGTGGGCTTTGCCCAACCACCAAGGGCAGTGGCCGCATCAGCCAGTGAGGGGGCAGATGAGATTGTGGCGACTGGTAAGTACGGTACCATCCATTATGCAGAAACAGTGACTCCCCGTATTGTAGAGACAAACAAGAAAAATGTGGTTGAGTTGCATCCAGTTAGGGTGATTGCAGTCCCTAACGTGAGAACTGACACTCAGGGGGTGACCCCAATCGGGAACATTGCAATGTACTGTCCCTGGTCCCTTATGGAGCTGAGGTCAATTATGGCAGAATTCCCTGACCCCAGAAAGGATTTAGTCGGATGCCAGAAATATATAAAAGATTTAGGACTTTCCCAAGAACCCACAAACAAAGATTAATGGACGGTGTTGCGAGCGAGTCTCCCAGAGCCGGCCTTAGGCATAGGCAAACTAGGCAAATGCCTAGGGCATTTGGTATGCTTAGGGGCACCAGCAGCTTCTGCTGATTAAAATGATATGCGGCATGCCTATATTCTGTGTGTGACTGCGGCTGCATCTGCATACGAAATGCTATATTGCAGTGTATTCCTGGAAATCACTGTAATGTAGCATTTCGTATGCACATACAGCCGCAGTCGCACACAGAATATAGGCATGCTGCATATCATTTTAATCAGCAGAAGCTGCTTGTGCATCCTAGCCACACAGTAATGCAAATAAGATGCATTTTCATAAACAAAAGGCGCCCGACGTTAGCAGAGCTGCCAGCTGACTCATGCCAGGCATCTCCTGCAGAACTAGCGGCGGTGCTAGGGGGCACCAGCCAAAATCTTGCCTAGGGCATCATATTGGTTAGGGCCAGCTCTGGAGTCTCCCCTCTAACATTGACATCCCAAAATTTATTACAGACTGCAACCTAGATGCAGAAGCGCCACTCACTGATGCTTACAATCAGGAGAATGTCAGGCAAATCAATATACAACTAGGTTTGTATTTCCTAGCCGTAGTTAGATGGAATAAGATTTTTTTCCATAAGACAGAAAGAGAATAAACTGGCATCCGAATATTTCCACAGAGCTTTGATGGAAATGACTAAATTCACTGTGGTTGAGGATATTAGAGACAATGTCAGCCACAGGGAAGTAGCTGTCTCTGTATTAATGGAGGAATTGAAGGAGGCACTGAAAACCAGGGTGCAAACTTCTCTGCCAAACTGGAGGGGTATTACGGTGACTGCACTTAGGGAATCAGCACTGGAGCACGACCGTAATATCCAGAAAACCAGGGAGGCACAAGGGGAGCGGTTGATGGTGATGAGCATCCAAGCACTGGAAGGAGCACCAACTCGACCAAAAACCCCAGGCCCTGACACATGGAAAAAGCAGAGAGTTTGTTATCTGTGTAAAAGGGAAGGGCATTATGCCAAAAATTGTAACAGCACACAAAAATTCAGACCCCCTAGACAAGAACACGAGCAAAGTAATTATACACATAGAGGAGATCAGGGATCATACAGGAGAGAGTTCGAGCCGCATAGAGGGGAAACAAGGAGGTACCCACCATGGGAGGACTGGCGACCCCCCGAAGACTTACCATTATCCCCCTCACATATCATAGCCGCCAACGCCCAAAGGGTGGGTCCATGGCCCCAATAGAGGTTAGGCCACACCTGTAGTCTGCAGCCTGTGAAGCTGATTGCTGGCCCTGCGAATGAACCTGAGGTCTTGGTCAAAGTAGCAGGAACACTACAACCATTTCTTGTAGATACAGGGGCGGCCAGTTCTGTACTCAAAGCTCCAACCAATTTACTGACCACAGGCAAAACCATTTTGGCTATGGGAGTGACGGGAAGAGTGCAGCAGTATCCTTCGTCTTGACCTGCAGAGATTACGATTGGGCCCTTGCAAACCAGACATTCATTTTTGTTGGCTGCGTCGGCTCCGACTAATCTACTAGGCAGAGACCTACTGTGCAAAATGCGATGTGTCATATATTGTACACCGGAAGGCATGTTTTTAGATATCCCTGAAAACCATGCACAGGAAGTGCAAGATATGCTAGACACACCACAACGGCTAATGTTGCATTCTACTGTCCTAGACGCATGTCCATCACAGGTAGAAGAAATGGTCTCACAAATACCGTGTTCCCAATGGACCAAAGATAGACAAGACACTGGACTGATGGCGAATGTAGCCCCAATAGTGGTACAATTAAAAGATGGCAGGATAGCTCCAAAAATCCCCCAATACCCTCTGAAGCCAGAGGTAGAACTAGGAATTCTCCCTGTCACAGAACGGCTGCTACAGCAGGGCTGTCAGGAATCGACTCACCTCGGTTGCATCTGTCCGTCGGTGCGGACTCCGAGCGGGGTCGCTGCATTTCGCTGTCGTCCGTCGCCCTGTCGTTGGATGTCGTCTCGGGCCTGGGAGCGCTCCTGGTGTCGGCGGCGTGTGAGCACGCCGCGTTCCTGCCGGGCCGCGGCATGGGCGCTGCCATGACAGTATCCTCCAGTGTAGTGCGGCAGCCAATCCGGAGCATGGCCGCACCTCCTTGTCTCACTCCAGCCAATGCCTGCCGATCAGGGGGTATATCAGGAGCTGCAGGGTGAGTCAGGGGTTGTCCTGAACTTTGTGTCACTCCTGAGACCCGTGTGTCTGGACCTGCTCTCCTGTTCCTCCGTGTTCCTGGATATTCTCCTGGTCCTCCGTGTTCCTGGATATTCTCCTGTACCTCTGTTACCTCCGTGGAACTACAAGCACCAGCATTACAGCAATACCTTTCTGGCTTCACACCTTCTACATCTGCAGTGTGCTCCAGCCTTCAGCAGTAGAGACTCTCTCTCCAGGTGCATCCCGTCATCTCACCTGTGATTCAGCCTGCAGGCTGCCTGTGTATTTCCAACAGCACAGTGGACATTAACATCAAGTCTCCTGCATTGCTACCAGGTTTGCTACCATTACTTCCACCTCTGCTGGCTCCACGTTTTAAACTATTCCGGTTCCATATCTGCATATTATACTCTGCCATAGACTTTCAGCTTCCAAGCTGTATCATTGCCATTGCCATTTCCATTGCCATTACCATTGCCATTATCATTGCATACGTTTGTTTATTTTCTGCTGCATTATTATCTGGACTTCCTTTGTTAATAAAACTACATTGTGCACATGCGCAGAAATCCAATCCTGCCTCCTCACTTCATTCCTCCTACCTCCACTGACCCACTAGCGCCCCCTCCGGGGACACAAGCTAAACCGACTCTGACAAAGGCATCCTAGTCAGGACGTCCAGCACAGCAAATAGTCCCATTTTCCCTGTCAAAAAGAGCGGGGGGAGGGGTTACCGTATAGTGCAGGATTTAAGAGGGGTGAACAAAATAGTTGAGAGTCAATTCCCCGTAGTGCCCAATCCAGCTGTCATCTTGATGCAGATCCCCGCTACCTCTTCATACTTCACTGTCATTGATCTCTGTTCTGCCTTCTTTTCTGTCCATCTCCACACCGACAGTCAGTACCTTTTCGCCTTCTTTTACAGGGGAGTACAGTACACCTGGACTCGTCTTCCCCAAGGCTTCATTGTCAGCTCAAGTATCTTCTCCCAAGCACTGCAGAACTGTTTGCAATCCTTTCAACCTGAAAATGGCTCATTGCTAATACAGTATGTTGATGACTTATTGTTGTGCTCTGACTCATTTGAAATATCCTTGGCAGATACGAAGCAGCTGCTGCTTTACCTCTCCCAGACAGGACCCAAGGTTTCAAAGGATAAATTACAGTTGTGCAGTAAAAGGGTGAGGCATTTGGGGCATTGCTTGACACAAGGACAACGACACCTCACTGCTGATATAATACAGGCGATTCGCAACATTACCCTGCCACAAACCCAGCAACAGATCCGCACTTTCCTTGGAATGTGTGGGTACTGCTGAAACTGGATCCCAGGATTCTCCATACTGGCTTTACCTTTGCAAGAAATGGTCTCCTCGAACAAACCAGATCGGATTTCGCACACAGATGAGACCGAATAGGCACTGTTTGAGTCTCTCAAAGGCCAATCACAGGCACCTGCATTAGGTATGACAGATTATGAAGGAGTTTTAACTCAGAGACATGGTGATGCCAGCAGGCCGGTAGCTTACTACAGTGCACAGTTGGACACCGTAGCGCGGTCTCTCCCCACATGCTTGCGAAGTGTTGCAGCGATAGCTTTGCTAGTAAGTAAAAGCGAAGACGCAGTCTTAGGACACAACCTGACAATCCATACACCTCATGCAGTATCAGCCTTACTGAACTCCGCCCAAACCAGACATGTCTCATTGGCACGGTTTACAAAGTGGGAATTAGCACTAATGGCTCCTGTAAACATCACCATAAAGAGATGCAGCGCACTAAATCCTGCAAGTTATCTGCCAAGTGTGCCTGGACAGGCACAAAGGGTGGAGGATGAGAATGATGGTGAAGGAGGATTTAGTGCAGACACTGATACGCATGATTGTATGGGATACCTGAACCAGACTTTCACTGCAAGACCTGACATTAGTGACAACCCACTTGAAGGCGTAGATTTAACTTTTTACACTGACGGTAGTTGCCACAGACAGATGGACTCGGGAGACCTGTGTACTGGATACGCAGTCGTAGATGACAGAGGTATCATAGAAGCTGAGCCTCTGGGCCCACCGCACTCAGCACAAGTTGCTGAGCTGGTCACCCTAACCAGAGCGTGTGAATTGGCCAAGGGTAAGTCAGCCAATATATACACAGATTCTAGGTATGCATTTGGAGTGGTACATGATTTTGGGGCCCTATGGCGCCTCAGAAATTTCATGACAGCAGCTGGCACACCCGTGGCGCATGCGACCCACATCAAAAGATTGCTATCAGCAATACAAGACCCCGACAGAGTGGCTATCAAGTGCAAAGCCCACACTTACAGTCAAGACCCAGTGTCACTTGGTAACAGCCGGGCAGACGAAGCTGCCAAGGCAGCAGCAAGTTCAGCCACACTAACCAACATCACACCACTGATGACATTTAACACCATAAGCACACAACAACTCATTGAAATGCAAGATTTGTGTTCCCTGCAGGAGAAGTCCGTCTGGAAGGCGAAGGGATATGGAAGAGAGTATTCGGGCCTCTGGACAGATGGGCACGGTAAGCCAGTGGCCCCCAGAGCATATCTTCCAAGCTTAGCTGAGGCGGCACACGGTCTGACTCATCTGGGTAAAGAGGGTATGTGTAAGCTGGTGAGAGCCTACTGGTGTGCGCCAGGATTCTATTCTCATGCGGGTAAGAGAGCAATGACATGTCTTACTTGCTTGAGGAAGAATATTGGAAAGTCAATACCAACAGAACCATCCCATATCCGTCCGACAGATGGCCCTTTTCAGGTAATACAAATTGACTTCATACAGTTACCACCCAGTAGGAATTTAAAATATGTGTTAGTCTGTATTGATGTGTTTTCCAATTGGGTAAAAGCGTTCCCTGCTGCCACAAATACGGCTACGTTCACTGCAAAGAAAATTGTGCAGGAATTTTTGTGTAGATATGGTATCCCTAGAATAATTGAAAGTGATAGGGGTACCCATTTTACAGGTGAAGTCTTACAGGTCATGTGCAAACTGATGGGTATTAATAGCAAGCTACATACTCCGTACCGGCCACAGGCGAGCGCAAAGGTGGAGAGAATGAATAGCACTATTAAGAACAAGCTTAGCAAAGTGATGGTTGAAACTGGATTGTTGTGGCCAGAGGCATTGCCACTAGTGTTGTACAGCATCAGAACCACTCCCAGGTCACCACTTAACCTATCACCCTTTGAAGTTCTTTTTGGGCGACAACCTCACATAATGATTGGCCCCCTAGGATGATTTGAAATGTAATAATGAAGTGACTGTGCAATATTTGGTTAGGATGAGCCAGCAGCTCAGAAATCAACAAAGAAATCTAAAGCTGGTGATTCCTGACCTACCAAACAGTAATTGCCATGACATTGAACCTGGGGACTTTGTGATGATTCGATATTTTCTATGGTCAGGTTGCCTCATGAACTGGTGGGAAGGACCATACCAAGTTTTATTGACCAGTACAACAGCACTAAAGGTCGGCGAAAGAGAGACTTTGGTTTACTCGTCCCATTGCAAGAAAGTTGCAGACCCAGAGACAGCTCGTGATAAGGAGAAAGGTGAGAAGAACCTTGTATAGATGGAGCAGCTATTCCGGGAGAACTAAAAAGGCAAGACTGTTGAGCGGCACCCGAGCGTAGGGAGCGGAAAGAGCAAAGACGGTTGGTGCAGCCAGATACGGTTAACAAAGATCAAGGAACGTTGACTCACCAGTTTTTCTTTTTTCACCTCCCCACTACTTTCTCTTTGTTTTTGTTTTCCCCCCTCATCTTCCTATTTTTGTCCCTAACGAAATGGATCCATCCCAAGAGACTGTATTCCGGCTTTTTCTGGTGGTTTTGTTTTTGTGCAGGACAATTTGTTTTTGTGAGGGCCCCCGAGACGTCGAGCAAAGATCTGGAGTGAGTTCTGATGGAGAGGACGGGTTGGTAGGACCCCAGGATCAGCGTATCACTTTCGCCAAGGCTAGCATCAGAAAAAGAAATCCACAAACCGGAACCCAACTCATCAATCATCAAAAATGTAATTTTATTATTGTATGTACCATTACATGTCTTCTGTTCATCTCTGTAGGGCTAGGTTAGTGAAACACACATAGTTATTAGATAATAGGGACACATAATTGCTCACACATATGGATCCCCACGATGTATCATCAGATAAATGTGCTCCCCATTTATCATATAGCTCGGTGGAGTTTGTTGGACCATGTACAGACCCTTAATACAGGAAGAGAAGGAATATAATGAATACTTCGCAAAGCCTAGAAGCTAGTATCGCACAATGATACATCCCCCTCAGGCAGTTACTCATACATACACATTTTTCCTATCACACTAGGCCATCCATTTCTCACCTATGACCTTTTCTCCCTCTTCCAAGGTACATACTCGCCCATTGTAATGTATAGCATGTAAATATTATTTTTCTGTTATTAATATTAGTGGCAGTTATTGTTGACTGCCAAAGGGCTGACTGTCGAAGTCAGAAAATATTGCAATACACACACCACATGCAAACACCACACAGATGGCATCCATATATGTACTTAGTCTGGCGTGCGTGCAGCATACTCGCAAATTGCGTACAATCGCCTCCCACGGGAGTGCGCGTACTGGCGTGGTATGAGCAATTACATAAAGATTCTTACTATTAATACAGACACATGCCACAGTGCCCAGCCTGTGTCGAGTCACTGTTCACACACACACTAATCTAACCAAACATGCACATCCTTCCAACACAATGTCTTGTTCACTCCAATGTTTGAACAGACCCCCTGGACTGTGAAGAAAGACAAACACAAACCAAACAAGACATTGTTTGGTGGGGGCCAGAACAATGGGAGACAAATATCCCAAGGGCAGACAAGAAGGCAAACGAAGAGGTCGACCACCCAGAATAAGGAGAGCTTAATCTTCAATTTGTCTTCCAGCCCTTTGTCCCCCTCTGAGGTAAGCGTTTTGGAGAAAGGTCTCTCATTTGTGCCGACGAACAGACCTAATAAGATCCAATGGAAAATTGATTATTTTAGACTGCACCGCACCTTAAAACTAAAGGAACACTTTGAGAAAAACCCTGTAGCAACAGGGGTGAGTAACTGTCCAGCAAGAATTAAGAAATTAGGTCCTAGTTCTAAATTCGATCCGGTGTCCAATAATCCATCATTAAAAACCTTTAGTAGATTATTGGAAGCAGCCGGTACTGACCATACATCCCAAGTGTATAGCAATCTATCAAGGGATGAAAATGTAGCCCTTAAAGCGCTGAGTAAAAGGCAAGACATTATCATAAGGGGGGCTGATAAGGGAGGCTCGATAGTTATTCTTAACACCACTGATTATATTGCTGAATGTCATCGGTTATTGAGTGATACATGTACTTATTGCCCCTTGGTTAAAGATCCCACAGTAATATATCTAGCAGAATTGTCTAATATTCTAATGAAGGCCTGTGAACAGGGAACTATTGCTAGCACAATGGTACATAAGTTGTTAAATACATATCCAGTGGTACCAGTATTTTACACATTACCCAAGATACATAAGGACGCACAGCGGCCACCGGGGAGACCGATTATATCTGCCCGGGGGTCGCTGTGCGAACCTTTAGCAATTTACTTGGATGCATATCTGCAGCCTTGCATTCAGCAAACCTTCACACATTTGAAGGACTCTAACGTACTATTGGAAAAGTTTTTACATCTGGATCAAGTACCCGCTGGGCTACTTATAGCCACCATAGATGTAACCAGCCTGTACACATGCATTCCCCACCGGGAGGGTGTACAGGCAGTGAGAAGGCTCATTACTGGTAATACGGCATACGTGGGCTCCGATATTGAATTATTTACTGAATTATTGGAATTTACCCTCACACACAACTACTTCCTGTTTGAGGACAAGTTTTTCAGGCAGGTAACAGGTTGTGCGATGGGGTCAGCAGTGGCTCCGGCATTCGCTAACACTTTTATGTGGGAAACTGAGAAGGGACTGTTTTTTGAGAATTCCAGCATTTCTAAGCATATTTTTTTATACTACCGCTACATAGATGACCTGCTCATCTTCTGGACAGGAAGTGAGCAGGCTCTACGTGACATCATTACAAAACATAATGATTCCGAAAGCACCATTAAGCTCACGATGAAATGCAGTCATAGCCACATTGATTTTCTGGATATTTCCATCAGAATCAATGAAGATAAGATCATTACTAACCTATTCTCTAAGCCTACGGATAGGAACATGCTGCTAAGCTATAGCAGTTTCCATCCCACTCCAACTATACAAGGCCTACAGTATTCCCAGTTTCTTCGGGTCTGTAAAATCACCAATATGGTTACAGACCTAGAAGCACAACTTGATATAATGGAAAAGAAGTTTCGTGAAAGGGGATACCCCAAATTTTTATTGAAGTGTGCCAGAAGTAAAGCGTGTGCCCAAAATAGATCAGATCTACTGTCCAAAACTAGGTTAAAAAAGAAACAAAATAAATGACCTTGGGTAAACACATATGACACCAACAGCCGTCATACCAGTAAAAAAGCCAAAGCACTTTGGCCAATTATTACCACAGACCCAGACCTTAAGGCATTGAAAAATACACAAATTATGCCGAGTTACAGGAGGGATAAAAATATTAAGGACCTTGTGGTTAAAACCGATTTAAGCAAATTCAAGAAGACCGTTCCACAACATTTCCTGAGCAGGCCTAATGGATGCTACAGGTGCATCGGGTGCACAACGTGCAGCTATATGTCACCTGGAGACAGCATTACACACCCACACTCTGCAAAAAAATATACCATCAACTGGCCACTGTCGTGCCACTCCAAATTTGTTATATACGTGATTATGTGCCCATGCGGCCTATACTATGTAGGCAAAACAGAATGTCCTTTTAAAGTTAGGATGGCACAGCACAGACAAGCGATTAGAACTGCACTGTCGTCTGATACTAGTGATCAGCCTGTGGCACGACATTTTGCGCAGCTCAAACATGGAATGGCTACACTGAAATACCGCATTATTGACCACATGCCTGAGTCCATCAGGGGGGGCAATAGGGCACAGAAGTTGCTCCAATTGGAGACCCGATGGATCTTCAGATTAAATACCATTCGACCCAGAGGTCTCAATGAGACATTGGGCTTAAGCAATTTCTTATAATACAGTGGAGGGAAACGTGGTCCAAAGATCCCTGTGGATAAGTTGTGGGTCCCCATAGCCTGGTGATTTATATGCACAGTTAAAAAGAGTGAATAACAGGGACCTTGTACATCTAGCCGGTTTAATTTTGAATCTTTTACTGATGTAATTTTGAATCTTTTGCTGTTTGAATTGTTGCTGTTTTCCATCTGTGTAGAGTTTTGATGTGCTCTATATGGATTATTGTTTTTAAATGTTATTGTTTTATGTTATTGTATACTGTGCAACTATTTGTTTTTGATTAGGGGGTAAATCATATGTTAGCACGGGGGATGTTAAATATGTGATATGTGGGAGGTTTTCCTGCTTAGGAGCGGGCTGCAACAGGGACAACAGGTGTAGCTTTTGGAGATGAGCACTTATAGTAGTAATAACACTATGGAGATGGTTGTTTATATATGGATAAACGGGATATTGGTTGGGATAATGTCACGAATGCAGAGATTAATTCTACAGTTGTGTGCAGTATTAACACACTTGGTGTGGTGTATTTTTTAACATATATTTTTATATGTGTGCAGTGTTTTTAGGGTCACAGACCATTTTTACAGCAACATAGCATTTTGAGATTTTTTTATATTTTAATTGACTGTTTTATAACAACACTGTGGTGTGGAGAGATATAAGCACATTTATACTTTATTTTATTTTATTTATCCACCAAGTAATGTGTAAATATGTACTAGGCACTTTTGTGAGTAATCAAAATATTGAAATGAGTAAAACTTTATTGGCTCTCATTCAAGCACACTGATGTGATACCAGGCAGTCCAGCTCCATGACAGGTTATGTCTGTTGCACAGGGTTACCGTGGCAACACAGCCGGGACCCGTGACGTCACTTCTGGGGGAAGTAGACAGCCCAGGGGGACGGAGCCGGGCCCGGGACGTGTGAGCAGCGGTGACCAGCATGGGGGAGACTACAGGGGTGAGTGCACCTATATATGTTGGTAACTGTTCACTTTGGGGGTTATCCTGATGAAGGGGCTACGTGCCCCGAAACGTTGATGTTGTAACCTGCAGTTTTTCCACTAAAAGTTTGTTTTGCACAAGTCAAGTCTCTGAGTGCCGCCTTTTATATCTGCTATATACATGGAGGTGCAAACCTCATTGGAGGGCACCAGAGCCAGTTAACCCTTGGAGGTTTTTCGAGTGCCAGCCACAAAAGGGTATTTTATTTATATATATATATATATATATATATATTTTTTTTTTTTTTGTGTATCTTGAGAATGGTTGGTCATTTCATGTGTAGGATCATGTTGCCTGGAAATAACATAACAAAGTAACCTAATGAACATGGAAATATCTGTCACACATTACATATTTCCCAAACTTAGTACACACATTACACATTGTCTCCCCTTTCCCCTCATGCAACTTTTACTTATTTACAAGGCACAACAAGGGAATTATACACCTTTACAGTATGCGAGGGAACAGTAACTGATCAGAGCATCATGCATGGTATCTACGTGTTCGGATAATTATGAGTAATAATCCGGTGTTGGTTTGGAGAAGATCGCATGTCGTTGCGAATAGTTATTCGCAAAGGCAGATTAAAGGTATATTTGTGTTTATTATGTACTTGGTATGTGGCTGGAATCCAGAGCTGACCAGCTGTACACACCCCTGGATCAAGGCATCGCCCATCTCTTCAAACCGACCAATGACCTATCCTGTACTGTAAACGACCATCCCTCCAACCAATCGGTGGAGAGCATACAACCCCATTGTATTGTATTTTGGGCAAGGGTATATAAACCTTGCACCTGGGCCGGTCACTCTCTCTCTCTCTGCTTTTTAAAGACTCATAGGTCGTCTTGCCAGACGGCTGGGGACCGAATCCGGGTAGCGCAATCGACAAAGCGTACGTATCATTGGGTGTGACTCTCTTTCTGTGATTGAATTATATTGTGTTGTACCATTTATATTGTAACTTATTGTAATCCCCTTTTTCAAATATATTATTACTTGTTGCTGCTTTGGACCACAATTTACAATCAAATACTGGTGTCGCATTCAGTTTCTGTTGAGCGTTTGTATAGTGTAATTGCCACACCTAGAGCTGCCTCGTGCTCTCAGCGTGTCGGTCTGTGTGTATGCACTGAGTGTAAGCTGCACGGCTATTCCGGCGTGTGTATGCAAAGTGCATGCACAGTACGGGACTGTGTACGCTAACTGGGGACAGAGTACGTAGGTAAAGGATTTATTACAGTGGCTTCAGTTACAGTGTGCAATAGGGGTTAGTGGCTGCTTTCCAAGAAGTCTATCAAACTTCTCACTGGACTCCCCATCTGTCACTTCACCAGCCAAGCTAGCAAAAGGCAAAGGGTCAGAAAGTTCCGAAGACACACGTACATCCATAAAATCACGGTGATCATCATCTGGCTCTTTACTTCTCATGTCTGTTGATAAACGTGATTCACACAGTTTCCAAAAATGAGGAAAATCCCTCCCTATTATGGCCTCATGCACCAAGGTGGGGACCAGTCCTACTTTAACAATTGCTGACCCACAACAAGTTTCTATATTCACTTCAGCAGTGACATAATGTTGGGTATCCCCATGTATGCAAGTTACCCCAATAGGTATTTGCTGGACCTTTAAGGGGTTCACTAACCCAGCTTTCACGAGGGTAACTAAACTTCCTGAATCTAGCAAGGCCTCTACCCGGTTACCCTCTAAGAACACGTCACACATTTGTTTTTCCAGCTCAGGTGAAGGTACCACAGTACAGGCTAACCTAGCAAAGAAAGACATTCTGCGACATTCAAAGGCAGCATCACATTGCATGGGTTCTTGCATGACTGGCCAATTGGCAATAACATGACCTGGCATACCACACCTAAAACATTTAACCACTTGATTATCAACCCGTTTGGGCAGCATAGACCTTTCTAGCCCCATTGGCCTGTCTCCAGGGCCAGTGTTTACAGTCTCTCCAGCCTTGCGTTCTCTTATCCACCCAGCAACATTTTCCCACGGAACAGTCTTACCAGTCTTTACGGAAGGGCGCTGTCGAGGATCTATGGGTTGCTGGGTGGTCATCAGTAGTTCCTCTGCCGCCAAGTACCACTCTACCATGTCCACTAATTGGTCAGAGGTATCCGGGTTTCCATGGGTCACCCACTTGCGCAGGACCACGGGCAAAGATCTGAAATAGCGGTCCATGACGACTCTTTCAACCATCTGGGGACCAGTTAATGTCTCTGGCTGTAACCATTTTTTGGTTAGCTGAATAAGGTCGTGCATCTGGGAGCGAGGAGGCCTCTCAATGGCGTAACCCAACGGTGCACCCGTTGTGCTCGTACTGACAGCGTGACTCCCAGGCAGGTCAGGATCTCAGTCTTTAGTTTAGCATAGTCCCGAGCCTCAGCAGGGCTTAAATCAAAGTACGCTTTTTGGGGCTCACCTGACAGAAAAGGTGCCAGCAGACTGGCCCACTGTGCTTTCGGCCAGTTCTCACACTCAGCAGTCCTTTCAAACGTGGTCAGGTAGGCCTCCACATCATCAGCCTCTGTCATTTTCTGCAGGAAGTGACTGGCCTGTATAGAGGTAGAGCTGGTCGGATCACTGACGGACACATCTCCAATCCGGGCTGCAAGGCTCTGCACCACTTCTGCTAAGGCCTCTTTATCCTGATGCTGTTGCCTCCAATTTTCCTCCATTGCCACCTGCTGCTGTCTGATGGCCTCCTGCTGAGCCGCTGTAGCTTGCAGCAAGGCTTTGAGCAGTTCCTCCATGTCAACAGATTTTTCAGGCGGCTTTGTAGCTGCTTTCACCCAGGACATATATCAAACACTCAGGGGTGAGTCTCAGCAACTTCACACTGGGCTGTATCTGCATAAACCACCGTTTTCTGCAGGCCTCATAAAGCTGCAGCTTTCACTTATATGCAGAACGGCATGCTCGTATTCTCCACCAAGTTGTAACACTGTAGGGGAACCAGACCCCGTTTCTTGGGGTAGATGGCAGCCGGCAGCAGCTGAGAAGTCATACAAGTCCAGTTTTTATGGTACAACTGGCCACAACCAGTTTTATTAAACACAAAACAAAACAAACATCAAAAGAAAATACCTTGCCTGTCCGGCACTAACTAAACATAAGAGTTCCTAACTGTCTCTAAACAAAAACACAGAGTTTTCCAGTCAATACTGTTTAGCTCACTTGTATAAGGAAGTGTATTTCTCTCACAGAGATCCTGCAGTCTTCCCAGGCAGTCTGCACACACTAATCAGGCTAGCAGCCATATAACGCAATTACACAGCTGAAACCCTGATTAGCCCTCTGTGAGGACAAAGACCCAAACTGGGCCCAATGTCTGGAACTTGCCCTATCTCTCTTTCAGGGCCCTTTTCCAGTTTTTCCAATAAACTGAAAAGGTTCTGACAAAACCAATCATTTTCCTAATACATGTAAGACAAGAACCTGGGACAAACATACCTGCCCTCAAACACTATTCCAGTGTTCTTGTCACAATATATACATATATATAGGGACAGTTTGAAAACTGCTTTGTGTAAAACAGGTGGTCCATAGCAACAATTAAATTTTTTACAATTTTTTTTAAGTATGGGTGAAGAAAATATGTAACTTACAAGGAACCCCCCACCCCCACCCCCATAAAAATCCTGTGTCTGCCATAGGATATAAGAAGATTTGTGGGCTAATTCAACAAGGAACACAAAATTGCTAAAACTGAAAAATTGCGAAATTCCGCATAGAGTGCATCCGCACGGAACGCAACGGTCATGGGTGAAGTAAAATCTACGTCTAAAATTAAAACTTCTCAGACATAGCAAAAACTGCGTATACACTCAGAAAAGTAGGAGTGTTGCGGGCGTATGCGGATATTCGAGAGGCGGTGCCTACGCATTATTTTCAACTGAACGCACATTTATGGTGTGCAGTTTCTGAGTGACTACAGGTCTACCTTAAAATCTGCACAAGCTGACCTCAGTTGTAGAATGTTCGATGTATACTGCAATCATTGCTTCATTACACCCAGCTGAAGCAGCTCACACTGCAGACCACAATGCAGTTTATTCAGCTGCATTGAAACCTAACAACATGTAAGGGAGCTTTAAACTATTTAACGCATGTATTACTCTAAAATATATGTTAGTAACCTAATCATTCTTTAAGTTAATAACAATGCAGGTTTGTCAAGAACAGACTTGTTTTCCTACAAACGTACAATAACATTTACAAGCAAGTTTTTTTTTTGTTTGCTTGTTTGGTTAATGTCTTTTTGTTTAAAAGCTGAGTTTTTTTATGATTTAAAGCAACAAACAATTATTATCTTCAAAAATCATACCCACATTACATGTGTAAGGTTTTTGTTTTTAATGCCCCTTGACAAAGAAACATAGGTTCAATAACATCACCACAATAATTGTGGTAGCCGGCAGCAGCAGCAGCAGAGGGGACAGGGCGGTGCAGCAGCAGGGATGCTAAGCAGGGAGAGCACCTCTTCTGCCAGGCGCCTACCTGCTGTGCATAGCGTTGCTGAGCGAGTAGTGCCAGGCCTGCAGGCGTCGGGATGCTTAGACCCACCCCCTACCATGAAGCCCCACCCTGTGAAGCCATACCTCTTTTGCAACCGCGGCCGCACTGGGTGTCATTTAAGTGAGTGACGCCTCTCAAGCTTTTACCATAGAATCCCTAATGCTGCAAATATCAGGGGATGAAACACCTTTCTGGGTAATAAACATATCCCTCTGTAGTCAGTTCAGCTGATACCATGCCGGCAGGGGGGCGAGCGCAATAAAGCCCCTTGCGGGCTCGCTGCGCTTTCCACACTGTGGGCTTGGTGGCTCGATGTGCTTGCCACAGGTTCAATTCCCACTCTGTGGGTGTCGTGTACACCCACAAGCATACCTCCCAACATTGCTGAATATGTATTCGGAAGTTCGGCGCCCAAAAAGGGGACATGGCCTCAGAGAAAGAGGGGTGGCTTTGCAGGGATGCCGCGATCATAAGCCACACCTCACAATTTCATCACTAAGGGGGCATGCCCAGCGCTCTATGAGCTGCTGGCATGCCCCCTCTCCCTCTGACTCCCGTGAATAGATGCTGTGCATATGTGCACAGCATCTATTCACCGCTGCTCTGCTAGGTCACACCTATTACCTCTATACCTACCATAACCCCTCCTTATATACACCTATTACCCCATATACCTACCATAACCCCTCCTTATATTCACCTATTACCCCATATACCTACCATAACCCCTCCTTATATACACCTATTACCCCATATACCTACCATAACCCCTCCTTATATACACCTATTACCCCATATACCTACCATAACCCCTCCTTGTATACATATACAGATGGGTCCATGTTTATCTTGGCCTTTATTAGGAATAACTGAGACTGGCCAGTCTGACTTAATCCCCTGCTGTATTGTTCTCTCTGTATTGCTAGGCAGAGCAGCGACTGACAGGAGCCTCCCCAGCTGTCCCCCAAAGGGACTGTCTCACGAAAATCGGAACAGTTGGGAGGTATTCACGAGTGGGAATAGCCACTGTTAGCAGGGATTCCGGTTGTCGGCATTGTCAGTGGTCGGGATTCCAGCGTCGGTATCCTGACCGCTGGGATCCCGAATGCCAGCAATGTAACCGCATCCCAATAATACTGTATTCTGTACAAATACAGAGGTAGAGTTTCACACTTGTTATATAATTTAGGAGCTGCTTAGTGGAGAGTATTACTTGGCTCTTATTTTATACAGGCTGCGTAAATCTAGTTTTGTGAGCCTCCCTCAACTGATGCATATGTGTGCAGTGCAAAGTTTTTCTCACCATAGCCCAGTCAGCGCTCTGAGGGCTGCTCTCTACCTTCTCACAGCGCAGGACTGTCCATCACCAACAAATGGGAGCTTGGGGCAGTCTCCTTCTGCTGCTGCCACCTTTAGCATTATGTAGGGGGTCTGGCTCTGCCTCACTGAAAGACTCTAGTGCAGTCAATAGATGCCGGGGATGTTCTGTCAGCGATGCTCTGACACACACAGCATGGCTTCTTATCTCCAGTCAGTCCCCTCATACAGCACAAGTCCACAGCACACAGTCCTGCCCCTTAGCAGTGCCTCCTCAGGACCCCCTCAACGATCACTCCGCTAAGTCCACAGCACACAGTCCTGCCCCTTAGCAGTGCCTCCTCATGACCCCCTCAACGATCACTGAAGTCCCCTAAAATAGACTCTGTCACTTTCTCTCCTCACTCATCCATTACCTCAGGAGCTTTCCTCACAGAACTCATCACACTGAGACTATATCGCTTTGCCCCTCTCCTCAGAGACAGATCACACACATTGGCCTTCATTCCAAGTTGATCGCTCGCTAGCTACTTTTTGCAGCCATGCAAACACATAGTCGCCAGCCACGGGGAAGTGTATTTTCACTTTGCAAGTGTGCGATCGCATGTGAAGCCGAGCGGTACAAAAACATTTTGTGCAAAACAAGACCAGCCCTGAAGTTACTTATCCTGTGCAATGATCCTAGCAATAAAGGTCACGGAAATTGACGTCAGACACCCGCCCTGCAAACGCCTGGTCACGCCTGCTTTTTCCCTACCACTCCCAGAAAACGGTCAGTTGACACCCATAAACGCCCTCTTCCTGTCAATCTCCTTGCGTTTGGCTGTGCGAATGGATTTGTTGCTAGGACCATTGCACAGCAATGATGCTCTTTGTACCCATACAACGTGTGTGCGCATTGCGGTGCATACGCATGCGCAGTTTAGCTGTTTTTTACCTGACCGCTGCGCTGCGAAAATCGTCAGTGAGCGATCAACTCGGAATGACCCCCATTGTTCTGTATTACTCCGCCCCTCTGTGAGAGACACCTGTGTATAAATACATGAGCTTCAGTGTCTTCTGCAGGGGCTCAATCCACTTAATAGGGTGTCACAACTTTGCGTAATATAATATAGGACTGAGGAGGACATTTACTAGCAGTGATAAGAGCGGAGAAGTGAGCCAGTGAAGAAGTTGCCCATGGCAACCAATCAGCACTGAATTAAAATCTATAATTTGCATACTATAAAATTATACAGAGCAGCTGATTGGTTGACGGGGCAACTTCTCCACTGGCTCACTTCTCCGCTCTTATCACTGCTTAGTAAATGTCCCCTTGAGTATCAATGGCAATTGTTAATAATGTATATGAACCTGGAGCATGACAGTATATTTTAATAATCTAAAGATGGAACCAAGCTAATCGTGGCTCCGTCTGCGACTAGGTGTGCCTCGTTGGGAATGAATGGATGCACGTGCATCATAGACGTGCACGCACCCTATTCACTTTGAATGGGAGCATCTGTGTACGCTCGACAGCGGGCGGGGAGCAGGCATGCCTACGAAGGCCACTCGCCCCCACCAATGAGTGTGGCTCCATCTGTATATTAGTAAAGTTTTTGTTTTAATACATATCTTTTCTCTTACGTCCTAGGGGATACTGGGAATCCATTTAGTACCATAAGGTATAGACGGGTCCACCTGGAGCCATGGGCACTATAGAAGTTTGATTACATGTGCTGGCTCCTCCTTCTATGCCACTTCTACCAGACTCAGTTTAGAAAATGTGCCCGGAGGTGCCGGTCACGTCTCTGGAAGCTCCTGAAGAGTTTTCTACTTTTATTTTTTAAGTTTGTTATTTTCAGACAGGACTGGATGGTACCAGCCTGTCTGCTTTGTGGGACTTAGGGGGGGGGGGGGAGAATGGCCCAACCCCACTAAGGGTTAATGGTCCTATTCCCTGCTGTAAGGACGCTAGCTCCTGAGGGAACTATTCGCAAGCCCCACCATGGCGAGCGTACATTACCGCAGCACACCGCCACCCCTAACAGAGATAGAAGAATGAAGAATGGGGAGTACTAAGCCGGCGTCCAGGTTAGCGGGTCGCCGGCCATTATGGCGGCAAGAGGGTACAGAAATGCACGGCTTCTACATGGGGCGGAATGAGTCTCCGAGTCCTAACTAAGGCCCTCATTCCGAGTTGTTCGCTCGGTAAAAATCTTCGCATCGCAGCGATTTTCCGCTTAATGCGCATGCGCAATGTTCGCACTGCGACTGCGCCAAGTAAATTTGCTATGCACTTAGTAATTTTACTCACGGCTTTTTCATCGTTCTGGCGATCGTAATGTGATTGACAGGAAATGGGTGTTACTGGGCGGAAACAGGCCGTTTTATGGGCGTGTGGGAAAAAACGCTACCGTTTCCGGAAAAAACGCAGGAGTGGCCGGAGAAACGGAGGAGTGTCTGGGCGAACGCTGGGAGTGTTTGTGACGTCAAACCAGGAACGACAAGCACTGAACTGATCGCAGATGCCGAGTAAGTCTGAAGCTACTCAGAAACTGCTACGAGGTGTGTAATCGCAATATTGCGAATACATCGTTTGCATTTTTAAGATGCTAAGATTCACTCCCAGTAGGCGGCGGCTTAGCGTGAGCAACTCTGCTAAAATCGCTTTGCGAGCGAACAACTCGGAATGACCTCCTAAGTACACTGTAGTGTACACAGTACCCAGACTGGCACTACAACCATAAAAGGGGGATTGTCTCCATTTTATGCACACACACACATAAAGCCAGTATAAAGAAGAGCGGGAAGACCGTGCACCATTGAAGGGGCGGGGCTTCACTATGAGCGGATCCAGCAGCTCACAAGCACCATTTTCCCTACTGCAGCTGACACAGACGCTGACTGACAGAGACGCGCTGCTCCTCCGGAAAGCCTCCAGTTTACCTCAGCGGTACCAGGGGGTCATAGCAGAGGGGGAGCGATTTACCAGTGTACTAAGGGGGTCATTCCGAGTTGATTGTAGCTGTGCTAAATTTAGCACAGCTACGATCTTCTTCCCTGACATGCGGGGGGATGCCCAGCACAGGGCTAGCTTTAGCGTGCTGGCCGGGAGTTACTCATCATTCCCCGGCCTGCAGCGACTGCATGTGACGTCACGCAGCCATTGTGGCCCTCCCCCGCCCAAACCCCCTGTTGATCAGGCAGAGGTGAATGCATCCCTGCTACAGCCTTCAGCCATCTTGCATTCGCTGGCGCATTACAGCGCCGGCGTATGCGCAGCAGGGACCAGTTCGCTCTGCTGCGTTAAAACGCAGTGAGCGAATGGGTCATAATGACACCCTAAGTCCCTAATCTAGGTACTTAGTCTGCGACCCGGCTAAACTTGGCATTAGCGATAAGGGCGCCGTATTCTGGTATCATACTCTCTTTGTGTCTCTCTGAAGGGCTCTTTGTGGGTTCATTGTGCTTTTAAACTTTTCCTGTCTGTGTGCTGTCCCTACTGCAGTATGCCAAGCAAAGAGTGTATTTCATGTAAGGCACAGTGATTCTCTTCTCCTGGGTAATCGCTAGTGTGTACTCAGAGTACTATCCCTTCCCAGTCTAGTGGGGCAGAATCAGCATGGCTGGACTCCATTAGGGGAATGATTTCCATAATTTCTACTAAATTATCTCATAATGAGAAGGAGACGCAATACTTAAGACAGTCTATGGCTGATTTTAGGAAAAAGGACTTAGTACCCAGACCAGCCCTTTAATCATTTGTCCACAAAAACATACTTTGGCCCATAGCCTGCATTCTGACTCTGATAATGAAGATTCAGCAATGGAGGAAGGTGAGGTTGACATAGAGGTAGGGGAGGGTACTCTGGCACAGGGTGTAGAGGCTCTCATAGAGGCTGTCAGAGAAATTCTAAATATCCCCGATAAGGTAACAGAGGAGAGTGAGGAATCTTAATATTAAAGTAAGAAAAAATCCTCAGCCACTTTTCTTGTGTCGAAGGAACTAAACACCCTGATTGAAGAACAGGGATAGGAAAAAATGGGAAAATCCAGGTTCTCACGTAAAATTGTATTACCTGTCCCTGGGGCAGCCTCCCTAAAAGATGTGGCTGATCGCAAGATTGAGACTGCACTCAAATCTTTCTATACTGCTGCTGGGGTGGCCCAGAGACCCACTATAGCATGTGGGTGGATTACACGAGCCATTGCTAAATGGTCAGGTAATTTAATTGGGGAGTTAGACACCTTACCTCAAGAGGAAATAGTTTTGCTCCTACAACATATACAAGACTCTGCAAACTTTATGGTGGAAACTATAAAAGAGATAGGTTTGCTTAATGCACGCACTACAGCTATGGCAGTGTCAGCACACAGGGGATTATGGCTACGTCAGTGGACTGCTGATGCGGACTCCAGGAAAGCTGTGGAAGGCCTACATTTCACAGGAGAGGCCTTATTTGGAGATGAACTCGACAAATGGATCTCCCGAGCTACTGCGGGTAAGTCCACATACCTACTTTCTGCAGCTCCGCCAACTAGGAATGCCTACTCAGGATCCAATTTACAGTCCTTTTGGACTGCCAAGTTAAGTGGCAAGGCCAGAGGTTCTTCTACTGCCTCCAGAGGTGCTAGCGGTAAACCACGCAAACCAGTGACTACTGGTTCACAGGAACAGGGTTCAGGCTCTGCTTCATCAAAACCTTCCTCATGACGATGGACCGCGATGCCTGGAAGACAGGCGGGTGAGAGCACAGCTAAAATTCTTCAGTCACATCTGGGTGGGATCGTGCCAGGATCCCTGGGTCATAGACAAAGACTTGGTATCTGCACACTCAATGTTTTATATGTTTTACTGTGGATGTTTGTGGTTCGTCACCATAAATCCACTAATGAAAACCCCTTTCCCAAATAAAAGACAATGCTCAATATATCCAGGGGGTGCTGTCAACTACAGTATACATAAGTAGTATTTGAGAGGGAGAAACAAGAAGAAATCTATATTGTCGAAGCACTAAACAGAAGTATTTTGACATAAAATATAACCCTTATTAGATATAAATTAAAATAGAATATGTATTATTATTATTATTATTATTATTATTATTATTATTATTATCCCAGACTACAGTGAAACATAGAGGTTAAAATCACAAAGACAAACATGTACGTGAATTGAAAGAAATAGAAATTGTGAATAAAGTATTAAAAAATATGTCCACGTGTGATTACTAATGTGCAACCCTTTCGGGGTGACTACATGGATAAATATATTACCAAGTATTCAAATTTGTGATAAAATATTCTCAAGAAGCTGTCTATTGCTATAATAATTAGATCCACTGACACTAATTGTACATACACCCCTCACTCAGTTGTAATTACCTCAAGAAAAATATCACTGACATTGAGGATATGAGTGTGACTGGGTGTGACCGTAATCTTGGCTTTCAAGTTAGGAAATATTGTATTTATATTGGGGGTCATTCCGAGTTGTTCGCTCGTTGCCAATTTTCACTATGCTGTGATTTGTTGCTAATTGTGCATGCGCTTAGTTTTTCAACTAAAAACTTAGCAGTTTTGCTGTGGATCCTGCGGCGCTTTTCAGTCGCCCTGCTGATCGGTGAATGATTGACAGGAAAGGGGCGTTTCTGGGTGGTAACTGAGCGTTTTCCAGGAGTGTGCTAAAAAACGCAGGCGTGTCAGGGAAAAACGCAGGAGAGTCTTCAGAAACGGGGGAGTGGCTGGCCGAACGCAGGGTGTGTTTGTGACGTCAAAGCAGGAACTAAACGGACTGAGCTGATCGCAATCTGTGAGTAGGTCTGGACTCTGGAGCTACTCAGAAACTGCAAAGAATTATTTAGTAGCAGTTCTGCTAATCTTTCGTTCGCAATTCTGCTAAGATAAGACACACTTCCAGAGGGAGGCGGCCTAGCGTGTGCAATGCTACTAAAAGTAGCTAGCGAGCGAACAACTCGGAATGAGGGCCATAGATTACTATTTCTGCATATCCCCTGTCTTTAAATTCCCAGGTCAAACAGCACTGGGGAATAAATCTCCATATAACAGGGATATATCACATTTATTATTAATGTCCCTGATAGGGAGAACATAAATGCTCTTATTACATAGGTAAAAACCGTTGCTTTGATGAATATAGCAATTCCAATTTTACATGCATAGCAACCAATATTTGCATCCGTATTTAATAGTCGTATTAGACCTGGTTAAGCTTATACGGAATGGTGCTTTCATTAGGGGTGTAGCAACCCCAATACTGTTAGAAGGCAAGCTGCCTCAGAATACGACTCTATTCCTATGTCAATGATTCCAGATCAAATTTTAATTCAAGTATAGATTTCCGTATGTCAGAGCACATTAGGTTAATATTGACACCGTTTATAACTGACGGTGTATAATAAATATCCTCTAGGGGATAGAGTAATTACAATTTCCACTCATATATGAAAGCCCTTAATATTCTGGATGCAATAATGAAGAGTATAAGGGAGATTACTTATTAGATTAGGATTATATGACAGCCCACCCCACTTAACAATATTTATGTATTCATATCAAATCTGCCGTGGGTGATGCTGTAATATAGTCAATAGAGTAGGGTGGATGTTTTTATATATCATATACTCTATTGAAATCGAGTATATAATAATATATTAAGTATAGAGTTTATGTTCTTGAATTCAGTGACGGCATGATAATAAACGTGTTTAAATGTACTCTCTCACTAATAGCTGTTATAGAAAGATCTTTTTCTTTTTTTTTATAGATGACCTTTTTCCATGTCAACCTTGTTCCTGTCGACCTTTTGTCCATGTCGACCCTTTTGTCCATGTCGACCTAAGGTGTGTCGACCACTTGGCATCGACCTAAGGTGTGTCAACCTTTTTGTTGTCGACCTGGAGTCCGGATACCACTCTATTGACTATATTGCAGCATCACCCATGGCAGATTTGATGTGAATCAATAAAATATTGTTAAATGGGGTGGGCTGTCATATAATCCTAATCTAATGAGTAATCTCCCTTATACTCTTCATTATTGCATCCAGAATATTAAGGGCTTTCATATATGAGTGGAAATTGTAATTACTCTATCCCCTAGAGCAGGCATTCCCAACCACGGTCCTCAGGGCACACCAACAGTGCAGGTTTTAGTGATATCCAGGCTGCAGCACAGATGGTTAAATCAAAATAACTGAGCTACTAATTAAGTCACCTGTGCTGAAGCCTGGATATCACTAAAACCTGCACTGTTGGTGTGCCTTGAGGACCGTGGTTGGGAATGCCTGCCCTAGATGATATTTATTATACACCGTCAATTATAAACAGTGTCAATATTAACCTAATGCGCTCTAACATACGGAAATCTATACTTGAATTAAAATTTGATCTGGAATCATTGACATAGGAATTACAGTAAGTCGTATTCTGAGGCAGCTTGCCTTCTAACAGTATTGGGGTTGCTACACTCCTAATGAAAGCACCATTCCATATATGCTTAACCAGGTCTAATATGACTATCAAATATGGATGCAAATATTGGTTGCTATACATGTAAAATTGGAATTGCTATATTCATCAAAGCAACAGTTTTTACCTATGTAATCAGAGCATTTATGTTCTCCCTATCAGGGACATTAATAATAAATGTGAAATATTGTTATGCACACCAGTGCCTGCAGGAATGTACAGGTGTCTGAACAAGTTATGCACACCAGTGCCTGCAGGAATGCACTGGTGTCTGAACGGAGAGGGATGCAAAACAAATGAACTCACAGACAGACTGGGGAATATGACATTACATACACAGAAGGTGATAGGGTAACAAAATAAACACAAAGAGAACAGAGAAGCCCAGAGGCTAAGAAACTGGGTGTCTCCCTAGTATTAGGAATGCTCAGATGGAAAAAGCAAGATGTTGTGTTTTAATACGTAGAGAACCCGAAATGCTGTTGCTAAGGGCAACAGCAAAACCCTAAAGGGTTACCAACGGGTGTGGCAGTAAACTCCTTGGTCAGAGATGGAATAATAGACACAAGGAGAGTCTCCACAATCCTAATCCTCACTTGCAGTGCACAGGTTCAGCTTACTGCCACTAAACTGACACCTGAACACCTTGCACAGTGAGAAAGGATTTAGGCAGGCAAGTCTGAGAATACAGCCGCAAACTTGCTAAATTCACAGAGTAGCAAAAGAACCCCAGCAAGTTAAACGACTGACTCCAGTGTTACTGCTAGGTCTGGATTGGCAGAGTGTAGTACCAAATCCCCAGGCCTATTTGCAGTAAGCAACAACAAATACAAAGCTACACAGTACTGGCTAACTTTCAGGAACTGACTAACCAACAAAGATTCAGCAGCATCTGCTTAACCTGAGAAGAGGGTTTATAAAGCAGGGGCTGTCCACGCCCCACTCAGACCTCACAGACTGTGAGCACAAAAACCAGCACCGGATCCCCTGCCGTGCACAGAGCCTGTAACCACTGCACAACAAAAGACCCGAACCGGAGTATCAGCTGCGCTCAGGATTCTCCGCTAGCACTTGTCTCCCGGTTGCCATGACGACGTGGCAGCACAGGGCAGGAGATCCTAACAGTAACCCCCCTCTGATGAGGGGTCAAAGAACCCCTACCACCGGGTTTATCGGGGAACTGCGAGAAGAAAGAGCGTATCAGTCTGGGGGCATGAAGATCACAACTGCACACCCACGACCGCTCCTCCGGGCTATACCCCTTCCAGTGCACCAAAAATGACAGCCGACCCCGAACCATCTTGGAGTCAAGAATCCTTTCAACAACAAACTCCCTCTGACCACGTATCAGAAGAGGGGAAGGTCTTCCACTGGAAGAAGGATTACTAATCGCCCGTTTTAAAAGGGAACAATTAAATGTTTTATTGATACCCAAAGAACGGGGCAGATCTAACTGAAATGCCACCGGATTGATAACCCTGGTGATCTTATAAGGGCCGATGAACCGGGGGCCTAACTTATGAGATGGCTGTCTCAACTTCAAATTCTTAGTAGACAACCAGACAAAGTCTCCTAATTTGAAGCTGCAGGGTCTTTTCCGCTTATCAAAAACCCTTTTGGTCACTAATGACACAGACACAAGGGCTTTCTTCACTTTCCTCCAAATACCTCTAAGGACCGAAACCACAGAGGAACCACCAGGCGTGGAGTCCAGGGGGTCAAAAGAATTGGCCTTAGGATGATGCCCATACACACAAAGGAAGGGAGAGATCCCTGTAGCAGAGTGAGCCGCGTTGTTATAGGCAAACTCCGCCATGGACAGATGAGCAACCCAGTCAGTCTGACACTTGGGAGACATAACACCTGAGGAACTGCTCCAAGGACTGGTTCACCCTTTCAGTCTGCCCATTAGACTGCGGATGGTAGCCTGACGACAAGCTGACAGAAATCTGGAGATCGGAACAAAATGCCCTCTAGAATTTGGCCACAAACTGGGATCCACGGTCAGAGACCACATCAAGTGGCAACCCGTGGAGACGCACAACATGCAGCATAAATAATTCAGACAGGCGTCTGGCCGATGGCAGCCCAACCAGTGGAACGAAGTGCGCAATCTTCGAAAACCTGTCAACGACAACCCAGATGGCTGTCATCCCCGAGGATTTGGGCAAGTCCACCACAAAATCCATTAAAATGTGGGTCCATGGCTTAGATGGAATAGAGAGTGGATGTAATGGGCCAACAGGAACCCCTCTAGGAGTCTTATTTCGGGCACAGATGTCACATGCCCGAACCCACTGATCCACATCCTTAGCCACCGAGGGCCACCACACCGCCCTAGATAGCAACTCCCGAGTTCTGGCAATACCCGGGTGACCTGCCGACTTCTTGGCATGGAATTCCAGGAACACTCGCTGTCTTAACCTAGGAGGCACAAACAAAAGACCTACCGGAAGGTCTGGAGGAGCCTGCTCCTGTGCTCTAAGGACTAATGACAAGAGGTCCTGGGTAATGCCCACTTTAATACATGATGGGGACACAATGGGCAACGGCTCCTCTGTGGTCTCCTGGATTGGAGCAAAACTCCGCGAGAGCGCATCAGCCTTGATGTTTTTTGACCCAGGGCGATATGTTATCAAAAAATTAAAGCGAGCAAAAAACAAAGCCCATCGTGCCTGCCTGGCATTGAGACGCTTCGCTGACGCTAAATATGCCAAATTCTTATGGTCGATGAGAATTGAGACCACAAACTTAGCCCCCTCAAGCCAGTGTCTCCACTCCTCGAGTGCATCCTTAATAGCCAACAATCCCCGGTTACCCACGTCATAATTCATCTCAGCAGGCGAAAATTTACGGGAAAAGTAAGCACAGGGATGAAGGCGATTATCAGACACTCCCATCTGAGAGAGCACTGCCCCAATACCCATCTCAGAGGCATCCACCTCCACCACAAAAGGACGCTCTGGATCTGGGTGTCGCAGCACCTTGGCCGAGACAAATGCACTTTTGAGACGGGCAAAAGCCGCTTTGGCCTCACAAGACCAGTGAGCAACATCCGCCCCTTTCTTAGTGAGTGCCACCAAGGGCGCCACCATAGACGAAAATCCAGCAATAAATAGTCTATAAAAATTCGCAAAGCCCAGGAAACGCTGAAGCCCCTTCAAACTAGTGGGCTGCACCCAATCCAGGACTGCCTGTACCTTGGAACCCTCCATTTGGAAACCTTCTGGGGAGATAATATATCCTAGAAATGCGATTTGCTGAACTTCAAATTCGCACTTCTCCAGCTTCGCCCCAAGCCGGTGGTCTCTGAGTTTTTGGAGGACTAAGCGTACATGCTTCCGATGTTCCTCCAGGGAATGGGAGAAGATTAGGATATCATCTAAGTATACAACTAAGAATCTATCCAAATATTTCCTGAGCACATCGTTCATGAAATCCTGGAAGACTGCCGGGGCATTACAGAGCCCAAAAGGCATCACCAAATATTCATAATGCCCTGAGTGGGTATTAAAGGCAGTCTTCCATTCATCCACCTCTCTTATTCGGATTAGATTGTACGCACCACGTAGGTCAATCTTAGAAAAAATGGTGGCAGTACGAAGCTGGTCAAACAAGACCGAAATGAGAGGCAGTGGGTATGAGTTTTTAATCGTGATACGGTTCAATTCCCTGAAGTCGATGCAGGGTCGCAACGAACCGTCCTTTTTACCCACGAAGAAGAACCCCGACCCAACTGGAGACTGTGAAGGTCTGATAAATCCCTTAGCCAGGTTCTCCTGAATGTACTCTGCCATAGCCTGAGTCTCAGGACGTGACAGGGAGTACAACCTGCTCTTGGGAAGCTTAGCATTTGGCAACAAATCAATGGCACAGTCATAGGGGCGATGGGGAGGTAGTACCTCTGCAACTTTTTTGGAGAACACGTCCGCAAAATCTGCATAACACCCTGGCAATCCTGGCAAACTTAGCTGCGAGAGCCTGACTGGAAGGCTCAAGCAACTCCTGAAACAATCAGTACCCCAACTAAGAATCTCCCCAGAGACCCAGTCAAATTGAGGATTGTGGGCCCTTAACCAGGGTAACCCCAACACCAATGGGGCAAAAGTACAGACAGTCACATAAAAGGACAATTCTTCAGAGTGTGTGGCTCCAATAAACAAAGAAATCTGGCTAGTGCAAGAGGTAATTTTACCCTGGGATAATGGTTCACCGTTTAAACCACAAATCTCAATTTCCGATGCCAAGGGTACTAAGGGAACAGAGTGTTTCAGGGCGAATTGGCGGTCCATAAAAACCCCGTCGGCCCCACTGTCCACAAAGGCCTCAGTCTTGACAGTTTGACCGAGGATCTTCAAGGTCACCGGAATGATAAAAGTCTTCTTGGGAAATTCTGACTTCTGGCCTGACAGGATATTTCCCATCACCCTCAGGCCCTGAAGTTTTCAGGCTTTTCTGGGCATGATACTACCACATGACCCTTATTCCCACAGTACAAACACAAACCCTGCTGTCTCCTCCACGTCTTCTCACGCGAGGAGAGGCGGGTAGCCCCAATCTGCATAGGCTCCTCGGAAAATTCCTCAGAGTCTGAGGTTCCCTTGGGAAAGAAGGGAACCTCGGTCTCCCTTTCAAGCCTACGCTCTCTCAGCCGTCTATCCACCCGGATGGATAACTGCATAAGCTGATCCAAGCTATCAGGCAAGGGATATTGTACCAGTTGGTCTTTTATCTGGTTAGAAAGACCTCTTCGGTACTGGTGTCTCAGGGCTGGGTCATTCCACTGGGTATCATGGGCCACCCTCCGAAACTCCGTACAGTAAACCTCAACTGGCCTTCGCCCTTGCTTAAGGATCGAAATCTGAGCCTCGGCTGAGGCCGTATTGTCAGGGTCATCATACAACATGCCCAGTGCCGTAAAAAAAGCATCAACACTTTTAAGCGACGGACAGTCACTCTGCAACCCATATGCCCAGACCTGTGGGTCTCCTTGTAGCAAGGAAATCACTATGCCCACCCGCTGAATCTCCGACCAAGAAGACTGAGGCCTAAGCTGGAAATATAGCTTGCAGCTCTCCTTGAAACAAAAGAACTGCGAGCGATCTCCAGAAAAACGATCCGGAAGATTTACTTTCGGCTCCTTAACCCCTGAAGGTGCTGCTGCTGCGGAGCTCCGCCAGCGGCCTGGGAGGTGTGCATTTTAATAGACAAATCATTAAATTGTCGAGTCAGGACCTGCACCTGATCGACCACCTGTTGCAACGTATTTTGAGGGGTATGCTCCATATTCCCACAAAATTTCAACAGGAGTATTGGGCTGCTGAATATGTTATGCACACCAGTGCCTGCAGGAATGTACAGGTGTCTGAACTGTTATGCACACCAGTGCCTGCAGGAATGCACTGGTGTCTGAACGGAGAGGGATGCAAAACAAATGAACTCACAGACAGACTGGGGAATATGACATTACATACGCAGAAGGTGATAGGGTAACAAAATAAACACAAACAGAACAGAGAAGCCCAGAGGCTAAGAAACTGGGTGTCTCCCTAGTATTAGGAATGCTCAGATGGAAAAAGCAAGATGTTGTGTTTTAATACGTAGAGAACCCGAAATGCTGTTGCTAAGGGCAACAGCAAAACCCTAAAGGGTTACCAACGGGTGTGGCAGTAAACTCCTTGGTCAGAGATGGAATAATAGACACAAGGAGAGTCTCCACAATCCTAATCCTCACTTGCAGTGCACAGGTTCAGCTTACTGCCACTAAACTGACACCTGAACACCTTGCACAGTGAGAAAGGATTTAGGCAGGCAAGTCTGAGAATACAGCCGCAAACTTGCTAAGTTCACAGAGTAGCAAAAGAACCCCAGCAAGTTAAACGACTGACTCCAGTCATACTGCTAGGTCTGGATTGGCAGAGTGTAGTACCAAATCCCCAGGCCTATTTGCAGTAAGCAACAACAAATACAAAGCTACACAGTACTGGCTAACTTTCAGGAACTGACTAACCAACAAAGATTCAGCAGCATCTGCTTAACCTGAGAAGAGAGTTTATAAAGCAGGTGCTGTCCACGCCCCACTCAGACCTCACAGACTGTGAGCACAAAAACCAGCACCGGATCCCCTGCCGTGCACAGAGCCTGTAACCACTGCACAGCAAAAGACCCGAACCTCAGGTTACTCCACTAGCACTTGTCTCCCGGTTGCCATGACGACATGGCAGCACAGGGCAGGAGACCCTAACATATATCCCTGTTATATGGAGATTTATTCCCCAGTGCTGTTTGACCTGGGAATTTAAAGACAGGGGATATGCAGAAATAGTAATCTATATAAATACAATATTTCCTAATTTGAAAACCAAGATTACTGTCACACCCAGTCACACTCATATCCTCAATGTAAGTGATATTTTTCTTGAGGTAATTACAACTGAGTGAGAGGTGTATGTACAATTAGTGTCAGTGGGTCTAATTATTATAGCAACTAGGTGCTTCATCGCGCCCTATGGGCGCTCTTCACACCTTATCCCTTACATGCCCATCTGGGGATCAATATTTGTATTATATGGAGTATTACCTGCATTCCTTTGTTAGTGGTTAAATATTGCACAATGAAAGGGCGTGCGATGGTGAAGGAGGCGCAGCCCCTTGTGATGGCGTGAACAGCACCTGCAGGGCTTGATGTACAGAATGCAGTGGGTGCGGGAGGGACTGCGGATGGAGGATTGTGTCTGTAGATGCTGCGGGTGGAGGGGTGGGCCAGGATAGAGGCGACAGGGCCAGGACAGATATGACAGGGACAGGATAGGGGTGACAGGGCCAGGGTAGGGGCGGCAGGACAAGGACAGAGGTGACAGGGCCAGGATAGGGTTGACAGGGCAAGCACGGGGTGACAGGGCCAGGATAGGGTTAACAGGGCCAGGATAGGGGTGACAGGGCCAGGATAAGGGTGACAGGGCAAGGCCAGGGGTGACAGGGCAAGGCCAGGGGTAACAGGGCCAGGATAGGGGTAACAGGGCCAGGATAAGGGTGACAGGGCCAGGAGAAGGGTGACAGGGCAAGGCCAGGGGTGACAGGGACATGACAGAACACAGGGCACGGGAGAGATTGGTATTAGGGACAGAACAGTGGTGACAGACAGATGTGTCTTACCGGAGTCACTGCTGCTTGCTGCTGCTGTTCCACTCCAGCCTGTTGGGATCTGCTGCTGGTGGAGACTTGGCATGGCTGACTCTCTCAGGCTGAAGTCCTGCTTCCTCTGCCCATCCGCATCCCCCCCCCACTCCTCAGTCACATACCGCGGACCTTGCGCGGCTGCCAGGCACTGTGGTAAGGGGAGACTGGGAGCGACTGGTTAGCCCCCAGGAGACGCTGCGGCTGGACGGAGGAGGGGGTCGGAGCCTGCAAGCAGCGCGGACTTCTGCAGCGCTACCCGCTGGCTAAAGTGTGTGAAGGAGCTGGGTGCACCACAATGCGGGTGGCAGCGCAGCAGCTAGTGGTGTGGTTGCCGGGGCTGGAGATAACAGAGGCAGTGCGGAACCTGCACAGCGTCAGGTGCCCCACAAAACTGCAGCTAAGAAGCGTGGAGTCTGCCAGAAAGTGACGCTCCTCCGTGCCAGAGAGCCCCTGCTGAGTATGCTGATGTGGGGGGGTCAAGCACACAGTGAGCCGGTGCCCATCTGTCTGTACGGCATTCCCCCTCACACACCCCCATACCTCCCAACTGTCCCAATTTTCGCGGGACAGTCCCATTTTGGGGGGTCTGTCCTGCTGTCACACCAGCGGGCTGCAGTGTCCTGCGGTGGTGGGGGGGTGGGGAGGGGGTCAGTTGGGAAGCTCCTGTACTCACTATTCTGCTTAGCAGAGCAGCGGTGAATAGACTATTTAGTAAAGACAGAGGGAGAGGGGCTTTCTTCTGCCTGTGCGGGTGTGTAGGGGGGAGCGACCACCCCCTCTGGATTTACCCCTAGCTGAGGGGCCAAAATCCCATAAAAAACAACAATTCCTGGAATTTGCATAAGGGGGCGTGGTCACGTGTCCGTGATTAGACCACGCCCCCAAACCCACAGCAGGCACAGCAATGAGATAGGACCCCCTGTCTCAAGTGCCCCCGGACTCATAATCCACCCCTGGGGGCATGCCAGCAGCTCACAGAGCGCTAGGCATGCCCCCTCACTGCCAAAAACGATCCGTGGCTCGCGATCGTGGGTGCTCCACGAAGCCTCGCCCCTTTTTGTTGGCCATGCCCCCTTTTAGCCAAGCATGTGTCCCTCCTTCTGCCTGAAGAAAGCTGGGAGGTATGCACCCCTGCCTGTGACATGCCCATACCATCTGCTTCTGCTCCTAGTCTCCTATAGATTTGCCCAGATCTGTGACTCATTTGACTAACTCCGCCCAGTGTTAGCAAATGAAGCACAAAGTCACAGATCTGGGCTATTATATAGGAGATAGACAGCTTCTTGAGAATATTTCATCACAAATTTGAATACTTGGTAATATATTTATCCATGTAGTCACCCCGAAAGGGTTGCACATTAGTAATCACACGTGGACACATTTTTTAATACTTTATTCACAATTTCTATTTCTTTCAATTCACGTACACGTTTGTCTTTGTGATTTTAGCCTCTATGTTTCACTGTAGTCTGGGATAATAATAATAATAATAATAATAATAATAATACATATTCTATTTTAATATATATCTAATAAAGGTTATATTTTATGTCAAAATACTTCTGTTTAGTGCATCGACAATACAGATTTCTTCTTGTTTCTCTCTCTCAAATACTTCCTGGTTCATAGACCTACAGCTACAGACTGGAGTTCCAGGAGCTCCCACCTCACAGATTCTTCAAATCAGGCTTACCAGTTTCACAAGAGGCAAGAGTAACCTTACAGGATCCCATTCAAAAGATGGTACAGACCCAGGTCATTGTTCCAGTTCCACCTCATCTACAAAACAAGGGTTACAATTCCAGCTTGTTTGTAGTACCGAAACCGGACGGTTAGGTAAGACCGATTCTGAACCTCAAGTCATTGAACCCGTACTTAAGAGTGTTCAAATTCAATATGCAGTCTCTGAGAGCGTTGATCTCATGTCTAGAGGAGGGAGAATTCCTAGTGTCTCTGGATATCAAGGATGCGTACCTTCATATTCCGATCTGGCCACCTCATCAGGCTTATCTATGGTTTGCTCTGCAGGACTGTCACTACCTATTCCAGGCCCTGCCATTTGGTCTCTCCATGGCACCGAGGGTGTTCAAGTTACTATAATACTGGTCGCACAGGTAAATTCATATTTAGTAAATGACCCCCATTTTTCAAATTATCAAAGATATTCCTTATATTCTTCCAGAAATTGGGGGGTGCTACCACAGGCAAGATAAGTCTACAAGAAAAAAAGAAGAAAGAATTCGAAATGCCCTATGGTGGTGCACACAATCTTGTATTAAGATATAACTTTTATTGAATTATATATTAAAACCAGCGAATATTAAAAGGAAAGTAGAATTGTGTAAATAGAAAAGAAATAGTGTTTAAAATAAAAGTGCTGCGCACTAGATGTCACCGGATTCGCTCATGTATTGCTAGCAAAATCTATAGATGGTCACGAGTGTGTCAAAAATATTCCATGTCTATGTGTGTTATATTACACTTTTTAGATAGCTGAGAAAACTGCAAGAATAAATGTCCCACAAATTAATTGTATTCCTTCCCAGGATTCCAGATGTGGGATCGTTGAAACCAAATTCCAGATATCACCTTGTGTGGTGCTAATGATTTACTATATATTATGCTGAATTGTCTCTCAATAAACTGATCAGAATGCTAAATGTGTACTGTGTCTCTCTGTATCTCAGAGTTAATATACAAGCTCAGTCATAAGGTCTCAGTAATGTCTGTGTGTTCTAGCTCCATGAGCAGTGTTGTATCCACTGAGAAAGGGGCATATGAAACATTCAGATACAAATGTATCCACTCAAGGGAAACAGTTATTAAGCTCTGACAGTATCCAATCTTTTACTTGTCACAAGATTTTATCGTAGCTTCGCTATGGCTCATAGAGAGCTGTGACAATTAATGATAATAAATGATCAGAAATCTTTTTAACCAGATATTGTTATACATCATATTTGTTCCCTTGGGATCCTTAATTTCAAATAGATGTTTAGTGATCTAATTCGGATCATAAGAGTGGTTTATTCCTCTGTGTTATAATAGGGATGTTAGGGGCTCAACACACTCTTATTTGGATGTAGGCTCAAAGTATCAATATAAACATGGTTCATTAATGTATCATGTTAAGCCTTCAAGGTGTGTATATGATAGTGAGTCTTACACCAGGTGCCTAAGTATATTATGCGCCCTCTGCTGCCCTTTTATTTGGGAGGATTATATATACTGTGAGTATATAGCACTTGCTGTGAATGGGTCTGCGATCACTATAGAGTTAATGTGAGTGTAAAATGTGTCATTAATATCCTGACACACATCCAGCTTTTTATTAAATAATTTTTGATATGGATGTTATATACACATTAAACATCTTTTGGTGTGCGTATCAGGGCTTTATTATTCAGCCTTGTGAACACCATTTAATACCATTCATAATACACAGTGTTATTTCGGCATGGTGAATTATCATCATCAGCATCTAGTTGTGCTATTTCCTCCCTGTAACTCCCACACTTTGCCTGAACTGAAACACTTGCAAAATCAATGATTTCTGGTGTAGATACATATGCACATTAAATGTCTATTGGCCATATGGATTAGAACCTTAGTGTACTGCCTTAGTATAGGGTTCAGTATGGTTCATTACACATGGTAATTACTTGCACAGTATAGCATTCTGTTAGCAGCTATTAGTATTGTATGCTTTAGATAAGCCTCACAGCTAACACAGATCAGACACTCTCAGCTTCAGTATACATTTTTCCTAATCTATCTAGCTGAGCATTGTCCGGTGACTACCTAAAGTGCGCAGCTAGCCTGATGCACGCTTGGCTGTTTGCTTCATCAGATGCAGAACCAGATTGCCTCCCAGTTTGTCCTTAAATACAGGCAATAATTGTATTTCCACCAATGGGAACCGCCTATCAGTATCAGATATCCAATCATGTTATGCCATCTCACATGCTGACACTCCGGTCACGTGATCAGCATACACTGAAGCTTAAAGTTTCTATGCTGTCTTTTCAGGTTAGACCAATCAATCCAACACAGTCACTATGAGATCTAAATTATTAAGACCAAATCCATCGAGTACCTATCCGTGATGTGCAGTGCTTCAAACACATAATTACATGTGTTACATCCAGCGGATGGTCCCTATTTGGCAACATGAGATCCCGGAGTTTGTAATCTGGATCTTCATATTGTCTATGTCCTTATCTATCTGAATTTACTCTCCCATATACTGAATATATGCATCCAGGTTAATTAATGGATCACTGATAACACATCTATTATGTCTTTCCCAGACCAGGTTAATCAATTTGTGTCCTCTCCATACATTTCAATAGATCTATACAGAATTTAAAGTGTCAGAACATCTGAATAAGGGAATATTTCTAGATTAAATCAGAATTTATGAATCTCTATATAGTTCAGTCAAATTGATGTTGAGTCTAATATTTGTTAAATATATATAGAGACTGCATTGATGAATACATAATTGGGAGCTTCACATATTTATCCTTATGCCATACCATCTGTACTATCACACAGATAATGGATCTCCTATTCACCCAGCCAATAAAATAGTAGTAATTATTGAATCAGTGGTAAATATTAATCCAATCAGGTAAGTATCTCCTATATAATAGCCCAGATCTGTGATTTTGTGCTTCATTTGCTAACGCTGGGTGGAGTCACAACACTGGGCGGAGTTATTCAAATGAGTCACAGATCTCGCCAAATCTATAGGAGACCAGGAGCAGAAGCAGATGGTATGGGCATGGCACAGGCAGGGGTGCATACCTCCCACCTTTCTTCAGACAGAAGGAGGGACACACACACACACAGTGAAATTGGGGCATGGCCAACGAAAAGGGGGCGTGGCTTCACAGGAGGGCCCCTGTTTTTGTCAGTGAGGGGGCATGCCCAGCGCTCTGTGAGCTCTGGCATGCCCCCAGGGGCGGATTATGAGCCTGGGGGTCCCAGGGCACTTAAGACAAGGGGCCCTATCTCATTGCTGTGCCTGCTGTGGGATGGGGGCGTGGCCTAATCACGGCCCGTGTGGCCACACCCCCTTATGAAAAAAACGAGATTTTTTTTTTTTATGGGATTTTGGCCCCTCACCTAGGGTTAAATCCAGAGGAGGTGGTCACTCCCCCCTACACACCCGCACAGGCAGAAGAAAGCAGGGAAGCTGCTGCCTCCCTGCAACACCACAGACCTGCCAATACGCAGCAGAGTGTAATGACTGTAGCACAATGCTGTTGCTGGCAGTACGGGGGAGCCTCAGAGCTGGGACAGAGCTACTCCAGCCGGGGGGCCCCCTAAAACTGTGGGGCCCATGATACGTACCCCCCCTTACAGGGCCGGTTCGAATGCCCTCGGCGCCCCGGGCAGGGAACGGGGGCGTGGCTTACTACAAGGGGCGTGGTCAGTCACGCCCCCTGTACAGCAGAAGCGCCGCTTAAAGGCTGAGCGGTGCGCGATGACGTCATCGCGCACCGCACAGCAAAAGGTCCTCTCCGCGAAGGGAAACTAGACGCGTAGTGTCTAGTTCCCTTCGCGGAGAGGACCTTTGCTGTGCAGTGCGTGATGACGTCATCGCGCACCGCTCAGTAATGGTCCTCTTTGCGAAGGGAAACTAGACGCTACGCATCTAGTTCCCTTCACGGGACCAGAGCCGCAGGAGCCGGGGGGACACAGCGGGCAGCGGAGGGCACAGCAGTGGCGGATCTTGCCATGGTGCAGCGCCCTCCGGATGGCGCCAGCGCCCTCCGGAAGGCGGCGCCCCGGGCAAAAGTACTGCTTGCCCGTGGCAAGATCCGCTACTGCCCCCTTAATCCGGCTCTGCTGCTGGAACCCCCCCTTAATCTGTACCCCCTGATGCCCCCTCTCTCTCTGTCTCCACTAAATTCACCGCTGCTCTGCTAAGCAGAACAGCGAGTACAGGAGTTTCCCAACTGCCCCTCCCCCAACACCACCACCACCGCGGGACACTGTGGCCCGCGGGTGGGACAGCGGGACAGACCCTAAAAAATTAGACTGTCCCGCGAAAATCGGGACAGTTGGGAGGTATGGGGGTGAGTGAGGGGGTATGCCGTACAGACAGACGGGCACCGGCTCACTGTGTGCTTGACCCCCCACATCAGCATACTCAGCAGGGTCTCACTGGTGCGGAGGAGCGTCACTTTCTGGCACACTCCACGCTTCTTAGCTGCAGTTTTGTGGGGCACCTGCCGCTGTACAGGTTCCGTACTGCCTCTGTTATCTCCAGCCCCGGCAACCCCACCGCTAGCTGCAGCGCTGCCGCCCACAGTGAGGTGCGCCCAGCTCCTTCACACACTTTAGCCAGCGGGTAGCGCTGCAGAAGTCCGAGCTGCTTGCAGTCTCTGACCCCCTCCTCCCTCCAGCTGCAACGTCTCCTGGGAGGTAACCAGTCACTCCCAGTCTCCCCTTACCACAGTGCCCAGCAGCCGTGAGGTCCACGCCGCGTGCATGCCATGACCCCTCCTCCCTCCAGCCGCAGCATCTCCTGGGGGCTAACCAGTCACTCCCAGTTTCCCCTTACCACAGTGCCCGGCAGCTGCACGAGGTCTGCGGTGTGTGACTGAGGAGGGGGGGAGGGATGCGGATGGGCAGAGGAAGCAGGACTCCAGCCTGAGAGAGTCAGCCATGCCAAGTCTCCACCAGCAGCAGATCCCAACAGGTTGGAGTGGAACAGCAGCAGCCAGCAGCAGTGACTTCGGTAACACACATCTGTCTGTCACCACTGTTCTGTCCCTAATACCAATCTCTCCCGTGCCCTGTGTTCTCTCATGTCCCTGTCACCCTTATCCTGGCCCATTCACCCTTATCCTGGCCCTGTTACCCTTTTCCTGGCCCTGTAACCCCTGTGCTTGCCCTGTCAACCCTATACTGGCCCTGTCACCCCTGTCCTGGTCTTGCCGCCCCTACCCTGGCCATGTCACCCCTATCCTGTCCCTGTCATTTCTGTCCTGGCCCCGTCGCCCCTGTTCTGGCCCCGTCACCCCTGTCCTGGCCCTGTCAACCCTGTTCTGACCCTGTCACCCCTGTCCTGGCCGCGTCACCCCTGTTCTGACCCTGTCACCCCTGTCCTGGCCCTGTTACTGCATACCCTCCAACTACCTTTTTGGCAGGTACAGTACCCGCAGCGCCTCCAGACCCCTCTCCAATGCACCACACCTCCGCACCTTCCCCTCTACCACATGCGGCACTCCACCCCTCCCCCACATGCTGTGCCTCCAGACCCCCTACAACACCCGCGGCTTCCACTCCTCCACCCCTCCACCACCCACAGCACCTCCAGACCCCCTCCACTATCCACCCCCATATATGTCTCCCCCCACACCTGCCCCCCCTCCACCCGCAGCATCTGCAGACACCCTCCTCCATCCGCGGTGCCCCCCTCACCCACCTGCCCCTCCACCACCTGCAGCACCTCCGGACACCCTTCCCCATCCGCCGCACCACCCGTACCTGCCCCTCCCCTACTCACGGCACCTCTGGACCCACTACCCCCCCCCCTGCACCTTCCCATCCCACAGCACCTCCGGAACCCTTCACCCATCTGCAACATCCTCGCACCTGCCCCTCTCCCACCCTTGGCACCCCTGCCCCTCCCCCAACTGCAGTGCCTCCGGACCCCTCCCCCATCTGCAGCCCCCACTCCTCTGCCCCTCCCCCACCCGCAGCATCTACCGACCCTTCCCCATCCGGGCCCCCCCGCTTCCGCCCCCCCCCCCTCCACCCGCAGCATCTACAGACACCTTCCCCCATCCACAGTCCCCCCCACACCCGCTACATTCTGTACATTGTCCCTGCAGGTGCTGTTCACGCCGTCGCAAGGAGCTGCGCCTCCTTCACCATCGCACGCCCTTTCATTGTGCAATATTTAACCACTAACAAAGGAATGCAGTTAATACTCCATATAATACAAATATTGAACCCCAGAAAGGCATGCATGGGTTAAGGGGGCGTAGACCCTTGCGACGGTGTGAAGAGCGCCCGTAGTGCGCGATGAAGCACCTAGTGTATACATAATTATGTAAGTTGAATTTAACCAAAAGTGTAACATAAATGCTCCTTCTAAAGAAGCAAATTATTAAAGTGTATAAGGAATGTGAACAAGTGTAGGGTGATATTTGACCTACGAGTGTATCTTATTCGTTGGATTATGTGAATAACAGATTATCATATTTATTTAATCCCTCGCATCACAGAAAATCTGTGATATATGAAAAATAAATAAAATTGATAAAATTGAAAGAGCTGCTCTCCTGTTGGGGAGCAGAGTGAGGTGAATAATATTCGAGAATCATCTCTCATATCTTAAAATTATAGTGACAATTATGACTATTTAGTGAAAATCATGTGCATGAATAAAAATAATTATTGTTTTATTTAAATAACGTGAATAACAAAGGTGACCAAATCAAATAAAATAAATGTGTAGGGTGAAAAAATCAAACAAAAATAAAACTAATAATGAGTATTCAATTATATTTGATAGAGTATAAGGCTACTCAAGTGCCTACGGTTTTGAAATCATCCTGGGCATATGTCTGTTAACTGTGAATGGAGAAAAAGGAAGCAACCCCTATATGAAGCTTGGAGAGAGATATTTGGGTATATCTTTAATAATAATTTCTAAGATCCCACTTGTATATATGCCCATGATAAAAATTATCCTGGGTATGATTGGGTCATCCCGGGCAGGTGTAAATTATGTGTAAAGAGCAAAATAGTTCAGGGATCATAAAAAGGATGTGTAGTTGTTTTCTTCATTCAATCAGAAAGGATACTCACTCCATCACAAATAGAGGTACTTAACAAGGGTCTCTCATTTTCTCCCACCCAATCCTTTGATAGGTTTAACATGGAGAAGGATCTCAATCTTTTTGCCCGGAAGTTACTGTTAAAAAAGTTTTTTTCAAAAAAATCTGAATATAGCGAATTGGGAGTCATCCCTAAGGAATTAACACATGAAGATTCTGAAGCATTGTCCATTCTTGAAGAACTCGAAGGAACTCAATCTTGTGCAGGAATGTCGACGCAACAGAGTCTTAAAATAGAAACTATACCAAGCAGACCAGAGATCACTCTGAAGAAAAAATCCTCCTTTTCCCCAGACTTCCATATCTGTCCACCGGTGAAAGAATTTGTGGACCTGGTTAGTCAGGATCTAGATAGATTGGAAGATTCTAAAGGAAAGAGAAAATACCAACAAAATCTCAACATCGAACAGAGAAAGGCTCTCAGAGAAATACAGCAATGGAAGGATATGATCATTAAGCCCTCTGATAAAGGGGGCAACGTTGTACTTTGGCCACGTGAAAAATATACACAAGAGATTCAGAGACAACTAGGGGATAGACTCTGCTACAAGAAACTTACCTTCAATCCAACACAAGACTACCAAGAGTTCTATAATAAGATGATCCAGAGGGCAAAAGATGGTGGCACTATTTCCAAGAGAGATTTTGATTTTTTACAAACTGATAATCCCAGGATACCCACCCTATACATTCTTCCGAAGATTCACAAAGATGAGGTCAACCCACAAGGTAGACCCATCATGTCGGGAATAGGCAGTCTCTCGGAGAAGGCGAGTGAATATCTAGAATCACACCTGAGAGAATATGTCATCGGATTACCCTCATACACTAGAGACACTCTCGATGTTCTTAGTAAGATTCAAGATACAACATTCAATCCCGGCACATGGCTGATAACTTGTGACATTGAAAGCTTATATACAAGCATCAAGCATGAGTTCGGGATTCAGGCGGTCCAATACTTTCTGAACATGAATCAGACTAGTGATTTCAACAATTTTTTGTCACACTTCTAAGATTTGTTTTGACCAAAAATTACTTTGTCTGTAATGGCGACTTCTACCTACAGGTACAGGGGACTGCGATGGGGACTACATGTGCCCCCATGTATGCTAACCTGTACCTGGGGTGGTGGGAAAGGGAGGTTGTCTTTTGTGAGGAGAACGACCCATATACTGTCCACATTCATATGTGGATGAGATATATAGATGATCTCCTCATAATCTGGGGAGGTGATAAACCGACATTCGAGAGGTTCATGAAAAAGCTGAATTCAAACAAATTCAATTTGAAGCTGACACATGAGATGGATGAGAAGAAGATCAACTTTCTTGATGTCACACTGACCCTGGAAGAGGATGGCCATATCTCCTCAGACCTATTCCGCAAGAAAACTGCAACAAACAGTATACTTCACCATGAAAGCTCTCACCACCCGTCAGTGATTAAAGGACTGCCGAAAGGAGAGTTCCTATGTATAAAGAGGAATTGTTCCGAAAAGGACACCTTCCAAACGAGGGCTCAACAGTTGAGTAAGAGACTTAGGTCCCGGGGATATAGTGGAAGATCTACTAAACGAGCCTATCAGGAAACTAAGACATATACAAGAGACCAACTGCTTATACCTAAGGTCAAGAAGAAGGAAGAGGAAAAAGTTAGATTCATTGGCACATTCTGCCAGGAGTGGCAGGATGTCCGGGAGATCCTGCAGAAACATTATGAAATTCTCCGTAATGACCCGGATTTGGACATAATCTTGGGGGAGAATATCATTGTTAATTGGAGAAGGTCCAAAAATCTCAGGGACATACTAGTCCAAAGTCACCTGGAAACCATCAAAAAACCTCTATATAATAAGAAAGGATCCAGTAAATGTGGCACATGCAAAGCATGCTCCATGATGGTTAACACAACGGAATACACTGATAAATTCTACAGGATCTGGCAAATTGGAGAATATATCAATTGTGAAACCCCTGCTGTGATATATAATTTAAGATGCCCATGCAACGAAAATTATATAGGGAAAACTAAAAGACCCCTGAAGAAGAGACTACTCGAACACTTGGGAAGCATAAGGAATGCGAGAAGGGACAAAGAAATGATGAAGACACTCACACCTGTGGCCCGACATTTCTTAAAGTATCATCAAGGTAATTCTAGAGGCCTGACAGCCTTTGGTATGAAGAAAATCACCTTGAATATTAGAGGAGGAGATATCGATCGGGAGCTCCTCAAACAAGAGACAAGATTGATTTTCCTAATGGACACTCTGACACCGAAAGGATTGAATGAAGAAAACAACTACACATCCTTTTTATGATTCCTGAACTATTTTGCTCTTTACACATAATTTACACCTGCCCGGGATGACCCAATCATACCCAGGATAATTTTTATCATGGGCATATATACAAGTGGGATCTTAGAAATTATTATTAAAGATATACCCAAATATCTCTCTCCAATCTACATATAGGGGTTGCTTCCTTTTTCTCCATTCACAGTTAACAGACATATGCCCAGGATGATTTCAAAACCGTAGGCACTTGAGTAGCCTTATACTCTATCAAATATAATTGAATACTCATTATTAGTTTTATTTTTGTTTGATTTTTTCACCCTACACATTTATTTTATTTTATTTAGTCACCTTTGTTATTCACGTTATTTAAATAAAACATTAATTATTTTTATTCATGCACATGATTTTCACTAAATAGTCATAATTGTCACTATAATTTTAAGATATGAGAGATGATTCTCGAATATTATTCACCTCACTCTGCTCCCCAACAGGAGAGCAGCTCTTTCAATTTTATCAATTTTATTTATTTTTCATATATCACAGATTTTCTGTGATGCGAGGGATTAAATAAATATGATAATCTGTTATTCACATAATCCAACGAATAAAATACATTCGTTGGTCAAATATCACCCTACACTTGTTCACATTCCTTATACACTTTAATAATTTGCTTTTTTAGAAGGAGCATTTATGTTACAGTTTTGGTTAAATTCACCTTACATAATTAAGTATACATACTTACCTGATTGGATTAATATTTACCACTGATTCATTAATTACTACTATTTTATTGGCTGGGTGAATAGGAGATCCATTATCTGTATGATAGTACAGATGGTATGGCATGAGGATAAATATGTGAAGCTCCCAATTATGTATTCATCAATGCAGTCTCCATATATATTTAACAAATATTAGACTCAACATCAATTGGACTGAACTATATAGAGATTCATAAATTCTGATTTAATCTAGAAATATTCCCTTATTCAGATGTTCTGACACTTTAAATTCTGTATAGATCTATTGAAATGTATGGAGAGGACACAAATTGATTAACCTGGTCTGGGAAAGACATAATAGATGTGTTATCAGTGATCCATTAATTAACCTGGATGCATATATTCAGTATATGGGAGAGTAAATTCAGATAGATAAGGACATAGACAATATGAAGATCCAGATTACAAACTCCGGGATCTCATGTTGCCAAATAGGGACCATCCGCTGGATGTAACACATGTAATTATGTGTTTGAAGCACTGCACATCACGGATAGGTACTCGATGGATTTGGTCTTAATAATTTAGATCTCATAGTGACTGTGTTGGATTGATTGGTCTAACCTGAAAAGACAGCATAGAAAGCTTCAGTGTATGCTGATCACGTGACCGGAGTGTCAGCATGTGAGATGGCATAACATGATTGGATATCTGATACTGATAGGCGGGTCCCATTGGTGGAAATACAATTATTGCTGGTATTTAAGGACAAACTGGGAGGCAATCTGGTTCTGCCTCTGATGAAGCAAACAGCGAAGCGTGCATCAGCCTAGCTGCGCACTTTAGGTAGTCAACGGACAATGCTCAGATAGATAGATTAGGAAAAATGTATACTGAAGCTGAGAGTGTCTGATCTGTGTTAGCTGTGAGGCTTATCTAAAGCATACAATACTAATAGCTGCTAACAGAATGCTATACTGTGCAAGTAATTACCATGTGTAATGAACCATACTGAACCCTATACTAAGGCAGTACACTAAGGTTCTAATCCATATGGTCAATAGACATTTAATGTGCATATGTATTTATATCAGAAATCATTGATTTTGCAAGTGTTTTAGTTCAGGCAAAGTGTGGGAGTTACAGGGAGGAAATTGCACAACTAGATGCTGCTGTGCAAGTAATTACCATGTGTAATGAACCATACTGAACCCTATACTAAGGCAGTACACTAAGGTTCTAATCCATATGGTCAATAGACATTTAATGTGCATATGTATCTACATCAGAAATCATTGATTTTGCAAGTGTTTCAGTTCAGGCAAAGTGTGGGAGTTACAGGGAGGAAATTGCACAACTAGATGCTGATGATAATAATTCACCATGCCGAAATAACACTGTGTATTATGAATGGTATTAAATGGTGTTCACACGGCTGAATAATAAAGCCCTGATACGCACACCAAAAGATGTTTAATGTGTATATAACATCCATATCAAAAATTATTTAATAAAAAGCTGGATGTGTGTCAGGATATTAATGACCCATTTTACACTCACATTAACTCTATAGTGATCGCAGACCCATTCACAGCAAGTGCTATATACTCACTGTATATATAATCCTCCCAAATAAAAGGGCAGCAGAGGGCGCATAATATACTTAGGCACCTGGTGTAAGTCTCACTATCATATACACACCTTGAAGGCTTAACATGATACATTAATGAACCATGTTTATATTGATACTTTGAGCCTACATCCAAATAAGAGTGTGTTGAGCCCCTAACATCCCTATTATAACACAGAGGAATAAACCACTCTTATGATCCGAATTAGATCACTAAACATCTATTTGAATATAAGGATCCCAAGGGAACAAATATGATGTATAACAATATCTGGTTAAAAAGATTTCTGATCATTTATTATCATTAATTGTCACAGCTCTCTATGAGCCATAGCGAAGCTACGATAAAATTTTGTGACAAGTAAAAGATTGGATACTGTCAGAGCTTAATAACTGTTTCCCTTTAGTGGATACATTTGTATCTGAATGTTTCATATGCTCCTTTCTCAGTGGATACAACACTGCTCATGGAGCTAGAACACACAGACATTACTGAGACCTTATGACTGAGCTTGTATATTAACTCTGAGATACAGAGAGACACAGTACACATTTAGCATTCTGATCAGTTTATTGAGAGACAATTCAGCATAATATATAGTAAATCATTAGCACCACACAAGGTGATATCTGGAATTTGGTTTCAACGATCCCACATCTGGAATCCTGGGAAGGAATACAATTAATTTGTGGGACATTTATTCTTGCAGTTTTCTCAGCTATCTAAAAAGTGTAATATAACACACATAGACATGGAATATTTTTGACACACTCGTGACCATCTATAGATTTTGCTAGCAATACATGAGCGAATCCGGTGACATCTAGTGCGCAGCACTTTTATTTTAAACACTATTTCTTTTCTATTTACACAATTCTACTTTCCTTTTAATATTCGCTGGTTTTAATATATAATTCAATAAAAGTAATATCTTAATACAAGATTGTGTGCACCACCATAGGGCATTTCGAATTCTTTCTTCTTTTTTTCGCACCGAGGGTGTTCACCAAGGTGATGGCAGAGATGATGATACTACTCCGCAAACAAGGATTGAACATAATTCCGTACCTGGACGATCTTCTGTTAAAGGCTCCGTCCAGGGAGCAGTTTTTGGAGAACACTGGCCTCTCAACCAGACTTAAGGTTTCTGAACTTACCAAAATCTCAACTAGAACCAATGCAGAGGCTTCATTTCCTAGAAATGATACTGGACACAGAGTCTCAGAAAGTGTTCCTTCCCTTGGAAAAAGCAATGATAATCCAGTCGATGGTTTGGGCTGTCTTGAAGCAGACCCGTATCTCAGTGCATCTCTGCATACACCTTCTGGGGAAAATGGTGGCTTCTTACGAAGCAATTCAGTACGGAAGGTTTCATGCGAAGACCTTCCAGCTGGATCTGTTGAACAAATGGTCCGGATCGCATCTTCACATGCACCAGAGGATTCGTCTGTCACCAAAAGCCAGGATCTCCCTCCTGTGGTGGCTAGAAACTTCTCACCTAGTCAAGGGTTGGAGTTTCGGGATACAGAATTTGATTCTGCTAACCACTGACGCAAGCCTCAGAGGTTGGGGCACAGTCACCAAGGGGTACAGTTTTAGTGAAGATGGTCATGTCAGGAAGTCGTCCTTCCAATAAACATCCTGGAACTCAGGGCTATCTACAACGCCCTTCTGCATGGCTCATTTCTTCTTCAGAATCAGGCCATTCAGGTCCAGTCAGACAATGTGATGGCGGTAACGTACATAAACTGACAGGGTGGAACTTCAAAGGTGTCAAGAAATCTCTGAGTGGAAGAACACGCCATGGTGTTGTCAGCAATCTTCATTCCGGGAGTAGACAACTGGGAAGCAGATTTCCTCAGCAGACACATTCTGCACCTGGGGGAATGGGGCCTCCACCTAGAGGGGTTCCGGTGGTTACCACACCGGTGGAAGTATCCACAAATCGATATGAAGGCCTCTCAATTCAACAAGAAGCTCAAGTGGTATTGTTCCAGGTCGAGGGACCCAAAGGCAGTAGCAGTAGATGCTCTGACAACTCCGTGGGTCTACCAGTGGTGTACTTGTTTCCTCCCATTCTGCTGATCCCAAGAATTCTAAAAAGAACAAAAAGTTTAAAGGTTCAAGCAATCCTCATTGCTCCAGATTGGCCACGAAGGGCCTGGTATGCAGACCTTCTAGAGATGTTGATCGAAGATCCGTGGACTTTGCCTCTTTGAGACAAACAGGGCCCATTCGTCTATCGAGACTTACCATGGCTACGTTTAACGGCATGGAAGTTGAACGGCTGATTCTAGCCAGGAGATGGATTCCTGACAAGGTCGTCCCGACTATGATCCAAGCCAGAAAGGGGGTAATGTCTAAACATTACCACCGTATATGGAAGGAATATGTCTCTTGGTGTGAAAGCAGACAATATTCTATATTGGAAGTTTTCTGCATTTTCTGCAGTCGGGAATGGATGTGGGCCTACGCCTAGGTTTCATTAAAGTTCAGATTTCGGCCCTGTCTATTTTCTTTCAGAAACAATTGGCTTCTCTCCCTGAGGTCCAGATGATCTTGAAAGGTGTTCTGCACTTACAACCTCCATTCGTGCATCCTATGTCACCTCGGGTTCTCAATTTGGTACTGCAGTTCCGTCAATCGGACTGTTTTGAACCGTTAAAGGAGGTTGACGTAAAGAACCTTATGAGGAAGACGTCACACTGTTGGCCTTGGCTTCAGCAAGACGTGTGTCGGAGCTGGGGGTGTTGTCTTACAAGAGCCCCTACTTGATTTTCCTTGAGGACAGAACTGAAATCAGGACTCGTCAGCAACTTCTTCCGAAGGTGGTGTCCGTGTTTCACATCAACCAACCTATTGTGGTCCCGGTTGTTACGGACACCTCTTCTACTTCAAAGTCTTTGGATGATGTAAGGGCTTTGAAGGTGTATGTAAAGAGAACAGCACGTCATAGAAAATCGGACTCGCTGTTCATTCTTTATGACCCCCATAAGATTGGGTGTCCTGCTTCAAAACAGTCAATTGCACATTGGATCAGGCTCACTATCCAGCATGCTTATTCCATGGCAGGTTTGCTGATTCCAAAATCTGTTCAAGCCCACTCTACTAGGTCAGTGGGTTCCTCTTGGGTGGCTGCCTGCGGTGTCTTGGCTTTACAACTCTGTCGAGCAGCTTCTTGGTCGGGTTTGAACACATTTGCTAAGTTTTACAAGTTCGATACTTTGGCCTCTGAGGACCTTCAGTTTGGTCAATCAGTTCTGCAGGAACCTCAGCACTCTCCCACTCAGTTTGTGAGCTTTGGTACATCCCCATGGTGCTAAATGTATTCCCAGTATCCCCTAGGACACAATAGAAAATAGGATTTTAATTACGTACCGGTAAATCCTTTTCTCGTAGTCCGAAGGGGATACTGGGCGCCCGCGCAGTGCTTCGTTCTTACTGCACAGTTACTTGGTTAAATAAGGTTGTTTGTTTCAGCTGTTGCTGTCCCTGTTTACAGGTTTGGTTAGCATGGCTTTCCTCTTGATCTGGTTGTGCTGGTTCAAATGATTCAAAATCGCAGAATTTTCCTTTTCTATTTCCTTCTCTTAAAGTATGTCCGTCTCCTCGGGCACAGTTTCCTAGACTGAGTCTGGTAGGAGGGGCATAGAGGAAGGAGCCAGCAGACTTAATCAAATTTCTAAAGTGCCCATGGCTCCAAGTGGACCCGTCTATATCCCATGGTACTAAATGGATTCCCAGTATCCCCTACAGACTACAAGAAAAGGATTTACCAGTAGGTAATTAAAATCCTATTATTTCTTGTCATTATAAAACTTATACTAATTTCAGGCTAATTACACTGCCTCTCACTATTGGTTACTAGTACTACCAACATGAGTAGGTGATAATACTGTATTTGTAGTATTATTAATATTGCATTTATTCGGTATAAGTTTAAAACAAAGTTTGGAGCACAGTACATTTCAATATTTGTATTTCTTCAGCTGGGTACATAGGGTTCCAAAGGGAACATCGAGGTTGTAGTGGTGGATTAGAATCCGGGTACCAAACAGTTAAAGCTTTCAAGTATATCCCAGAATGCTCAGCTTCCCTCCTCTATAACCCTGCCTCCAGGCACAGACAATTAATTTTGAGTTGTTGCCTGCAGAAAGCAGGGGCACTGTGACAGAGGGCTGGTACAGCAGCCCCTAAAACTTTTTATTTTTTACTCAAGAAGAGATTATTTATTGTTTCTCTCATGGAATGTTAGTGCTGTAATTCAGGCTGACTACAGTGCTGCAGCTCCATCACCTCCCCGCTGGCGCCTAAACTCCTGCTTGGCCAGAGCCTTGGATGGGTACTTGCGGCAGGGTAAACCAGGACTGCATGGCTGGCACTGGGGGGCAGGTAAGAGAGTCCCCTCTATGGGACCCGCATCTACATCATGGTCCACCACAGTCTAGGGAGATGGACCAGGGTGCTGGTGTGGACACTGTCTCCAGACATGGACCCCACTAGACCACCAGGGCAATAAGGGCACAGGTCTAGGTGTTCATACACCTGTTTAATAAGGCCTAATAGTACCTGGGGTAGAAGACAAGCATAGGGGAGGTGGTGCTTTGACCTGTAGCCTGTCCCCCAGCTCTTGGTGCTATCTACTGCTGATTTCCACCCTCACTCTTCCTCCTTCCCTCACAGAGACCTGGGCAGTCATCTTACAGCAAGGCAGCAAGCAGGTCTCCAGGCTTAGAAGTCTCCCTGTAAAAAAATGTCTGCTAAGTTAGGTTTTTACACTCACTTATATATCCTACCTGCTTCAAAATAAGTTGAGTAGTTGATTTAAGTGTTCATTGCAGTAATATTGCATATTCTCTGCATTGTATGTGACTAGAGATGAGCGGGTTCGGTTCTAAGAGAACCGAACCCTACTGGACTTTGCCTTCCAAGTTCGGTTCCAAGCCCGGCTTGGGTTTTCCCGCCTGACTCGGAAACAAGATTGTGGCAAAACGTTATCATGCCGCTGTCGGATTCTCGAGGGATTTGGATTCCATATAAGGAGCCGTGCGTCGCAGCCATTCTCACTACAGTCTCGGAGAGTGTAGTGAGAGGACGTGTCTCCGTCCTCCAGTGTCTGTGTGGGGTATGGAAAGTGGGGTGGCAAGTCTTGTGCTGTGTTGTGCTGCTCAGTCCAGTCCAGTGTAGTCAGTGTATTGTGCTGCATCAGTCCAGCCAGTCACAGTATTGGTGTCCTCTCCTGCCAGTGTAGCTGTATAAAAAGTGGTGCTATGTTGTGCTGTTCAGTCCAGTGTAGTCAGTGTATTGTGCTGCATCAGTCCAGCCAGTCACAGTGTTGGTGTTCTCTGCTGCCATATATCCAGTGTAGCTGTATAAAGTGTTGTTGTGTTGTGCTGCATCAGACCAGTGGTAGTGTCCTGTCTCATCAGTCATTCCAGTGACGATATACGCTGCTGCTATATGTCCACTGCTGCCGTATAATAATAATAACAAAAACCAAAACTCCCTTACAGTATTGTTGTGTTGTGCTGCATCAGACCAGTGGTAGTGTCCTGTCTCATCAGTCATTCCAGTGACGATATATGTTGCTGCTATATGTCCACTGCTACCGTATAATAATAATAACAACAACCACAAGTCCCTTACAGTATTGTGGTGTTGTGCTGCATCAGACCAGTGGTAGTGTCCTGTCTCATCAGTCATTCCAGTGACGATATACACTGCTGCTATATGTCCACTTCTGCCATATAATAATAATAACAGCAACAACAACAACAAGTCTCTTACAGTGTTGTTGTGTTGTGTTGCATCAGACCAGTGGTAGTGTCCTGTCTCATCAGTCATTCCAGTGACAATATACACACTGCTGCCAAATAATAGTAATAATAACAACAACTACAAGTCTCTTACAGTATTGTTGTGTTGTGCTGCATCAGACCAGTGGTAGTGTCCTGTCTCATCAGTCATTCCAGTGACGATATATGCTGCTGCTGTATGTCCACTTCTGCCAGATAATAAAAATAACAGCAACAATAACAAGTCCCTTACAGTGTTGTTGTGTTGTGCTGCATCAGACCAGTGGTAGTGTCCTGTCACATCAGTCATTCCAGTGACGATATACGCTGCTGCTATATGTCCACTGCTGCCGTGTAATAATAATAACAACAACCACAAGTCCCTTACAGTATTGATGTGTTGTGCTGCATTAGACCAGTGGTAGTGTCCTGTCTCATCAGTCATTCCAGTGACGATATACGCTACTGCTATATGTCCACTGCTGCCATATAATAATAATAACAGCAACAACAACAACAAGTCTCTTACAGTGTTGTTGTGTTGTGTTGCATCAGACTAGTGGTAGTGTCCTGTCTCATCAGTCATTCCAGTGACAATATACACACTGCTGCCGAATAATAGTAATAATAACAACAACTACAAGTCTCTTACAGTATTGTTGTGTTGTGCTGCATCAGACCAGTGGTAGTGTCCTGTCTCATCAGTCATTCCAGTGATGATATACGCTGCTACTACATGTCCACTTCTGCCGTATAATAACAACAGCCAAAAGTCCCTTACAGTGTTGTTGTGTTGTGCTGCATCAGACCAGTGGTAGTGTCTTGTCTCATCCGTCATTCCAGTCATTCCCGTGCCACATATTGTCTCATATAACTCCCGATAAATAATGGCGAACAAAAATTTTGAGGAGAAAATAGGGAAAGATCAAGAAGAACCACTTCCTCCTAGTGCTGAAGCTGCTGCCACTAGCCATGACATAGACGATAAAATGCCATCAACGTTGTCTGCCAAGGCCGATGCCCAATGTGATAGTAGAGGGCATGTAAAATTCAAAAAGCCAAAATCCAGTAAAAAGAACCAAAAAAAGAAATTTAAATTGACTGAGGCGAAACGTAAACTTGCCAAAATGCCACTTACGAAACGGAGTGGCAAGGAACGGCTGAGGCCCTGGCCTATGTTCATGGCTAGTGGTTCAGCTTCAAATGGAAGCCCTCGTTCTCCCGCTAGAAAAATGAAAAGAGTTAAGCCTGAAACAGCACAGAAAATAATTGCGTTCTGAGATGGTATCACAAATCCCCAAGGAGAGTCCAAGTGTGTTGGCGGTTGCGATGCCTGACCTTCCCAACAGTGGACGGGAAGAAGTGGCTCCTTCCACCATTTGCATGCCCCCTTCAAGTGCTGGAAGGAGCACCCACAGTCCAGTTCCTGATATTCAAATTGAAGATGTCACTGTTGAAGTACACAAGGATGAGAATATGGGTGTTGCTGGCGCTGAGAAGGAAGTTGACGATGAGGTTTCTGATGGTGATGTGGTTTGTTTAAATCAGGCACCGGGGGAGACACCTGTTGTCCTTGGGATGAAGAAGCCCCTTGTGATGCCTGGGCAAACTACCAAAAAAGCCACCTCTTCGGTGTGGAATTATTTCTCCACAAATCTGGACAACAGGTGTCAAGACATCTGTTGCCTCTGTCAATATGTAAAAAGTAGGGGTAAGGATGTTAACCACCTAGGCACATCCTCCCTTATACGTCACCTGCTGCGCATTCATCAGAAGACAGTGTCAAGTTGTGAAACTTTGGGTAAGAGCGTAAGCAGTCCACTGACACCTAAATCCCTTCTTCCTCCTGTACCCAAGCTCCTTCAAGCCACACCACCAACTCCCTCAACGTCAACTTCCTCAGTCAGGAACGTCAATAGTTCTGCAGGCCATGTCACTGTCAAGACTGAGGAGTCCTCTCCTAACCGGGATTCATCCATAGGATGCTTGACTGGTACGCCTGTAGTTGCTGCTGCTGTTGTTGCTGCTGGGAGTAGATCGTCATCCCAGAGGGGAAGTCGGAAGACCACTTGTACTACTTCCCTTAAGCAACTGACTGTCCAACAGTCCTTTGTGAGGAAGATGAAATATGACAGCAGTCATCCTTTTGCAAAGTGGATAACTGAAGCCTTTACAGCTATGTTGGTGTTAGACGTGCGTCCGGTATCCACCATTAGTTCAGTGGGACTTAGAGAATTGTTTGAGGTACTGTGTCCCGGTATCAAATCCCATCTAGGTTCCACTTCTCTAGGCAGGCGATACCGAGAATGTACACAGACGTCAGAAAAAGAATCACCAGTGTCCTACAAAATGCAGTTGTATCCAGTGTCCACTTAACCACAGACATGTGGACAAGTGGAACAGGGCAGCCTGTGGACTATATGACTGTAAAAGCCCACTGGATAGATGTATTGCCTCCCGCAGCAACAACAGCAGTGACACAAGTAGCAGCATCTCGCAAACGCCAACTCGTTCCTAGGCAGACTACACTATGTTTCACCACTTTCCTTAAGAGGCACACAGCTGACAACCTCTTACGGAAACTGAGAAACATCATCGCAAAATGTCTTACCCCAATTGGACTCTCCTGGGGATTTGTAATATCGGACAACGCCACCAATATTGTGCGTGCATTACATCTGGGCAAATTCCAGCATGTCCCATGTTTTGCACATACAATTAATTTGGCGGTGCAGAATTTTTTAAAAAATGACAGGGGTGTGCAGGAGATGCTGTCGGTTGCCCGAAAAATTGCGGGCCACTTTCGGCATTCTGTCACTGCGTGCCGAAGACTGTAGAACCAGCAAACACTCATGAACATGCCCCGCCATCAACTTAAGCAAGAGGTGGTAACAAGGTGGAATATAACACTCTATATGCTTCATGGGATTGAGGAGCAGCAAAAGGCCATTCAAGACTATACGTCCACCTACGATATAGGCAAAGGAGGGATAATGCACCTGACTCAAGCGCAGTGGAGAATGAGTTCCGTCTTGTGCCAGGTTCTCCAAACCTTTGAACTTGCCACACGTGAAGTCAGTTCAGACACTGCCAGCTTGAGTCATGTCATTCCCCTCATCAGGCTTTTGCAGAAGCAGCTGGATAAATTGAAGGAGGAGCTAATACGGAGCGATTCAGCTAAGTATGTGGGACTTTTGGATGGTGCCCTTCATTCGCTTTGCCAGGATTCAAGGGTGGTCAATCTGTTGAACTCAGAGTACTACATTTTGGCCACCGTGCTCGATCCTAGGTTTAAAGCCTATTTTGTATCTCTCTTTCAGACAGACAGTGTGCAGAGGTGCAAAGACCTGCTGGTTAGTAAATTGTCAACTCAAGCGCAACGTGACCCGTCAACAGCTCCTCTTTCAATTTCTCCCGCCACTGGGGCTGTAAGGAAAAGGATAAGATTTCCTAGCCAACCCGCTGGCGGTGATGCAGGGCAGTCAGGAGCGAAAGCTGACATCTGGTCCGGACTGAAGGACCTGCAAACAATTACTGACATGTCTACTGTCACTGCATATGATTCTGTCACCATTGAAAGAAAAATGGAGGATTATGTGAGTGATAGCATCCAAGTAGGCATGTCAGACAGTCCGTACGTATACTGGCAGGAAAAAGAGACAATTTGGATGCCCTTGCACAAACTGGCTTTATTTTACCTAAGTTGCCCCCTCTCTAGTGTGTACTCTGAAAGAGTGTTTAGTTCAGCCGGTTACCTTGTCAGCGATCAGTGTAGGAGGTTACTTCCACTAAATGTGGAGAAGATGATATGCATCAAAATGAATTATACATTCCTCCGTGAAGACCTTTACCAGCAATTACCTCCAGAAAGTACACAGGGACCTGTGATGGTAGATTCCAGTGGGGACGAATTAATACTCTGTGAGGAGGATGTACACAATGAAAGGGGTGAGGAATTGGAGGATGATGATGAGTTGGACATCTTGCCTCTGTAGAGCCAGTTTGTGCAAGGAGAGATTGATTGCTTCTTTTTTGGTGGGGGCCCAAACAAACCAATCATTTCAGCCACAGTCGTGTGGCAGATCCTGTCGCCAAAATGATGGGTTTGTTAAGGTGTGCATGTCCTTTTTATACAACATAAGGGTGGGTGGGAGGGCCCAGGGACAATTCTATCTTGCACCTCTTTTTCTTCTTTGCATCATGTGCTGTTTGGGGACTAGTTTTTTTAAGTGCCATCCTGTGTGTAACTGCAGTGCCACTCCTAGATGGGTCAGGTGTTTGTTCCGCACACTTGTGTCGCTTAGCTTGGCCATCCAGCTACCTAATTGCACCTCTTTTTCTTCTTTGCATCATGTGCTGTTTGGAGACTAGTTTTTGAATAGTGCCATCTTGTCTGCAACTGCAGTGCCACTCCTAGATGGGCAAGGTGTTTGTGTCACACACTTGTGTCGCTTAGCTTAGTCATACAGCCACCTCGGTGCAACTTTTAGGCCTAAGGGGGTAATTCAGAGTTGATCGCAGCAGCAAATTTGATAGCAGTTGGGCAAAACCATGGTGGTCATTCCGTGTTGATCGCTAGCTGCTTTCGTTCGCTGTGCAGCGATCATGCAAATAAATTGGCACTTCTGCGCATGCGTATGCGGCGCAATGTGCACGCGCGTCGTACTATTACAATGAATGATGTAGTTTCACACAAGGTCTAGCAAAGCATTTCAGTCGCACTGCTGGCCGCAGAGTAATTGACAGGAAGAGGGCATTTCTGGGTGTCAACTGACCGTTTTCGGGGAGTGTTCGGAAAAACGCAGGCGTGCCAGGAAAAATGCAGGCATGGCTGGCCGAATTCAGGGCGTGTTCGTGATGTCAAAACAGGAACTGAATAGTATGAAGTGATCGCAAGTGCTGAGTATGCCATGTCTAGCAAAGTTGAGGATCCAGCAGCTGAGACTTGCCCGAGGAGGTAGATGGCTGTGGGTGAACAAGATGAGGGGGTTGAATATAGTTCCTTCGCATGGGACACGGCGCAATGAAGAACATAGGCAGGGTGAAAGTCAATGAATAGTATTTATTATGTACGGGGCTGAGGTAGATAACTTTGGATGGAGCACAATGGTTAAAGAACGTAGTTGCGGATTAAGAACTGCAGGTTGTGGCTTGAAAGAAGAGGTTGTGAATAATGAACTGTGGAACTGTGGATGGTGGTTAAAAGACGTGGCTGGAGGTAAAGAACTGTGGACTGTGCTATGAAAGACGAGACTGTAGATGATGAACTGTGGATGGTAGTTGAAGACGTGGCTGAGGACAAGGACTGTGGACTGTGGTTTGGAGGATGAGGCTGAAGATAACAATCTGCAGGTAGTGGTCGGTGGTACAAAGACGTGGCTGGTGAAGTAGATCTGTGGAGTGTGGCTTGAAAGACGAGACAGAAGACCCGGGGCCGACTGTGCCCAAAGAGTCTTACTGGACCGGGTTTTCCAGGAGCGCTTCCACAGGCAGTAGCAGGTTAGGAACGGCAGGACTGCAGCAGCGACAGGGAACCGACCAAGCAGAAGCAGGAGTAACCAGAATATGACAAGGATCCTGGGAGCACAGGCTAAAGCACCTACAACAGGGTTGTAACTTGAAGCACTGGCGTCCCTGTCCTAAACCAGCCCCCTTTTATAGGGAGAGCTTCCCCTGGATTGGCTGGAAGAAACAGGAAACAGGAACTATGCTTCAAACTTGGTCTATAACATGGCGGCGCCCAGTAATGCAGACCTTTCTGCAAAGCCACATTGCTCACTGCCTCTGGTCTCCTAGCAATGGCTCAGCAAGAGTGGACCCCCTCACCACCGCTACTTCTGCCCAAGGATCCGGCGCAGCAGCCCACCTCCGCCGCTGCCAGCACACCGCCATAGAAGCCAGCCCTGCAGCCCCAGCGTACCGGTAAGACTCCGGGCGCTGACAGTACCCCCCCCTTTGCGGGTGGACCCCGGACACCTATATGGTTTAGTTGGGAACTTGGCATGAAATGTCCGAAGAAGTCTTGGAGCATGGTCATCTTCTGCTTCTACCCAAGAGCTCTCTTCTGGTCCATATCCCTTCCAATCAACAAGGTACTGGAGGCGACCATAAAGTCTGCAAGAATCGAGGATCTTGTGAATCTCAAATTTGTCTCCTTGTGCTGATTGGATCTTGGGTGATTTAGGCAAAGCAGCTCTGAATTGATTAAGTACCAAAGGTTTTAAGAGAGAAATATGAAATGCATTAGAGATTCTTAACTGCGGGGGTAATTTCACTTTATAAGCCACAGGATTCAAAACTTTTTCGATTGGGTAGGGCCCAATAAAGCTGGGAGCAAACTTTTTCATAGGAACCTTTAATCTTAGGTTACGTGTGGAAACCCAAACCTGATCTCCTACCTTAAGGCTTGGTACAGCTTTTCGCTTCAGATCTGATAGGTCTTATACCTCTTGGATGTCTTCATCAAGGCCTTGTGAATTTGTTTCCAGGTTTCAGTAAACTGTTGAAGTGTTGACTCTGCGGCAGGAACTTCGAGTGTAGGCAGAAGTTGGAAGTCAGGAACTCTCGGATGGTAACCATAATTAATGAAGAATGGAGAAGATTTTGTGGCAGAGTGATAGAGATTGTTATGGGCAAATTCTGCGAATGGGAGGAAGTCCAGCCAGTCGTCCTGTGAGGAGGACATGAATAAACAAAGAAAAGTCTCCAAATCCTGGTTCACTCTCTGTTTGACCAACCGTTTGGGGATGATATCCTGAATAGAAGTTCAATTTCACACCAAGAGCAGAACATAGGGACCTCCAAAACTTGGCCACAAACTGAGGACCTTCTATCAGACACGATTTCCTGTGATAGACCATGAAGTCGAAAGATCTCTGCTGTAAATAATTTTGCCAACTGGGATGCTGATGGGAGATTAGCCAGAGGAACAAAGTGTGCCATTTTAGAGAATCAGTCAACTATGACCCATACAGTGTTCCGTCCACCAGACGTAGGTAAATCAATAATAAAGTCCATAGAAATATGCATCCATGGTCTTAGTGGCACAGGTAATGGATGGATTAACCTGGCTGGAGGACCTTTGGGACTCTTATGCTGGGCACATTTTGGACAGACAGCCACGAATTCCTGAACGTCAGTCCTGAGATGAGGCCACCAGTAGGAACGCTGAATGAATTTGAGTGTTTTAAGACCATCTGCATGACCCATGAAGGAGGAGGAGTGAGCCCATGTAAGAAGTTTTTTGCGAAGATTTGGTGCAACAAAGATCTTTCCTGGAGGTGGAAGTTCAGAGGTATTGGTTGCTGAAAAAGAGGTGGATTCCAGGATGAATTGCTCTTTAGAACGGTCAGAGGGTTCTTCAGAACTTAGGGAGCGAGATAATGCATCTGCCTTTCTGTTGAGGGAGCCTGGTCGGTAACTAAGTTTAAAGTTAAAACGGGTAAAGAAGAGTGCCCATCTTGCTTGGCGTGGGTTCAGACATTGGGCTGACTGTAGATACAGGAGGTTCTTGTGGTCCGTGGTTACCGAGATTGGATGATGAGCTCCCTCCAACAAATACCTCCACTCCTCAAAGGCCAACTTAATTGCTAGTAATTCCTGTTCCCCAATAGCGTAATTCTGTTCAGCGGGGGTAACTCTTCATGAGAAGAATGCACAAGGATGGACCTTCTTGTCCTCGAAGAGCTGGGATAATACTGCTCCTACTCCCACAGTAGAGGCATCAACCTCCACCAAAAACGGGCGGCTGAGATCAGGTTGTCAAAGAACTGGAGTGGTCATGAAGGCCTCCTTTAAAGACAAAAAGGCTTCCAAAGCCTCCGGAGACCACTTGGCAGGATCGGCTCCTTTCCTAGTTAGTGCGGTAATGGGAGCTATGGCAGAAGAATAATTTTGAATGAATCTTCGGTAGAAGTTAGCAAACCCAATGAATCGTTGAATTCCTTTAAGGGTAGCTGGAAGTGCCCAATCCTGAATCGCCTGGACTTTAGCGGGATCCATCTGTAACCTCTGCCCTGAGAGGATGTAACCGAGGAATGGAATCGTGGGTACTTCAAAGGTGCACTTCTCGAATTTACAGAATAATTGATTCATTCGTAAACGAGTTAGCACTTCTCTGACTTGTTCCCGATGGGTCTTCAGATCCCTAGAAAAAATGAGGATGTCATCCAGATACACTACCAAGCAGTCATAGAGGAGGTCTCTGAAGATTTCGTTAACAAACTCTTGAAAGACGGCTGGGGCATTACATAGGCCAGAAGGCATTACCAGGTATTCGTAATGGCCATCGCGGGTATTAAATGCCATCTTCCATTCGTCCCCTGGACGAATACGTATAAGGTTGTAGGCCCCCCGTAAGTCCAGCTTAGTAAATACAGTAGCTCCTTTAACACGGTCGAACAGTTCTGGAATCAGGGGTAACGGATATCTGTTCTTAATTGTTATGTCATTGAGAACTCTATAGTCAATACAGGGCCGCAAGCCCCCATCCTTCTTTTTGACAAAGAAGAACCCCGCCCCAGCAGGAGATGTGGAAGACCTGATGAACCCTTTATCCAAGTTCTCCCGGATATACTCTGACATGGCCTGTGTCTCAGGAAGTGAGAGAGGGTAGATTCAACCTTGGGGAGGAGTCTTACCAGGTACTAGCTCAATGGCACAATCCCAAGTACGATGAGGGGGCAAGATGTCCACCCCATCCTTAAAGAACACATCTTGAAAGGCTTGGTATTCCACAGGAAGGCTGGAAGGACTGGAGGAACAGAGAGGTCTTACTGAGGGTAAACAGTTCTGGAAGCAGTCTTGTCCCCAAGAGAGAACATCCATAGTTTGCCAGTCTATGTGGGGATTGTGTCTGATTAACCATGGAAACCCTAGGATCAGTGCACGAGAGGCTTTAGGAATTACAAGGAAAGAGATTTTTTCTGAATGAAGAACTCCGACCTTCATCTTGAGAGGAATAGTACGAAAGGATGTAATACCCTCAGGGATATAACTTCCATCCACCGCAGTAACAGAAATGGTACGATCCAAAGGAACCATTTGTATTCCAGATCGTATAACCAGAGCTGATGTAATGAAGCTTTTGGCGGCTCCGGAGTCGAGTAGTGCATGGATGAGAAGAGAAGAAGAAGGGAGCTCCAAGTGGGTTAACAAGACAGACTCTTTCTTGGTATGTAATTCTGAGAATTCTCCTAGCTTGGCCTCTCCAGCACAAGCTAGGAGCGGGCATTTCCCAGGCGTAGATTGCAAGTTTTGACAAAGTGATCAGATGCACCACAATACAAGCAGAGGTTCCCTTGACGCCGTTTCTGACGTTCTTCGTTGGAGAGGCGGGAGCGATTGATCTGCATGGGTTCTTCCGCAGTCGGTTATGATGGTGTTGGTGGAAGAACATTACTCTAGGCTTAGGGCGATCTGACCACGACCTCTCCATACAGCGTTCTCTGTACCCCAGGTCTAATTTATCGCATAAAGAAATTAATTTATCCAACTTATCAAGTACGTCCTGAGTTGCGAGGTCATCTTTGATCTTTTTGGAGAGACCGCTCCAGAAAGCTGCAATGAGAGCCTCCTCATTCCAGTTCAGTTCTGAGGAGAGAGTATGAAACTGGATCACGTGCTGACCGACCGTACGCGAACCCTGACGCAGGCACAGGATCTCCAATGAGGCGGCAGAAGTCCTGCCCGGTTTGTCGAAGATTCTTCGAAAAGGTGGCCACGAATTCTGAATAGTTACACAAGATGGGATCCATCCTCTCCAACAAGGGTGAAGCACATTCCAATGCTTGCCCAGTAAGTAAAGAAATTATATAAGCTACTTTGGTTCGTGCTGATGGGAAGCTGGCCGACTGTAGTTCGAACTGGATATCGCACTGGTTTTGGATTCCCATCGTACTTACTGGGAGATGGCAAATGCAACTGTGGAAGTGGTGCTGGTACAGGAGGAAGCGGGACCGGGGGTGCTAATGTGGGAGCAGCTGTAGATACTTGAGGGGCCATCATGGCAACACAGAGAGAGTCGAGACGTTCGGACATATCCTGCATGAACTGCACAATCTGAGAGTGTGTGGCCTCCAGCTTACTTAAGCGAGACCACATATCTGCAGTTGAATCCCCTCCTGAGGCCTGATCACCCGTCAAATCCATTGGGCCAGTGCTTACTGTCACGTCTAGCAAAGTTTGAGGATCCAGCAGCTGAGACTTGCCCGAGGAGGTAGATGGCTGTGGGTGAACAAGATGAGGGGGTTGGATATAATTTCTTCGCATGGGAAACGGAGCAATGAAGAACGTAGGCGGGGGTGAAAGTCAATGAATAGTATTTATTATGTACAGGGCTGAGGTAGAGAACTGTGGCTAGCATGATGGTCAAAGAACGTAGTTGCGGATAAAGAACTGCAGGTTGTGGCTTGAAAGAAGAGGTTGTGAATAATGAACTGTGGAACTGTGGATGGTGGTTAAAAGACGTGGCTGGAGGAAAAGAACTGTGGACTGTAATATGAAAGACGAGACTGTAGATGATGAACTGTGGATGGTAGTTGAAGACGTGGCTGAGGACAAGGACTGTGGACTGTGGTTTGGAGGATGAGGCTGAAGATAACAATCTGCAGGTAGTGGTCGGTGGTACAAAGACGTGGCTGGTGAAGTAGATCTGTGGAGTGTGGCTTGAAAGACGAGGCAGAAGACCCAGGGCCGACTGTGCCCAAAGAGTCTTACTGGACCAGGTTTTCCAGGAGCGCTTCCACAGGCAGTAGCAGGTTAGGAACGGCAGGACTGCAGCAGCGACAGGGAACCGACCAAGCAGAAGCAGGAGTAACCAGAATATGACAAGGATCCTGGGAGCACAGGCTAAAGCACCTACAACAGGGTTGTAACTTGAAGCACTGGCGTCCTGTCCTAAACCAGCCCCCTTTTATAGGGAGAGCTTCCCCTGGATTGGCTGGAAGAAACAGGAAACAGGAACTATGCTTCAAACTTGGTCTCCAACATGGTGGCGCCCAGTAATGCAGACCTTTCGGCAAAGCCACATTGCTCACTGCCTCTGGTCTCCTAGCAACAGCTCAGTAAGAGCGACCCGCTGTAGTGGCGTCCCGCCGCCACGAGCGGACCCCCTCACCACCGCCACTGCTGTCCACAGACCTAGCGCAGCAGCCCACCTCTGCCGCAGCCCGCACACCACAAGAGAAGCCAGCCCCGCAGCCCCAGCGTACCGGTAAGACTCCGGACGCTGACAGAGTAGGTCTGAAAGTACTCTGAAACAGCACAAAATAATTTTGGAGCCGCTCTGCGATCCTTTCATTCGCACTTCTGCTAAGCTAAAATACACTCCCAGAGGGAGGCGGCATAGCGTTTGCACGGCTGCTAAAAAAAGCTAGCGAGCGATCAACTCGGAATGACCCCAATGTGCACTGCAGGGGGGAGGGGGGGCAGATATAACATTTGCAAAGAGAGTTAGATTTGGGTGGGTTATTTTGTTTCTGTGCAGGGTAAATACTGGCTGCTTTATTTTTACACTGCAATTTATATTTCCATTTGAACACACCACACCCAAATCTAACTCTCTCTGCACATGTTATATCTGCTCTCCCTGCAGTGCACATGGGGCCAAATTCTAATTCTAACTATGAAATAGGCCCTAAAAAGAATATTGTGAGGTGTGAGGTGTTCAGAATAGACTGGAAATGAGTGCAAATGAATATTATTGAGGTTAATAATACCGTTGGAGCAAAATTGCCCCCAAATTCTGTGATTTTAGCTGTTTTCATGTTTTTTTCAAAAATCATCCAGATCCAAAACCAAAACTCAAAAGGGTGATTTTGGCAAAATTAAGCCAAAACCATAACACGAAAGTGGAATCAGAACCAAAACCAAAACACAAAACATGAAAAAGTGCACGCCGTAGATCTCTTTATGTGACTGTGTGCTAGATCTACTGTCTGTTTTCACTTTCAGTGTATCTTATATATTTATCCCTGTTATTTCTGTACCCAGGGCACAGGTGCTTCTAGGGTTATTTCTAAAAGTATATTTTTATATATCTGTGTTTAGTCACATACCATACATTTAGGGCCTAATGCAGTCCTAGACGCTGCCAAAACAGTAGTCGCAGGCTGAAGCCTTGTGCTGTGTGCTCATGCGCAGCAGCCGCACTGTGCAGCAGCTGTACTGCACGTGCATACACAGTGAGATGTGAAGGCATCTCACTGGTGCGATCGCCTCTGCCTGATTGACAGTCAATGGCGTACCGGTGGCTTTTTTGGGGCGCTGTCCAGACACGCCTGCATTGTCCAGACTGTTTCCGAGGCTGGCCGCCACGGCTGAGTGATGTCACACACAGCCGCTGTGTAAAAAGCATGGCAGGTAGCCGCATGCCTTCACAGATAGGCTGCGCAGGCATGGAGCTACTCAGCAGGTGTGAAAGCATAGCCGCTGTGCGATGCTTTCGCACATCTTCGGGGGAGGGGGGGCTTGACATTTGGGAGGACTAAACCTGTGCTGGGCATCTGCCCGCATGTCAAAGTTTTCGATTGTAGATGTGCATTTGTTCTGCGGAGGATGTCATATATGATGGACTCTGTGCTGTTATAAACCTCCTAATCAGTCCACTGCTCCTGCCCCCAAGCAGGAGCCTCCCTGGGCAGCCTTTTCTACACTGTTGGGTACTTTGGTAGGCTGCCTTATGCCCCCTATGGGCCCCACTATGAGACTACCTCCTAATATAGTACCAATGGGCAGATAATCCATCTAATCAGCTGCAGCAATTAATTCAGACTCTGACTAGACAAAAGGCTCTGACTGGACATAATCATGCCAATCATTTAAGCAGGCTACCTTTTCATCCCAATCCACAGTCCTCTCAGAGGTGTCATCTGACAAGGAAGGTGAACATACAGCTCTCTCTGACATGGGGTCATTCCGAGTTGATCGCTCGCTGCCGATTTTTGCAGGGCAACGATAAGGTGAAAAAAATGGCATTTCTGCGCATGCGTATGCCCCGCAATGCTCCCGAGCGACGTACAGGTACAAAGCCCTTTGTGGTTGTGCTCAGGCTCTAGCGAAGTTTTTCTTCGCGCTGGCGGCCGCTAGAAGATTGACAGGAAGGGCATTTCTGGGTGTCAACTGACCGTTTTCATGGAGTGTTTGCAAAAACGCAGGCATGTCTGAAAAAACGCAGTGGCTGGGTGTTCGATGGGTGGGTGTATGATGTCAAATCCGGCCATGAATAGGCTGAAGTGATCGCAAGCGTGGAGTAGGTTCAGAGCTACTCAGAAACTGCACAAACTGTTTTTGCAGAGCTCAGCTGCACATGCGTTCGCACTTCTGCTAAGCTAAAATACACTCCGCAGTGGGTGGCGGCATAGTGTTTGCACGGCTTCTAAAACAAGCTAGCGAGCGATCAACTCAGAATGACCCCCACAGACTCTTGTGCTGCAGAAGAGGAAGCTCCCATTTTGGCAATTAAACATATTCTTCAACTCTGAGATGAGAAAGAACCGACACCGGTTGCTAAGAAAACTGATGTGTTTAAAAAGGGATGCGGTCAAGATACCGCCGGCCGGAATCCCGGCAGTCGAAATACCGACACCGCAATCCCGACCGCCACAATCCCGACATATTCTCCCTCCATGGGTGTCCACGACACCCATAGAGGGATAATAAAATAGTGTGCCCGCAAGGGCTGCACCACCCCTGTCGGGATTGTGTGGTCGGGATTCCGGCGTCGGTATTTCGACCGCCGGGATTCCGGCTGGCGGCATTTAGTACTGATCCCTTTAAAAAGCAAAAGGTGATTAACACTGAATTTCCACATTCTGATCATTTGATGGAAATTAGGCAATAACTCTGGGACATGCCAGGTAAAAAGTTCCTGTTATCTAAGCGGGCATTAGCTTGCTATCCTCTGCCAGCAGTTATTTGCAACAGATTAGAAACTCCACCCCCAGCGGACTCTGTTGTCACACGTCTCATGGTGTCATCCACCCTGCCTGTCACCACTGTCACCTCACTGAAGGAACCTACAGACAACCGTATTGAATCCTGTCTAAAATCTATTAATTCCCTCACAGGGGCTATACATAGACCCACTGTGACCAGCGGAGGTGGTGGAACTCATTTCCCTCACCACTTCCCCCCCCCCCCCCCCCCCGAAACACACACACACACCCTGGATGATACTAAGACCCTCATCTACTCACTGGTCATCTGCAGATTGGACTATTGTAATCTCCTCCTATGTGAGCTGTCACGATCCGGGTATCTGGACGCCATTACCTGCCATTTCGATGTCTTCTGAGACTGGCTCTGCGTTCCAAGTCCGGATCTCATCGGTGTCTATAATCTGCATAACCCTCCTGTCATTCTGAGATGCTGTCACAGCGGAGCCATGTTTGAATCCAGCGTCATGCCTGCCGCGGTCTCCGCTGCCTTCCACGTGTCTCAGCATGCACTTGTTGTTTGGCGTCTCCTGTCATCTGCGGCCGGAGCCGCTATTACTACTATGTTTCCACATAGTGTTCCAAACCAGGTTTTCCATCTTACTTCCAGCATGGGCGCAGCCATGTTGGATGCAATCACATGTTCCAGTTCCTCCAATCTACTGGCTCTGAAATCTGCATAATTGCCCAGCCAATGCCTGCATAGCTGCAGGTATAAGTATCCTGTGTCTGGGCCAGATGGATGTCAGTGCTTTGGTTGTCAAACCTAGTTCCAGTTTGTCTCTCTCCTGTGGTTGTTTTCCAGGTTCCAGCTCCTGTCTCCAAGCTTCCACTAAAGAGACCCGCTCCAGTCTACCACCTGCGGTGCAGCCTGACTCTCCAGTCCTCTGTGACTTCTCCATTTCCAAGCTACAGAATCACCTGCTTCCAGGATGCAGCTTCCAACAGGGATCAGCTCCTCTTAAAGTGCCGGTACCATTTCTGCAGATTTCCATTTACCATTGGTACTATTATTTCACCGCTCTCAAGCTCCATATATCATTTATATTTCATCGCTCTCAAGCTTCATATATTATTTGGCTGGTTCCATCCAGCAACAACTCCGTGTCTACATCTGACTGGTTCCAACCAGTACCCACAGCAGCCACTTCACCTACAGCAGTCCAGCTTTCCGTGGAACATCAGCTGGTAGGATCCTGGGCTATTCCTACTACTACAGTCGGGCCTGGTAAGGACTTTCCATCTAGTGGTCAATAAGAACTGTACCCATACTGCCAGAGCCCTGTGGCCACTGCCATCCTGTAGTACCCAGGAACTGTGTTATATTACTGCTGCTTTTACGTTTTCTTTACTACTGCTGTGTTGCATGGAGTTTGTCAAATAAACATCATTGACTTTTAATCTGGTTGTCGTGGTCACGCCTTCGGGCAATCTTCCTACGTGTAACTTACTTGTCCAGGGGTCTGATACAACCTCCCAGGTTCCATTACACCTCAGCCCCTACAACTGAGGCTGCCTCCCGTCAGCTCAGGCCCTCAGTTGTGACATGACCTCCCTGACAAATGCCTCTCTCCACTCCAATCTATCCTCAATGCTACTGCCCGACTCATCTTCCTCTCCAAGCGTACTACGTCCATTTCCCCTCTCTTACAAGCCCTACACAGACTCCCCTTCTGAATCCAATTTAAGCTTCTCACACTCACTTACAAAATCCTCACCCATTCCTCTGCCATTTACATATCTGACCTCAAATTCCCTTACACTCCCACCTGCCCACTTCATTCCTCAAATTCATGCCGCTTCTCCTGCCATCTGATTACTTACTCCCATTCCCGCATCCATGATTTTGGCCATGGTGTTCCCTACCTCTGGAATTCTCTACCTCTCCCTATCGCACTCTCCAATTCCCTACAAAACTATAAACGGGCTTTCAAGACCCACTCCTTCATCAAATCCAACCATCTCTCATCCTAACCCTCTGCTACATGACTCACTTCTACCCCATCTGTGTCACCCCTGTCTGTCTTCTCCTTCCCTTCAGAATGTAAGATCTCATGAGCAGGACCCTCTCAAACAAGTCAAACAAGATATTTTGTTTAAAGTTTTTATTTTCCCATCATCAACTTCAATACTGTTATTAGTAAAGATCAATAAGCTCCATCGAAAAACACATTAGACATTGAATGCCAGAATACTGTACATTGGGGGTCATTCCGAGTTGTTCGCTCATTGCCGATTTTCGCAACGGAGCGATTAAGGCAAAAATGCGCATGCGCATTGTACGCAGTGCGCATGCGGTTAGTATTTTAGCACAAAACTTAGTAGATTTACTCACGTCCAAACGAAGAATTTTCATCGTTGAAGTGATCGGAGTGTGATTGACAGGAAGTGGGTGTTTCTGGGTGGAAACTGGCCGTTTTCTGGGAGTGTCGGAAAAACGCAGGCGTGTCAGGATAAAACACAGGAGTGCCTGGAGAAATGGGGGAGTGGCTGGCCGAACGCAGGGCGTGTTTGTGATGTCAAACCAGGAACGAAACAGCCTGAGCTGATCGCAATCTGTGAGTAGGTCTGGAGCTACTCAGAAACTGCTAAGAATTTTCAATTCGCAGTTCTGCGACTCTTTCGTTCGCTATTCTGCTAAGCTAAGATACACTCCCAGAGGGCGGTGGCCTAGGGTGTGCAAGGCTGCTAAAATCTGCTAGCGAGCGAACAACTCGGAATGACCCCCATTGTTAGATATTTCAATAGTCTCAAAAACAGATAACAAAAAGGCATTTTCCAATGTCATGAGACAGTATGACAAATAAGTCCCAGCTATGGATGAGGTGTCTGTTGGTTTTAAAATTTCAGCCTTAGATCTTGTCTTTTGGGAGTCTATTCATGTAGCAGTGAAAAGAGTGAAGAAGTGAGCCATTGGAGAAGTTACCATTGGTCTTTAGCTTTTTATTTTTTTTAGTAGAGCTAGGAATTCTGAAATAGGGGGGAAAAAAAGAAAATAATTAATTAAAATCCCCTAAGCAGTCATTTTTTCACATTTGCACTGAAATTGAAATTCTAAATAATATAGTCTTTTTGATATTGGTGCTGTAATAATTATTTTCTAAAAGTTGAATTCTGCTCTAACTCTGGAACACTTTTTACACTAAGGGGTAAATTTACTAAGCTCCCGTGTTTCTCCCAATTCTGACCATTTCGGTTGGCATATGCCACTCTCATGTCTATTTTAGGTCAAGCAAATACAGTAATTTTCAAAGCTACCATGTTTGTGCAATTCATATTTTCTGATGTCAGTGCTATTCATAATTCAGAGTCCGGCATGTCACAAGCATATAAACATGCCCCAAACCGTCCTTTCCTTGTTTATTTAGGGGGTAATTCAGACCTGATCATAGCAGCAAATTTGTTAGCACTTGGGCAAAACCATGGGGGTCATTCCAACCTGATCGCTTGCTGCAGTTTGTCGCAGCGCAGCTATCGGGTTGGAACTGTGCATGCACCCGCGCCACAGTGCGCCGGCGCATGGCATTCGTCGGTGCCAAGCGATCATCTCTAAGATAGAGGCGGTCGCTGAGCGGAAGGGGGCTGAATGGCGGCATTAAGCCGCCGTTTAGTAGGCGCAGTCTGGCCAATGCAGGCGTGGCTGGATAGTTGGGGGGCGTGGCGCGGTGGCTGCGTGATGTCTCAGGCAGCTACTGCGGCCAGTGGCAGCGACACACAACTCCCGACCAGCCGCAGGAGCTACGCTGGCAGGGAGTTACTCCACAAATACAAAGGCATCACCTCTGTGCGATGCTTTTGTATTTATGTGGGGGAGGGGGGTGGCTCTGACATGCGGGGTGAACTAGCCCTGTGCTGGGCGCCACCCTGCATGTCTGGTAACATGATCATAGCTGTGCTAAATTTAGCACAGCTACGATCAACTCGGACTGCAGGTGGGGCACTGCAGGTGGGGCAAATATAACATTTGCAGACAGAGTTAGATTTGGGTGGGTTATTTTGTTTTTTGTGCAGGGTAAATACTGGCTGCTTTATTTTTACACTGCAATTTAGATTTCAGTTTGAACACACCACACCCAAATCTAACTGTCTCTGCACATGTTATATCTGCCACACCTGCAGTGAACATGGTTTTACCCAACTGCTAACAAATTTGCTGCTACGATCATGTCTGAATTACCCCTTAGTTAGAGGTGTGTGGAGAGGTTGTGGTTTGTGGAGTTGGTGAGTTTTTGGAGAGTTTTTTGGTGATTTCTGAGTGCTGTATTGTGTCTGTGTTAGGGTCTCCTGCTCTGTGCTGCCACGTCGTCATGGCAACCGGGAGACAAGTGCAAGCGGAGTAACCTGAGCGCAGCTGATACTCCGGTTCGGGTCTTTTGCTGTTCAGTGGTTACAGGCTCTGTGCACGGCAGGGGATCCGTTGCTGGTTTTTGTGCTCACAGTCTGTGAGGTCTGAGTGGGGCGTGGACAGCACCTGCTTTATAAACCCTCTTCTCAGGTTAAGCAGATGCTGCTGAATCTTTGTTGGTTAGTTAGTTCCTGAAAGTTAGCCAGTACTGTGTAGCTTTGTATTTGTTGTTGCTTACTGCGAGTAGGCCTGGGGATTTGGTACTACACTCTGCCAGTCCAGACCTGGCAGTAAGACTGGAGTCAGTCGTTTAACTTGCTGGGGTTCTTTTGCTACTCTGTGAACTTGGCAAGTTTGCGGCTGTATTCTCAGACTTGCCTGCCTGAATCCATTCTCACTGTGCAAGGAGTTCAGGTGTCAGTTTAGTGGCAGTGAGCTGAGCCTGTGCACTGCAAGTGAGGATTAGGATTGTGGAGACTCTCCTTGTGTCTATCATTCCATCTCTGACCAAGGAGTTTACGGCCACACCCGTTGGTAACCCTTTAGGGTTTTGCTGTTGCCCTTGGCAACAGCATTTCGGGTTCTCTACGTATTAAAACACAACATCTTGCTTTTCCCATCTGAGCATTCCTAATACTAGGGAGACACCCAGTTTCTTAGCCTCTGGGCTTCTCTGTTCGCTTTGTGTTTGTTTTGTTATCCTATCACCTTCTGTGTACGTAATGTCATATTCCCCAGTCTGTCTGTGAGTTCATTTGTTTTGCATACCTATCCGTTCAGACACCAGTACATTCCTGCAGGCACTGGTGTGCATAACAGTTCAGACACCAGTACATTCCAGCAGGCACTGGTGTGCATAACAGTTCAGACACCAGTACATTCCTGCAGGCATAACAGTCTGATAGTTGTCTTGTGTTATATATTGTCTTGCTTATTATTAGTTTGTCATAGTTTTCTGTCCCTGTCATATTTTTTTTAATCCATTGTCATTGTTTTGTCAGCAGTTGAGGTGCCACTCTCTTCTGATGTTTAGAGTGATGACGCACCAACGCATGTCCACCAGGACCAAGACCAAGTGGAATGTGAAGTTCACATTTGGTGAAAATATGGCCCTGGTGTGTGAGGTAATGAAGCATCACCACCAGCTGTTTGGTCAAACAGCTACCAAAGTCTCTTCACAAAAGAAAAATGCGATATGGCAGAAGGTAGTGAATGCAGAAGACTCCTTGCGTAGGACAGATGACACATGCCGCAAGCACTTCAATGATATCAAGTGCCATGTCAAAGATGGCCATGGAGGTAAAAGCAACATGGCAGACAGGAGGTGGCACTACTTACGTGGCACGGCCCCCCTTATGTGGCATCCTTTTTGGAATATGAAAATCCACTTCAGGTTCTGATTCCTCCTGAGGAGGTCTGACGGACTTATGTGAGGGACTCTGATGTACCAAGGCCGGCTGGAAAGTACGCACACACTTTGCTGTTTATTTTTGTTATTAAATGTTTTTCAAAATGTTGAAGTGGTATAGTGTATAATGGTTATTAATGTTATGGAAAGTAAGTGTATACTACATTTCCTGCATGTTTGTAGTGTGCCTGTTTTTGTTTTTTTATTGGTAGTGTATATGTGGTAAACTGTTTTGTTTTTGTATGCTATACAGAATATTATTGTTTTTTTAGGACCTTAATTACTGTACAGGGTTTTCCTTGGTATTGTATAATGTCATTGGCCCTCATTCCGAGTCGTTCGCTCGGTAAATTTCATCGCATCGCAGCGATTTTCCGCTTAGTGCGCATGCGCAATGTCCGCACTGCGACTGCGCCAAGTAATTTTGCTATGAAGTTAGGATTTTTACTCACGGCTTTTTCATCGCTCAGGCGATCGTAGTGTGATTGACAGGAAATGGGTGTTACTGGGCGGAAACAGGCCGTTTTATGGGCGTGTGGGAAAAAACGCTACCGTTTCCGGAAAAAATGCAGGAGTGGCCGGAGAAACGGGGGAGTGTCTGGGCGAACGCTGGGTGTGTTTGTGACGTCAAACCAGGAACGACAAGCACTGAACTGATCGCAGATGCCGAGTAAGTCTGAAGCTACTATCAAACTGCTAAGAAGTTTGTAATCGCAATATTGCGAATACATCGTTCGCAATTTTAAGAAGCTAAGATTCACTCCCAGTAGGCGGCGGCTTAGCGTGTGCAACTCTGCTAAAATCGCCTTGCGAGCAAACAACTCGGAATGACCACCATTGTGAGTTCATTAATTGTCTCTTCATCAAGTCCAGTTAGGACGAAACGTGTTGGGTGCCACTTGATCTAACTCATCCTCATAAGTTAAGATATCTATATCCTCTCTTGTTTTTTTAATGTATTTTGTGTTTTTTCACTTTTTGTATTTTTTAAATCTTCTAGTTTTTACATGCATATTTGATCTCTTACAATTAATTTTACCCAGTGAATTTTTGTTTTAGTGCTATGTTCTGTAAATAAATTATTTACTACTTTTATATTTTATACCTATAGTCTCCTATCTTTTATGACACCATTGGTCGCTTAATATTATCCTATCCCCTTTTTCTAATATATGCCTGTATGTTGGCAAATGTTTTGGAAATGTATTGTTATTGTACAAATGGAGAATTATTATAGAGTTACTGTAGTTCAGTCACCTATTTTTTCATAGCCTCTAAACTGTAATACCAGTACTCATTAGATAGTAGAGGCCGTCACTAACTGTTTATATGTTATGTGTACTGACAGTACATATACCAAAAACAAAAAGTTATCAATATTATAAAATGCATTTTTTATGGGCATCCTGAGACTTGTAGTTTTTACATCATTTAACCATGAAATAGATGTGTATGGCTGGCTTACTTATTGCAAACGTGCATTGTATTAAACGGTGACATACAGATGGAGCCACACTAATCTTGGCTCCGTCTGCGACTAGGTGTGCCCCACCAGGCGCACCGACAGGAACAAATGGGACAAACGTGCGTCGTAGACGGGCACATGCCCCATTCACTTTGAATGGGAGCGTCTGTGTACGCTCGGAGGCGGGCCGAGGCACAGACAACTTTACAAATTCTATTGTGTTACTTTGTGTGGTTATATGGCCTACTGTAGAAAAGTATATTAAAGCTTACTTATGCATAATGATATAGCAGTGTTGGCTAATTTATGTTGAGAAGTGGTACAGATGAGTCCATGTTTATCTTGACCTATAATAGGATTAACTGAGACTGGCCAATTGGACTTAATCCCCTGCTTCAATGACTTAATCCCCTGCTGTATTGTTCTCTGTATTGTATTGCAGCTGAAACAATAGATGAAGTGTTTATGCTAATAAATCATGTCGTGCCTAGGCGCAGAAAACTAGTCAAGATAACCGTGGACCCATCTGTATCTAACAAATACAGTCATATATGTTGTAAACAAAATCACAATATGCATTAATATACAGGATGGGTATGCGTGACCAGTGGTCAGGAGACCATCAGTCAGCATACCGATGCTGGTATCCCAGCAGCAGAATGCCAGCTGGAGGGGGGGGGGGGTGAATGCAACACGCCCCATTGTGGGCCCGCTGCACTTGCCATGCAGCAGGCTTTGTTCTATTCCCACTCTATGGGTGTCATGTACACCCACAAGTAGGAATGATCCCTGCAGTTCAGCATGCCGACCATCGGAATTGTGAGCGGGTGGAATTTATGTTCAACATTTGACATTGGCAGCGCGTTGCCAATGAAGTACATCACGTGTTGTGCGTTGGCTTGGTGGGTATATAAGTAGTGTGCACACATATCACTCATTACGACATTGATGATTATCGGCTTTTGGGGCTAGGGTGGCAGTATTTCTGAAACAGCGCAGTTTGTGAACTGTTCGCATGTTGCTGAGGTGAAGGTGTATCATAGCTGGACAAATGGCACCATTGCGAATAACCGACATGGAAACTGTGGAGTACCACGTGCAATTGATGTAAGAGATGAACGACGGTGCATGACGGCCAACCAACACCCTACATTGGAGCAGCTCACCATCAAAATGAACCTGGGGACTAGCAGACGTGTGTCTAAAACAACAGTTCAGCCCGCCTAGCTGCTGCACACAGCACTTACTCTGACTATTAGCTGGTGGTCATAATAATATACATTTTTGGCAGCAATATTAAGACATAAATACATTTTTCTATACGTATAGAATTTTTAAAAAAGGTTTAGCTATCATAATTGATATTTTTGTGTTGGTACGGTATCACAACATGTCAAACACGCCAGAAAGGTGATCTTTTATGACATTTTTATTTGTCTATTAATTCCATCCTTTTGCGGCAGTGTTTGTGTGATGTTCGGGTGTGATTGAGAATACGAATACTTAGTAAATTACCGTGTTCTGTGAGGTGTATGTGAAAATCCAACCGTGTTTTGCAGATGGGCCATTCCTCCAACACTGCTCAAAATGGTCTGTGTGTGGAAGTCAGGGGATAACTCATTGCTGTTCTGGGCATCAGTGGGCCTCAGGGGCCCAGGTGCAATGCACCAGCTGCACCAATGGTAGTTCCGCCTCTGTACCTACCACATGTACATGCACACTTTCATACTAGGGTTAATTTTGTTGGGAGCCAATTAACCTAGGAGTATATTTTGGACTGTGGGAGGAAGCTGGGGTACCTAGGGGAACCCATGAAAGCACAAGTAAATATACAAACTGCACACAGTTAGGGCCATGGTGGCAATTGAGCCCGTGCCCTCAGTGCTGTGAGGCAGTAATGCTAACCATTACACCATCTGTGCTGCACTTATATCCTACCACCAAGGGACAATCTCAAGCACAGATCCTTAAACCTTGATAAGTTTTTTATGTAACATATAAGCAATATATTTATTACTAGCTGGAGTACCCGGCATTGCCTGGGATTTTAAGAATGTCTGTTTACAAAAATAAATGTAAGTATTAAACACACAGTATAAATAACATTGTAGATAGCTGAGCACTCGTGCTTCACTAGGGGATGAGGATGGTAAATTACAATGATAATTGTTTGTTAATTTACGTTGGTTGGAGATCTAGTATATAGGCATATCTTGCTTCCCTGACGCACTTTGTGTAGTGGGCGGACCCCTTTTTGGTCCCCAAAGGGACCCTGGTCTTCCCACTATAGAGGTCTCAGTCTGTGGCTTCCTGCTGCCTCCATTCCCCTCCACACATCATGTCAGTGCCGCTTTTTTACAGTTTCTTATATAGCGCAGCACATTATGTATCTCTGTGCTGCTGGGGTCTGTGCTAATTCCACTATATAACTCTCAGTGTGTGGGTTTGTGTTGCCTCCATTCCCCTCCTCGCATCATGTCACTGACCCTGTCAAATGCAGCCCTGTCATCACTGACATATCATGCATGTCCTGATATAGTCTGTGCTGGTGGCCCATGCCTAGGGGTGCTAATGGTGTGTTACCGCCACAGTGTTTGTTCCCAGAGTGTAAGTCATATGTGTAGCAAGTTTGGTGTAAATTGCTCCAGGTATTCCAGAGTTATGCTGTCTGCTGAAAAACTCTGTGCTGCTGCCTCACCCCTAGGGGTGCTAGGGTGTCTTACTGCCACAGTGTTTGTTCCCAGCTTGTAAATCATATGTGTACCAAATTTGTTGTAAATCGGTCCAGGCATTCGGGAGTTATGCTGTCTCATGAAATACTCTGTGCTGCTGTCCCACCCAAAGGGGTGCTAGGAGTGTGTATCCCCCACAGAGTGTGTCCCCAGATTGTAAGTCAGATGTGTACCAAGTTTGGTGTAAATTGCTCCAGGCCTTTCATAGTTTTGCTGTCTCCTGAGCTGACATACTCTGTGCTGGTGTCCCTCCCCTAGACACCCCCCACAGTGTTTGTTTGCAGAATATAAGTCATATGTTTACCAAGTTTGTTGTAAACTGCTGCAGTCATTCCAGAGTTATGCTGTCTGCTGAAATACTAAGTGCTGCTGCCTCACCCCTAAGGGTGCTAGGGGTGTCTTACACCCACAGTGTTTGTTTCCAGATTGTAACTCATATGTGTACCAATTATTTAGTACATTGCTCCAGCAATTCCAAAGTTTTGCTATCTGCTGAAATACTATGTGCTGCTGTCCCACACCTAGGGGTGCTAGGGGTGTCTAACCCCCACAGAGTTTTTTCCCAGATGGTAAGTCAGATGTGTACCATGTTTGGTGTAAATTGATCCAGGCCTTCCACAGTTTTGCTGTCTGCTGACATACTCTGTGCTGCTGTCCCACCGCTAGGGGCGCTAGGGGTGTCTGACCCCCACAGTGTTTGTTTCCAGAGTGTAAATCATATGTGTACCAAGTTTGTTGTAAATTGCTGCAGGCATTCCAGAGTTATGCTGTTTGCTGAAATACTCAGTGCAGCTGCCTTACCCCTAGGGATGTTAGGGGTGTCTTCCTCCCACAGTGTTTGTTGCCAGATTGTAAGGCATATGTGTACCAATTTTGGAGTACATTGCTCCAGTAATTCCGGAGTTATGCTGTCTACCCTCCTAGGGGTGCTAGGGATTTCTAATTGTTTTATTTGCCTCCGCCATGTTTTAATACGCTTGTATGTAAAATTTCACGATCCTTGTAAACTGTGTATTTGTATAGAAAGATAGATGGACGGATTTTCGTTTTTATATAGTAGATATTTACACTTCTATGTGACTATCATAGCATTATAAACATCTGTTCTCTGTTTTATAAATCTTAAATTTGAACGTTATAGTGTAAATGGTGACTACCATAGACAGACTGGGGCTCTATAATTGTCCTGGCATTGTAGTTGCATGTACACCTGCACACGACAAGGGGGCATGGCCACGGCTTACAGAGGCATGGTTTAGATATACACCTCCATGTCTCTGTATGCTGGGAGGGAGACCGGCCCATCAGTGCTAGATGGCAAGTCCTTCCTTGTTGGATAAACTGAGCTTTAAGCTTTGTCAGAATACAGCAAATTCATTGCTAAGCAGCATATGTATTTGCCATACTTGTAAGACATATGCATAGCTATATAGCAGGGATTGTGGTGTTCATAGGCCCCTGATCATAGGCGGATCCAGGGGGAGGGCACTCGGGTCCCCCCCCCTCCCTGTAGTTTCTGACAGTCTCTCCCATAGCAGCGCCGCACAGACACTAGAGGTCAATAATGATCTCTAGTGTCTGTCAGTAGAGCAGGCTGCAGCGGACGCCCACACAGCCCACGGCATCTGCTGCAGCCGGGGATTGGGGTGAGGGTAGGCGGCGGGGCCTGCAGGGTGACTGCGGCCGTGCCCCCAGGCCGCAGCGCCCCGGGCGCAGGCACTGCTTGCCCGCACCAAGAACCGCTCCTGTCCTTTACCAACCATGCTAGGTGCAGTCAAACTCAGCTCAGCTTTGAGAAGGCGGCCAGTGTGATTGTGACAGGGCTGTCCTGCAGATGTCTTATGCTGCTTGTTGGAGATCCAGCTGGCTGCTTCTGCTAATTAAAGATGGGCAGTTCGTGTCCTGGTATGCTGCACCTGCCACCATGAATTAAATACTTTAATAATTATATTGTGCCTTCCAGGCCCCCATAACTAAAGGAACAGGTGATCAACATTTCAAGGCCCAATCAGCCTTTTCATCAGGGTGTAAAACATTGGCAATAAACCAGGATGCGCTCCTACAGCCAATCATTACCTGATGACGTTTATTGTGAGGCCATGCCCCCTGTGATACCACACCTCTTATCTGGGAGCACGCGTGCCTTAGGTGCATGTAAATATAACTATTACCGTTCACCTATCATCGTGGACCCCTTTCATTTTCTTCTGGATCCGCCCCTGCCCCTGATTCACTCCGCAACTCAAAACAAGGTCTGATTGGGCTGAGACAGACACTATTTTTCCTGCAATTTCTTAATAGGTATTTCTGAAGAAATCACTGGAATTTTGACTCATGCACAGAAGAAATTAAAACTGTGCCAGAGTCATTGCTATCTGCTGCACATGCACCATTTTTCTAAGGAAAGTGAGCCCACGTAAAAATTAGCACTTGTTGGGGGGAATTCAAATGTTTGAAAAGTCAGTTGGGTGTTTGTTTTTTCCTATCTAATAGACAGGAAAAAACAGACACCCAACCCATTTTTCAAACATTTGAATTCCCCCTGTTGAATTTCCATTGTTGAAAGCGCTCCTATGGGCTCTAATAAAGAAGAATCAAGAACTCAATGTGGAAATCTATAAGCGTAAGCAGGACCAGCTCGATGCAGTAAGTGGGGGCATACATTACAGGAAGGTGTTTGGCTGGAGAGGCCGCTTCCCTGCTCCACATCTGATGGATGGATGTCAGGCAAAGCGGTTACTGCCTTTCCTCAGAATCACCCACTGCCATTCACTGAATATCTCCCACCAGTGTCAACCACTGATTCTACCCAGTGTTTCCCACTGCCTGTCAACCACTGCTTATCACTCACTGCTTCTCCCCAGCATCACTAATTGCCTATATCCCACTACCTCTACTCAGCATCACGTACTTCCTGTCACCCACTGCTTCTCCTCAGCTTCTCCAATTGCCTGTTACCCACTGTCTCTCTCCAGTATCATCCATTGCCTTTACCCAGAGCCACCCACTGTTTCTCCCCAACATCACCTACTGTCTGTCACCCACTGCCTCTCCAGAGTCATCCACAACCTCTACCCAGAGCAACCCACTGCTACTCCCCAGTTTCACCCACTGCCTCTCCCATTTGTAGAAGGATGCAAATTTATAGTTTACAGGGGGTTCCAAATACTCTAGCACTGGCCCTAAGTATAAGCGTAAGTTTACCATCTTCTGAAATTTTGCCATCTCCATTAGTGTTAGCATCTTTCATGAATGTATTGGTTTCTTCTGCAGTCAAACGTCTGGCTTTTTCACGAAAGTTCTGCAGGATGAGTCTGGTGGTATAAAGAAAGAGTTATTGTATAAGATGTTGTGTTGCTGAGTGGTCAGACATCTACTATATCTATATGTCCTACGGGCTTAATTCAGACCCGATCACTGTGCTGCAAATTACACTTTTCTGCGATCAGATAGTCACCGCCCACGGGGAATGAAAATTCGCCCAGTGCAAGTGTGCAAATGCATGTGTACACTGTGCAAAAATTACCCTCAGTCAGAGGGCAGCTGCAAAACCGTTCGCATCACACTTACTATCAAATGTTTTTCCCATTCTGTGCAGTTTGTGTGTAGCTCAATACTTAAGGGCCCAATACACTTATCCGACCGCATGTTGGAGGCGATCGCAGGCGATCACCCCGGCAGCCTCCTGGGGGGCAAGATCGGCCAAGATACATCGAATGTTACCCTTTTGCATCCGATGTATCCTGGGCGATTCCAGCCATGCCCCCAGGTCGGACCTGATTGAATGTGCAGCACATTCAATCTGGAAGATCCGATCCTATGCTCACGGGAACGCGCATAGGATTGGACCGGAGACACCTCAAAAATGCCTGATTTCACCCAATATATCGGGCCAAATGCCCAAACTGGGCTGAAATCGGGCATAATCGCTCTAGTGTATGGGGCCCTTTACTCCTCCAGTTCGAAGAAATCAGGCTGATTGGAGCTGACGTCACACACCCGCTCAGAAAACTGCCAGTTACCACCCACAAATGTACTCTTCCTGTCAATCACCTGGCGAACAGCCATGCGTTCGAAATTTCCGCACCTTCCTGTCTCTGTTTGGCGACGCGCATGCACATTGCAGTGCATACGCACGCACGCACGCACGCACAGTCATTCGATAATCAGTCTCTGTGCGATTTCACACAACAGCGATCAGGTCTGATTCGGGACCTATATTAGCAGTATTGTGTGAATTCTGGTTAGGCATTACAATGATGCACTAAAAAATATAAAAAAGTTTCTTATTTGCATTTTATTTGCAGCCTATGAATAACATTTTCAGGTATGATGGACCATCCTGTCTTTAAGGGTTCCATTTATTGGGCAAGTGGTTTAATCATTAGAGAGAGACTTAATTTAAGTTGCAATTCAAATATACAGTATATCGTTACCCAAGTTCATCTTCCTCAATGTATCCATCGGTGTTTCTATCAAGAATTTCAAAAACCTTCTTGGCCTGATCACCATATTTGCCAATAAGACCAACTGTCTTGAAGAAGCCCTTGTAATCGAATGAGCCGGGAGCTGATAGAAAAAATATATATATTTTGATTCCACTTAAGCACCTACACAAGCAGCCCCTTAATACCATTGGTCATCGCAAACAAACTGTGATTGTATTTTCTAGAGGTGTTCTAGGTATAAGAACTAGAAGGTAAATCTAATCTAAAGTGACAAAATGTCTCCATTGCCAGATTAAGCTGTTTTTAGGCAATGTTTACTATTAAAAATATTATTTTCAGATGTATTTTCAGTCAGTTTGATATCTGTCAGTGTAACTAAGCAAAATAAAACTCTATGCCATAAAAAATGTTGATTATTTTATCTTTCTGTTGTATCCTATGAAAATATTAAGAAGAAAGCTAATACAACCTTTCCATTCATAGATATTTTTATTAAATCATTCTTCCCTTATCAAAATAAATAGTACATAACAAAATATATTGCATTTAAATTAAAACTACCTTTACTACTTTAACGTTAGCAAAATGCAGCTCTTTTTGGATGTGTTTAGAATAAGTAGAAGACTGTAACTTACCCTCCACTCTCTTCAGGGCAGCATCAATGTCCTTACCGGACAGGATATCAGTCATAGACATGCTGTAAAAAAAAAATCTAGAATTTGTACTTTGCCATTGAGAAAGAATATGTGTCCCCAAGCACACCTCTGATGTCAGCACTGCAAATTGTTTGAGGTCAATATTTGTGCCCATTGCAGAATGCTCTAGCAGTCTAGATGAGTTGTTAAAACCTGCAACATTTCCATTACAAATAAATAGGAGTAAAAATACTATAACATAATTTAAACAATAAAAATATTTTTTTGTAGCACCATTTTCAAAATACATATTTTTATTATTGTCTAGATCTTTTAGAAACACAGATATGTCCTCATACAGGGTTGCTGTGATACGCATGCAGATTGCGGCATAGCGGGACTGCATATGCACCCGCTATGCATTTTCTTACAATGGAAGACCCGCTGGAGCAATTTAGTGCTGCCATATGCAGCATAATGTTACCGCCAGAGGAGCATATAGGACTCAGGCCACTTCTAGGTACAAATTTATTGCCCCCACCCCTGAAAAAAAATATAAATTATAATGTAGGAGTAGCCACAGTTGATGTGTCCTGCCTCCCGTATACACCCAGCGGCACAACAAGGTAGCTGGCAGCCTGCACAACAAGATGCCTGTGGTCACTGTTACACAGGTGGTCTAGCTGCTCCCATACAATGTGGGTTGAGGAAGGGGGTCATCCTGTTCTAACGGGACCCCACTGATACACATCAGAGTGCCCAGGAGTTTCCCAGGCTGTCGGTGTGCAATGTAGGCCCAGCCACACCCTGCGGTCTCTACTGCTGTTCTCCCCACAGCCATCCTGACTCCCTGCATCCTATCTCCCCATGGCCTTTCCCTTGCCATACAATCCCTGGTCCTTGGCTGCCCACCTAAGCATTACAGCAACCTCCTCACTCAGTCCCTATCTCACCCTCCAGCCACAGTCAGACAAAGGTTGCTGTGGTCGCCCAGGCCTCTCTCCCTGGGTCCCTCTCTCACAGGTCGCCCCTAGAGCTTGATTTAGACCTCATGGGGTATCAGGGAAGATACCAGTTTAGGGCCCTTAAACAATCCATAGCACTATATTTTCCCTAATACCCAAACCCAAACCTCTAGACTAACTGCTAGACTTCATTTCTGATAAATGCGGACCGCTCATGGGCCTCAGGCAACAATGGGATCTGTCAATACCCCCTACTGAGATCCGTGATGGTGATGTATTTTGCCTGCGCAAGCTGGTCAAGCAATTCATCTATCCTGGGCATGGGATAGTCATCAAATACAGTTGAGTCATTTAACCTCCAGTAGTCTACACATGACCTGGTACCACCACACTTCTTTGGGACCAGTACCACTGGGCAGCCCAAGAACTGTGAGACTTCTATATAACACCCAGGTTTAACATACGATCATTCTTATGTTTCATTGCTTCCAGCACTTTCAGGGAAGCACAATCGGCTGTCTACCTGAGGGGAGTCTGATAACCTGTGTTCACACTATGGGTAACCAAGCTAGTCTTCCCAGGTTTCCCTGTGAAGTGGAACTGATAAGGCTGTACAGTGTCAGATAGCTATTTCCGCTGCACTTCTGTCAATTCTTTACCATAGTGAGCCTGGGCCAGTGACCCACCTTCCTTTGCAGCAGATGCTAAATCCATTAAGGGGTCAGGCTCCTGCTAACTCTCAGGCAATCTACTCCCAGCTAGCGCACATGTACCTCTGCCATAGTACGGTTTAAGCATATTGATGTGGTCACCTTCTGCCTCTTACTTCCCTTATCTAATTCCACTAGATAATTTACATAATTCAGGTGCTGCAGTATGGTGTAGGGACCCTCCCAGGCCGCCTGTAACTTGTTCTGCCACTTAGGGATAAGCACCAGGACCTTTTGGCCCACCTCAAATATGCATCTCTAGCTCTGCAGTCATACCAACATTTCTGTCTTCTCTGTGCAGCCTTCAGGTTGCTCTGTGCCATTTCCATGAGGGACTGCATTTTCTCCCTGAACTGCATGACATAGTGCACTACTGATGTTTCAGGGGTGATCAACTTTCCTTCCCAATCTTCCCTAAGTTTAAGGGTCCTTGCACCCACCTTGCATAGAGGAGTTCAAAGGGCGAGAATACCATGGATTCTTGCGGCGCCTCGCAATATGCAAACAGAAGGTGTGGCAGGAACCTCTCCCAATCTCACCCCTGGGACTCCACGAAGGTCCTCAACATTGGATTCAGGTTCCCATTAAATCTCTCCATCAGTCCATTTGTCTGTGGGTGATAAGGTGTCGCAATGAGGTGATTCACTTGCATCCATTTAGAGGCTCTGCATGAGATCTGACATAAACTTAGTCAGTTAACATCTCTTGCGGGAACCCTACCCTGGAAGACATGGATATGAGGGCATCAGCAACCTTATCTGCCTGAATGGATGACAGAGCCCCTGCTTCCGGACACCTGGTAGCATAATCCACTACTGTCAATATGTACTTCTTCCCGGAGCCGCTAGGAATAGCTAGGGGCCCTATGATGTCTACAGCAACCCATACTAAAGGCTCAGAGATAACTGGTGAGGAGATCAAAGGGGCCTTCCCCACATCCCCAGATTTCCCAACTAACTGGCAGGCAGGACTGGAGTGACAGTAATCATGTATGTCATTCCCCATGCAGGGCCAGAAAAATTGTGTGCCAAACGCGCTTGGGTTTTGCGCTTATCCATATATCCTGCTAAGGGAATCTCATGGGCAACTTTCAGCAGCCCTTCCCTATACCCCCATGGTATAACCAGCTGCTTACTAGAACCCCTATTGGGATCCTCACCTTGTACATTTCCCTCTCGGTACAACAGTCCATTTTCCATAAAAATTCAATCTGACCCCCTTTCACATCTGCCTGATTGAGCCTCTCCCTGACAGAAGCTAGACTAGGGTCAGTGCACTGCTCAGCTTTGAAAGCATCACTTCTCTTTAGCTGATCAGGGTGAGGGAACAACGTTTGTGTGTCACTGCCCCTTAGACTTGTCTCTATGCTAGCAAATTGTACAGGAGAGGAGGGGGTGGAGGGGAATCCCTTTCTGGTGAGACAGGACCCCTGCGGGCAGAGCTCCTGGTTGAAAAAGCTAACACATTGCTACATACAGTATTTGATTCAATCCCTGATATTGGTTCATTTGCAATTTGATACATTTCTGTCTGACCCGTTCCTTTCCTGTGGAACTGCAAAGGGTTATTGTCTCGCACACATACATTGTCATCACTTTGCAAATCACAAACCTTTATACTCATGTTGGGTGGGTCAGCAGGGGATTACCTGGGAGAAAGCATGGTTAAATTGCACCATTACATCCTTAACAACATCACTCTCAGTTATATATGCAGTGTGCATATTTCCCAAATCAGTCCCCAACAGTACGGTAGCAGGTTAATTGTCCAGCACCCTGAATGCCTCTCCCAACTCCCCAGTACAGGTATATCCGCGCCATGGGCACCTCTGGGTGCAACCCATAGAAAAACAGTAAGTGAACTCTGGCGCACCAAAGATGGTCAGCCTAATCAAAACCCTTTTGCCTGCCCAAATACAGGTAAATTCAAGAACAAATAAAACAAAGAAAGAGTGATGATCAAAAGCGCCCAATAAAATAAATAAATAAAATGTGAGGAATAAAATGTGAAGAAATGGAATAAAGAAATTAAACAATATGGTCTGGTTTTTTCAAACAAAGTCCTTGGGTCACTTGTCTTGAGCCAAATGTCCACAACGAATATGCAAAACAAAGAAGAAATGGGAAATCCAATGTGTAGTAATATTGAAACAGGTCTATTTCATGGTGTCCGGAAATGGAGCCCTGGTGTAATGTTAGACTTTGATAGAAGAAAGGATAGGGTCTCACTACCAACTGAATGCAGAATAAGGCGTACCAAAAAAGAGAGTGAAAGAAAGCACATAAAGGTATCTTTTATCATCAATATATATAGGTACAGCGTACCCCACTCACGTGTAGGTTGAATTCATTCCACATGTAAAGGTATCTTTAAATGATGATCCAAACGGAATTAAAAAAGATAGTTTTTATTTTTCCAAAACAAAATTGCCAATTAAAAATAAGCTGATCAACCTTGTATACCACTCTCAATAGCTTGCTGGGGAATAGGAGCAATGTAAAAAACTCCACTAACAGATGGAAGTCCGGAACACCCACTGTATTAAACCCCAGGCGTACCTTAGATGTGGAACAGGCAGTCAGACTTACATAAAAATCACAAAAAGATGGTGGAAAGTCCACTCTCAGCATGCACCAATGCCGTTTCAACCACATAAGTCTTTTTCAAGGTGTGAAAAAGACCTATGTGGTCGAAAAGGCATTGGTGCATGACCAGACTGTATTGTTAAATTTCTTTATTCCATTTCTTCACATTTTATTCCTCACATTTTATTTATTAATTTTATTGGGTGCCCTTGATCATCACTCTTTCTTTGTTTTATTTGTTCTGGGTGCAAACTGCCCACTCCCCTTACAGCAATAGTCGTTCCTGGAATAATGTTCTCGGGGTCCACTAGTGCAGGATGCACCAGTGTCAGGTCTGCCCTAGAGTCCAGTAACCCAAGTTTTAATTGTGTTCCTACTGTAACTGCTTGCAGGTTACCTTAGGGCCGATCTGGAGTCCTTCCACACACAGGACAGCGGGCACATGTTTCCCTGCTGGGCCCTCCACAGGCAATTTCTTATTTTTGGGGCAAGTAAAACTTATGTGTCCCACTTCATCACAATTAAAACACCTGCAGCCAGTTTTCAAAACAGGTTTCCCCCCCCCCCAACAGATGCAGTGGCCACTGTTTTAGTTGGAAAAGACCGTGGGGGTGATCCTGCAGGTCTTCATTCTCTCCACCCGTCCGGCCCTGGCGCTCCCCAGCTGTTCTTTGCCACAGAAGCCCTGGTGCTGGTGTATTGGTCTGCCAGGGTGGCAGCCTCTTCAGATGTCTTGGGGTTCTGATCCATGACCCACTCTTTGACCTCAGCTGGGTAGAGTGCGATGAACTGCTCCTGGAGTATGAGATATTTCAGTTTATCATAGTCCTTCACTTGCAAGCCCTCAACCCATTGATGCAACAGGGTTAACAATTGCGCTAACAGTCCCGCATAGGTATCAGAGGGACTGCGCTTTGAGTCTCTGGACTTCCTTCTGTACTCCTCAGGGTTGATGTTGAAATGCTTTAGCAATGCTTTCTTAGTTGCAGCATAATCACCATCCAGCTCCTGGGGAATGTCTGCAAACACTTCCAAGGCTTTTCCCCTCAGCCCAGGGGTCAAATAGCTTGCCCACTGACTGGAGTCCAGTGATAACTGCTGGCAATTTTTTTCAAAACTCCTAAAGAAAGTATCCAGGTCACCATCTTTCTCCAGCAATAGAAATTGATCATGCCAGGGCTTTTTCCTACCCGGGTCAGGAACAGCACTCTGGCCTCTGAGCATTGCCAGCTCCAGCTGGTACTCACATTCAGCCTGATGCTCTGCAGCCTCTCATTCATCTTTGCGCTCTGAAGCCTCAGCCTCTCGGTACTGCTGTATCAGCTGTAGAGGTGACACATTATCCGTATCCCTCCTATATCTGAGTGCAGTTTGAAATATTGGTCCAAGGCATTATCATCACTGGAACTAGTAGAGGGCTCCGACCTATTCCTAGCAACTGTACCAGTATCTGTTGTAATATACAGGGACAGAGGATTTGCCCCAACAGCATTTGTCTCAGTCTGATCACACATCCTGCCTCTGGTCAGCTTCTTGAAGTGCTTGGACCAGTTGATCCTTTGTATGGTTGATGCTGGAAATCCCTCTGTCCTTGCACAGCTCCACAAGGCCATCCTTCCTCATTTGCTTATACTCGGACATCTTGGACCTCACTTTTTGCCAAATAAACAAATAGAAAAGAAAAACGAGAGAAGGGGTGGGGAACAGAAACTGCCTTTCACAGAGTGACTTTTAAAATGATTATAAAGTTCTGAGTTCTGGTTCTGGCGAAGTGGGTTTTCCCTGAAGGAATTATTCCCAAATTTACTTAAGTTCTTATAAAGAAAACAATTATCAACCCCACCGCTGTCCCTCCCCTCCCCCTTTTTTGGGGAAGCACACTCCCGCCAACCACAACACATCCGGGAGAGGCATAATCGGTGCCCACAGGCCAGCATCAGGGAGCAAGGCTGTGGGTTCTCGTTCCGCACTTAACAACAGGGCAAAGTTGGCTGCAGGGGAGCAGGGAGTATCTGCAATTCTCCCCAAGCTCCCTCCTCAAAAGCATCTACCCAATTATCCCTCGAGCCTACAACAACCTCCACCCCCATAACCAATAATTGCTGGGCCTCACCTGGACAACCACCCACCTTTTCCAGATCGCACCGCTTCCCCAGCCCGACTGGCATAAGGACTTGTGGAATGACACTGAAAGGATGTACTGCTGGCATCTCCCTCACGACTCCAGATGCAGTCTCCCATTTTCTCGCTTGTGCAGTGTTGGGTAGTGATGAGTCCTCCGATGGGTAGGGAGGTTGAGAGCATTGTCTTTTACCATTCACTTTACGGGCCCTCAATTGGATGTCCCCTAGCTGCAGCACCTCCCCAGGCACATAATTACAGTCCACAACACTATTAAGGGACTTAAAGTAGAGCCACACAACTGCATCTATAGTACTTCTGGCTCGGATCTTGTGTTAACCATCTCTGGTACCCATGTCCCTTGTAGTTCCTCGGGTACATACCAGTACTCTGATTTCAGCTCCTCATTGTCCAAATATGAACAACACTTCATAATCCTCCTGGGGTGTTAGGAGACAGAGTACACACATGGTACCTCCTCCTCGGTCTCTCCCAGCTGAGTATTCTGGGCAGTCTGGGGCAAGATGACATCCTCAACTGGTATGCTTGTGGTTCAGAAGGGACGCAGTACTACCCCTTCCATGGCAATCTCTACTGGGAAGTGTTCCTCATAGAACTCCTGGTGGTTGGCTCCTAGGTCTCCGTCTCCCAACTCAGCAAAAGGGAAGGTGTACTGCCCCCTTCAGTTGGCTGCTACCCTCCCCCAGCCTAGTACACTGGGCGATAGCTTGTACCAGCTGCAGGCAGAAGCTTTCTGTCTCTTCTGTCACTGACATCGGAATCTCTGTTATAACAGGCACAGTCTCTGAGCTCTGATTTGCTATGGGGCTATATTCTGGTGGAGCATCCATCCCAGACCCTGGCTTTGCTTCATCCATTACATGTTCAGGGTGCATCGGTCTGTCAGCACCATGCAGGGCCACAGCGTCCAACTCCACCATACTCCCAGACACCGTGTAGGGGGAATAAATTTCCTCTCCCAAATGTTTATCTGCCACAACCCCAGTTTCTGATTTTAGGCCTCCTTCTGAGTTACAGGGCCCTGGTGTCATATTGCAGGGACACTCCACAGCTAGCTCCTCATTTTCTAATTTACTAAATGTGAACAGTTCGGTTATTTCTTCTTGTGTCAGTGGGGAGTCTAGTTCTGCAGCTGTATTAGTGTGCATAAGCTGTAGCAGACGGCGCTCCTCAGCCCACATTCTGCAAGACTGGTCCAGCCACTCTGGGGAATTCAACTGTCCCTGTGTTGCTGCGACCTCCTCCGCATCCTCAAAGCATTGCAGGTGACACTCTAGCTGCTCCCAGACACTTCTCAGTTCTCCTGGACACAGGACCCATTTCCTATACACACTGAATGTAGTTGGTCCTCCTGTTGCTCATACACCCATAGCATATGGGTGTGGTGTAAGCAGCCTTCGGTGGGGGTGCTGCATTGTAGACTCATTTTTGCCAATGTATCTCCCGATTCTGCAAGCCGCATTTCCTCTACCTGCCCACCTTATACCTCTGCAGTGGACCCCTCGGTCGTCCATCTAGGTGGCACCATCATCTCCTCTTCCCTGTGGGTTCTCTTTGCAGGCTCTTTCCCAGGAACCAATTCAACCGGTGCTGGCACCCGGGCTTCAGCAATCCAACATCTCTGCATTATTTGGTGCGTGGAGTTACTTACTTCCGTAACAAATTTCTTCCACTGCAGCGTATGTATCAGATTTTCTGCAACAGCACTATGTCAGAGTCGGTTTAGTTTGTGTCCCCGGAGGGGGCGCTAGTGGGTCAGTGGAGGTAGGAGGAATGAAGTGAGGAGGCAGTATTGGATTTCTGCGCATGTGCACAATGTAGTTTATTAATAACAGAAAGTCCAGATAATAATGCAGCAGAAAGTAAAACAAACGAATGCAATGGAAATGGCAATGGTAACGGCAATGGTAATAATACGGCTTGAGAGCTGAAAGTCTATGGCAGAGTATGTAATGCAGAAATGGAACCGGAATAGTTAAAACGTGGAGCCAGCAGAGGTGGAAATAATGGTAGCAAACCTGGTAGCAGAGCAGGAGACTTGGTGTTAAATGTCCACTGTGCTGTTGGAAGTGCACAGGCAGCCTGTAGGCTGAATCACAGGTGAGATGACGAGATGCACCTGGAGAGAGAGTCTCTACTGATGAAGGCTGGAGCACACTGCAGATGGTAAAGGTGAAGCCAGAGAGGTATTGCTGTAGTGCTGGTGCTTGTAGTTCCACGGAGGTAACAGAGGTATAGATGAATATCCAGGAACACGGAGGATCAGGAGAATATCCAGAGAATACTCAGGAACACGGAGGATCAGGAGAATATCCAGGAACACGGAGGAACAGGAGAACAGGTCCAGACACACGGGTCGCAGGAGTGACACAAAGTTCAGGACAACCTCTGACTCACCCTGCAGCTCCTGATATACCCCCTGACCGGCAGGTATTGGCTGGAGTGAGACAAGGGGGTGCGGCCAAGCTCCGGATTGGCTGCCGCACTTACACTGGAGAATACTGTCATGGCGCCGCCCATGCCGCAGCCCGGCAGGAACGCGGCGCGCCCACACGCCCGTTGACTCCAGGGGCGCCTCCAGGCCTGAGACGGCATCCAAGAGCAGGGCGACAGATGACAGCGACATGCAGTGACCCCGGACGGAGTCCGCACCGGCGGACAGACATAACAGCGGTGAGTCGATTCCTGACAGTACCCCCTCCCTTATGGGTGGGCACCGAACACCCACGTGGCTTGGAAGGATGAGACCTGTGGAAAACACGGACCAACCTGGGAGCGTGGACATCAGCAGAGTTCACCCAACTCCTCTCCTCAGGACCATAGCCGGCCCAGTCGATGAGATATTGCAGACGACCATACCGGTGACGGGAGTTCAGAATCTTCTCTATCTCGAACTCTATGCCCCGCTGAGTTGGAATTCTGGGGCCAGCTGGAAGAGCTCTTTGGAAGCGATTCAGGACTAATGGTCTGAGGAGAGAGACATGGAAAGCATTAGGAATTCACAATGAAGAGGGTAACTTGAGCTTGTAAGCCACAGGATTAAGAACTCTTTCGATGGAGAAAGGACCGATGAAGCGTGGTGCAAACTTCATCGAAGGCACTTTAAGACGAAGATTCCAGGTGGAAAGCCAGACTTTATCACCAGGTTTCAAGCTGGGAACTGCACGTCTCTTGCGGTCGGCAAAGAACTTGTACCGGGCAGAAGCCTTTTTGAGTGAAGTATGAATCTTCCTCCAAATTAACAAGAACTGACTGAGGACAGTAGTGGCAGCAGGAACATCGATGCTAGGAAGGTCTTGAAAATCAGGAACACGTGGATGTTGCCCATAAACAGCGAAGAACGGAGTAGTTTCAGTAGCTGTGTGGTAGCAGAAATTGTGAGCGAATTCAGCCCACGGGAGCAAATCCACCCAGTCATCTTGGGAAGATGATACGTACAGTCTCAGGAAAGTTTCCAACTCCTGGTTTACCCTCTCTGTCTGCCCATTCGTCTGAGGATGATAAACTGACGAGAACTTGAGATGGACCTGCATGGCAGAACAGAGAGCTCTCCAAAACCTTGCCACAAACTGAACTCCACGGTCAGATATTATTTCAGTGGGTAGTCCATGTAAACGGAAAATCTCCCGTAGGAAGATTTGGGCCAGTTTTGGAGCTGAAGGAAGTCCTTGGAGTGGAACAAAATGAGCCATTTTGGTAAATCTGTCGACCACTACCCTGATGGTATTGAATCCTTGGGAGGAGGGAAGGTCAGAGATGAAATCCATAGACAGATGTGACCAAGGACGGCTGGGAATGGATAATGGCTGTAACTGACCTGCTGGAGACTGACGAGGAGTCTTGTGCTGCACACATTTAGGACAAGACGCCACAAAGTCTTTGATGTCGACTTTCATCTTCGGCCACCAGTATGACTCGGAGAGAAATTTAAAAGTCTTTAGGACACCAGGATGCCCAGTAAATTTAGACTGATGGGCCCAAGACAGCAACTTAGAACGAAGTTCAGGAGCAACAAAGGTCTTACCAGGAGGCGGAGCTGGAGAAACTTGTGATGAGGCAAATGCAACAGGATCCAGGATGGAGCGTGGTACTGGATCGGACATCTCGTCCTCAGATTCCATGGATCGAGACAAAGCATCTGCTTTGGTATTCTGAGAACCTGGGCGGAAATGGAGCTTAAAATTAAAACGGGAGAAGAACATAGCCCATCGGGACTGGCGAGGATTAAGGCACTGGGCTGCCTTCAAATAGAGCAGGTTTTTATGATCCGTATAGATGTTAAATGGAAACTTCGCCCCTTCCAGGAGATACCTCCATTCCTCAAGGGCCAGTTTGATCGCCAGAAGCTCTTGATCTCCGATGGAATAATTAACTTCTGCAGGAAGAAATTTGCGGGAAAAGAATCCACAGGGATGAATCTTCCCGTCAGCTCCCATCTGAGAGAGAACAGCTCCCACTCCTACTGTGGAAGCATCCACCTCCAACTCGAATGGCTTATTAGCATCAGGCTGTAACAAAACTGGTGCGGTCATAAAAGCCATCTTGATTTTTTGAAACGCAGCCAGAGCATCTTCTGACCAGTTGGAATGATCTGCCCCTTTTTCGAGTTAAGCTAGTAATAGGAGCAATGAGAGTTGAAAAGCCTCGGATGAATTTCCTATAATAATTGGCGAAGCCCAGGAATCGTTGAATGGACTTGAGAGTGTTCGGAATGGACCAATTGGCAATAGCTTCCAATTTTGCCGAGTCCATCTGGAGATCCGATCCAGAAATTATATACACCAGGAAGGGTATGGAGGCAACTTCAAAGGTACACTTGGATAATTTGCCGTAGAGACGGTTCTCACGAAGACGTCGGAGGACTTCACGGACTTGGAGACGATGAGAAGAGAGGTCTTGACAGAAGATGAGGATATCGTCCAGGTAAACTACGAGATATTTGTACAGAACGTCACGGAAGATTTCATTAACAAAGTGCTGGAACACTGCTGGGGCATTGCTCAACCCGAATGGCATTACCAGGTACTCGTAATGGCCACCCCGAGTATTAAAAGCCGTCTTCCATTCATCACCGCTGCGGATTCTGATGAGATTATAGGCACCGCGGAGATCTAACTTGGTGAAGATGCGGGCTCCTTTGACTCTATCAAATAACTCGGTAATAAGAGGTAACGGGTAGCTGTTCTTAATATCATTAAGTCCCCGGTAGTCAATACATGGACGTAGTCCTCCATCTTTCTTTTTAACAAAAAAGAAACCCGCCCCAGCAGGTGAAGAAGAGGGACGGATGAATCCTTTCTGTAGGTTTTCTTTGATGTATTCGCTCATCGCCTCGGTTTCAGGAACAGATAATGGGTAGGTGCGCCCCCTAGGTGGTTTCTTGCCAGGAATGAGGTCGATGGGGCAATCCCACTCTCTATGGGGCGGCAGGACATCAGCGGCCTTTTCACTGAAGACGTCAGAGAAATCTTGGTAGGCCATAGGAAGAGTAGACTGGGTCTTAATTTCAGAAGTCTTGACAGGAACAACTTGGGCTAAACAGGACTGACGGCAATGTGAACCCCAAGCAGTTAGTTGTAATGTAGCCCAATCAATCTGCGGGTTATGTAGCTGGAGCCAGGGCATACCTAACACAATCTCCTGAGTTGCCTGAGGAATAACTAAAAACTTTATTAACTCAGAATGCAGGAACCCAACCCCCAGTATCACTGGCCTGGTTTGTTGAGTGATATACCCCTTAGAAATACGACTACCATCTACTGCCGTGATGTAGACTGGACATGGAAGTTCATAGACCGGCAGATGAAACTTGTCTACCGCAGCTTGAGTGATGAAATTCCCCGCTGCACCACAGTCTACCAACGCAGTTGCAGATTGGAGTCCAGCCACCGTCTCTAAGGTCACAGGAAGAATGAGATCTTGGGTTGAAGGAGCTTGCCTGAAAGATCCCAACTTGACTCCTCCCTTACAAGTCAGGATCTGGCGTTTCCCGAACGCACTGGACAAGAATTAATTTGGTGACCTACTGCCGCACAATAAAGACACAGTCTCTCACGAAGTCTCCTTGACCGCTCCTCAGCAGTTAAGCGGGACCTATTAATTTGCATAGGCTCATCAGAAGGTGGAGGCTGAAACTGTACAGGAGGTACCATTCTTGGTTTGCGACACTCAGCACGAGCACGCTCACTGTTGCGTTCGCGGATGCGAGAGTCCAACTTGATACATAGGGAGATTAGCTCTGGTAATTGCTCAGGGATATCACGGGTTTCCAGTTCATCTTTTATCCGTTCCGAGAGTCCATGCCAGAAGGCCGCTACCAAGGCTTGGTTATTCCACTGAATCTCTGCGGCTAACGTCTGGAACTGGATGACGTATTGGCCCATACTGCGAGTCCCTTGACGGAGCTGAAGAAGATCTGCGGAGGCTGATGTTGCACGACCCGGTTCATCAAAGATGCGTCTAAAGATGGAAACAAACTCGGCATAGTTGTTCATCAACGGGTCAGCACGTTCCCACAGAGGAGACACCCAACTCAGGGCTGATCCAGAGAGCAGTGAAATAATATAAGCAACCTTGGATCTTGGCGTGGGAAAATTGTGAGGTAAAAGTTCAAACTGGACTTCACACTGGTTGAGGAACCCACGGCATAACTTCGGACTGCCATCATACCTGCTAGGCACAGGCAGGTGCAAGCGAGATACTGGAGCAGATGCAGCCGGAGAAGAAGAACCCCCAACACTTGCATGTGCAGGGGTAACAGGAACTGGAGGTGCAGGCGCACTTAGCAGAGATTGTTGTAACGTATCAATCCGGGAGGACATCCCTTGCAGAAACTGGAATATCTGCTGCTGCACAGCCTCTTGTCCATCCAAACGGGAGACCAGATTTTGTAAGGCCCCTGACCCCACACTCTGACCACCGTCCGAGTCCATCGGTCCTGAACTTACTGTCAGAGTCGGTTTAGTTTGTGTCCCCGGAGGGGGCGCTAGTGGGTCAGTGGAGGTAGGAGGAATGAAGTGAGGAGGCAGTATTGGATTTCTGCGCATGTGCACAATGTAGTTTATTAATAACAGAAAGTCCAGATAATAATGCAGCAGAAAGTAAAACAAACGAATGCAATGGAAATGGCAATGGTAACGGCAATGGTAATGGCAAATGGTAATAATACGGCTTGAGAGCTGAAAGTCTATGGCAGAGTATGTAATGCAGAAATGGAACCGGAATAGTTAAAACGTGGAGCCAGCAGAGGTGGAAATAATGGTAGCAAACCTGGTAGCAGAGCAGGAGACTTGGTGTTAAATGTCCACTGTGCTGTTGGAAGTGCACAGGCAGCCTGTAGGCTGAATCACAGGTGAGATGACGAGATGCACCTGGAGAGAGAGTCTCTACTGATGAAGGCTGGAGCACACTGCAGATGGTAAAGGTGAAGCCAGAGAGGTATTGCTGTAGTGCTGGTGCTTGTAGTTCCACGGAGGTAACAGAGGTATAGATGAATATCCAGGAACACGGAGGATCAGGAGAATATCCAGAGAATACTCAGGAACACGGAGGATCAGGAGAATATCCAGGAACACGGAGGAACAGGAGAACAGGTCCAGACACACGGGTCGCAGGAGTGACACAAAGTTCAGGACAACCTCTGACTCACCCTGCAGCTCCTGATATACCCCCTGACCGGCAGGTATTGGCTGAAGTGAGACAAGGGGGTACGGCCAAGCTCCGGATTGGCAGCCGCACTTACACTGGAGAATACTGTCATGGCGGCGCCCATGCCGCGGCCCGGCAGGAACGCGGCGCGCCCACACGCCCGTTGACTCCAGGGGCGCCTCCAGGCCCGAGACGGCATCCAAGAGCAGGGCGACAGATGACAGTGACATGCAGTGACCCCGGACGGAGTCCGCACCGGCGGACAGACATAACAGCGGTGAGTCGATTCCTGACACACTACTTTTATGCTGCACAAATTCCTCTATCAGGTAGGCAACTTTCTTCTCTGTTGTAGCTTCCATCCACAAGGTAGTCCACAGGCACTCTGCCTCCCAGTGCTCCCAAAAGGGCTCCATCTTGGTGGATGGACTTCTCAGGTCCCAGTCTTCAGCCCACCGACTCCATGATGATTCCTCATCCAGGAGCTCAACTGCCCTGGGAGACTCAGGGCATTTTTTGCCTTTCTTTGGGCGCTTCTTTCCCTTTCTGGGTGCCATTTTCCAAACGGGCTGCAACAGTAGGGCTTGGTCAGCATCACTTCAGCTTCCGCTTCTTGAACACGGCACACTCCACCGTTCCCCCTCTTGCAGGGTATGTCCACCCTGGACAAATCTGCACTTAAGCGGATTTTCACTCTCACTCAATGTCCTAACATGTTCCACTCAATCCTCCTGGGCACTCACTGCTAGGACTTATGGTTTACAAGAGCTCCCCTCTGTGTGTTCTTTCTACTGGGTTATGGGCTATTGAACCTTCAGAGCTTAGTCATATGCCTAGCTCTGCCTGGACATCGGGACTGTGTGATCCCACCACTGCCGCCAAATTTGAGGAGCCTGAGTTCATATGTATCTTATTTTCACCTATCGCTCCTCTGTGCCTTGAGAAAGGCATCATTCACAGCTCTACATGGGCCCTGGGGTCACTATGGGTTCTGGGATCACAGCAGTAAGCACGCAATAGCAAGGTACAAGAGCACCTTTATTACATACACACTAAAACATACATGTAAAACCGTAACAACAATATGTAGCATTAATAACAATTACAGTTCAGACTACATATGAGAGACAAACCACACAAAGGGACTCTCCACCCACCTAAGCAGTCATTAGTCACCTCTCAGGGCACTGGAGTATAATCCTTTGTACAGCTATTATGCTCTGCTGGGTGGTCTGTGTAACCCTATATTCCCTATATTACTTGGTGATATTGATATGACGATAACAATATATGTATCTTTAGTGCCTCCACCCAAGCTAAATGTTTACCTCGGCTTGCCTGGGTAAGCCTCCCCTAGATTGTGTATGTGTATATGTGGTTAATACAATTTACACATTAAAATGTATATTATACCTGTTTTCTTCATCCAGCTTCCATGGATCGAATGTCAAATCACAAATATTAGCGGTGAGTATTATAGTTTAATGTCATGACAATACTTCAAATTCATACATTAATACATTTAATTTCAACAATAAAGAAAAGTAATACCTTCACTATATTTTCCCCAAAGGCCTATACATACAGTATCTTGTTTTGCATCCAATACACAAAAACTCTCCTTATCTCATATGAGATTGAGTGACCCGGCTACTCTAAAATGTGAAGTGCACATGTTATACATATATATATATATATATATATATATATATATATATATATATGTAAAGGCAGGGGAAAAGAACAGGCGCCATATGGTGTAGTATTTAAGGATAAAATGGAGTGATATATATGTGAATAAAATATAAGTACCGGATAGATTCTTGAGATTAGGCCTGTATATCTCAGACAATTCTTTGTGGCTGTTCCCCACCTAGGAAACAAAGATCATCGCCATATAGTGTAGTAACCTCAGATATATCTTGGGGTGCCCCCCCCCTTATATTTTAAGCGTACCAAATGAAAAATTCAATAAAGCATATAGGATATATATATATCCATGTATAACAAGTCGGTCCAGTGATGTGTGATAGCTGAATCAATCGTCTGTTACTGCCTCCTGAGGAAGCCCTGGAGGCGAAACGCGTTGAGACAGACCTGTCTACTGCCTATATCAATCAGCTAAGATTTATGATTTGTTTTATTTTTGAATTTTTGAATTTGTGTATTATGATTTTTACTGATTAAATACTTTATTGATAATATACAAGGCAGTAACAGACGATTGATTCAGCTATCACACATCACTGGACCGACTTGTTATACATGGATATATATATATCCTATATGCTTTATTGAATTTTTCATTTGGTACGCTTAAAATATAAGGGGGGGCACCCCAAGATATATCTGAGGTTACTACACTATATGGCGATGATCTTTGTTTCCTAGGTGGGGAACAGCCACAAAGAATTGTCTGAGATATACAGGCCTAATCTCAAGAATCTATCCGGTACTTATATTTTATTCACATATATATCACTCCATTTTATCCTTAAATACTACACCATATGGCGCCTGTTCTTTTCCCCTGCCTTTACAGAATTGCATGACTGAACATACCCAAGTCATTTTTGAAGAACGGTGCAGCCACCAAAGAAGCTTGGGAGGTGTCCTTTAACGGAGTATCTACGACTGACTTAACCAAAAAATAGCAGAACTTTCTGACGACCAATTGCTCTACAGTAACATTTGAACGTGTGACTAAGCGCACCGACCGAAAAAAACTCTTTTCATATATATATATATATATATATATATATATATATATATTGTTGTATCCAAGATATTATAAAGGATAAGTCCCTTGGTGATGCTAGTCCTCCTTCCACAATAGGAAAAATATCCTTTTTAAACGTTAGATGGTCCTAAACATCTGACAATAGGTAAATTTAGTAAGGATTGCAAAAATTACAAATTAGCAAAAATTGCGAGCAAAAGCAAAATTGCGAAAGCACACCCAAACGGAAAAACTGCAACACTAATTTAACAAAAAGAAGGTGGCCTTGTGAAATGTGCAAATATTGCGAAAACCATCCTAATAATCACAATTTTTGCATACATATTACAAATATACCCAATTTTTGCGTACATGTTTCTGATGTTGCATTTCTTGCTAACAACAGTGTTTTTCCCTTAAAAATTGCACAACATACTTTCCTGCACCCAAATGAAAGAAATTACTCAACAATTGTAAATCAATTCAATCATCACTTTATTGGTCAAATGATCTTGTGGTAATTTAGCAACTATTATCTTAAAGACACCATAGTGTTTTTCTTCAAACATTGACTAATGCCCATAACTGTGTTCAAATATATTCAACTAGAGAGAGTGTGAATTCTAGCCTCTAAACCCTACACAACAGCAATTATTGGTATATGTTTTGACAAACTCACCTTTTTGGAGTCAAAATATTTTAATTCAGAATCATCAGTAACATTTTTATAAAAAAAAATAGTGTGTTTTTGATTGTGAAGTGGTCAAACATTACATATTATTGTTACTTTTGTTTTATTTACATACCTTACTTTAAGGAATTATGTGTAAATATTTGTTTCAATGAGTATACAAATAAAGCAGAATTTGCAAAACTTGAAAATAAAATGGTGGTGTTGCTGTTCTTCAACATATGTTTATGTGTGTAGCACACAAATAAAATAAAAAAAAAATGTATGTGGGTACAGTATGTTTTGTTTAACAAAAAAATGTTGGTTGTTTAAAAAAAAAATACAAAAATGTTAGGAAGCTAAATGTCATTCAGCAGATACTACTAAGCAAAATGCTTGTAAAGGTTATTTTACATTTGCTTCTATCAAATAGTGTGGTTGTCAAACCTCGATAGTTAGTAATGGGCCCTACACATGTAACGATCCACCGCCAAGATGCCCGATGGCGGATACGGCCGACGCACGACCGGGCGGCGGGGGGGCAGTGACGTGGGGGAGTGAAGTTTCTTCACTCCACCCATCACCCGGCTCCATAGCAGCGCAGGCAACTATGGACAAGATCGTCCATATTGGCCTGCATGCACAGCCGACGGGCACCAGCGATGAACGAGTGCCGCGCATTGTTCATAGCTGCTGCCTCCACACTCAAAGATATGAACGGTATCTCGTTCATTAATGGACGAGATCGTTCATATCCTTGACTGATATTGCCCAGTGTGTAGGGCCTATAAGTGTAAACACAAACTGGTTAGTAACATATATTTTCACACTCAACATGTGTTACAGAGTTAAACAATACCTTACATGTTTCTAAGTTCCAATACAGCTGAATGAAGTAATTTGTGGTCTGAGGTGTGAGCTTCTTCAGCTGGGTGTAATGAAGCAATGATTGCAGTCAGTGCCGTAACTAGGTGTGCGCCGATGGTGCCTTGCCCACAGCATAAATGCACTGAGGGCGCACCATCGTGCATCACACCCGCTAGCCCAGACAGATGAAGGCGGCGCTGCCTGTGTCCCACTGACGGCGGTGCCGCCTGCGTACTGCTTAAGTCACCGCTGCCCGCCCGTGCTCCCCCCGGAAGCCGCCGCCGCCCGCCTGCCTAGACACAACCGCGTCCCGCTGTCGCTAAAGCCGCAGGCCCCCCGCCCACGCAACTTCCTCTGAAGCCGCCGGCCGCACGCCCGCCCAACTTCCTCTGAAGCCGCCTGCTCGCCCGCCTGACCACGCAACTTCCTCTGAAGCCGCCGTTGCTGCTCGCCCGCCTGTGTCCAGCTGAACCAGCTGCTGCTGTGGCTGAGCGGCGTCTGTGTGACAGGAATGCCGCTCTCTTTGGCCCAGCGGCAGCCCGGCCCCTCCCCCCTGCAATTTGGAACTTGAAAGAGCCTGTGCTGCCTGTCTGACCTGTCTGTCTGGTTAGTAAATGCAGGGGAAAATGCAGGATTTACTGAATAATGGAGACTACTGTGCACCGCAGTATGAATCGGTATTATTTTGTGGCCACACCCCTTTTCCATGAAGCCACACCCCTATTTTTTTGTCCGCGGCGCGCACTGCCCTTGTTTTACATAAGGTGGTGGTGGGGCGCCAATGCCTAGTTACGGGGCACTGATTGCAGTATACATGCAGTCTACAACTGAGGTCAGCTTGTGCAATTTTCAAGGTAGATCTGTAGTTACTCAGAAACTGCACACCATAAATGTGCGATCTGTTGTAAAAATTGCAAATGCACCGCCCACAACACGCCCCACAACATGCCCTTGATCGTAGTTTTTGAGAGTCCAGCCCTTTAGTACGCCCCCTACATGCCTACTTTTCGTAGTGCATCTGCAGTTTTTGCTAAGTGTCAGAAATTGATTTTCTTCTCAGTTTTTGCTTTTTAAGTTGCAGAATTTGAGTTTTTACGCTTTTTTTGCTAATTTTGCTGATTCGCGATCCTTGCTGAATTAGGCCCTATATCTGCATCCCTATGTTGGCAATTAATAAATTGTCCTGAAAAAATGATTATCCTTCCTTCCTGAATTAGGATATTTACTGTATATAAATAGGAATAAATGTAATGGCTCAGTTCTCTATCTGCATTTGTCTGTATAGAACTCAGCACTTTGCTACACTTGTATCTTTTCCAGCTGACAGGATAATTTCTAACAATGTGTAACTTATGCTCTGTAGCTATTGCAGTCTCACTTACTACACAGTCTCAGATGAAAGATACAGTGTATTATCAAAACTAGCCAGCCCTTCATGGAATCTCCTCAATACAAATGCAGATATATTAATTTATGTATAGCTTTTGATATCCAAACTAGATTTTTCCTTGGTATAGGAAATATGCTTAATGAGATGTGAAGTTCACAGTCTTTTACCTGGCAGCCTCACAAGCTTTGTATGCCTTTTAACAAAAGTCTATTCTACAGTAGTAATATGATATTTTCTACACTTTAGATTCTTAAGTAGAATATTGCTGCTTCTCGAAAGTACTGTCTCATACATATATTAACTTAGCACAATAGTTGCATTCTCAGTGTCTATTATACACCATATCCCTTATCCTTCAGTCTTAGGGGCCTATTTATCAACATCCGCATCCAGGATGCAGATGACAGGTGATAAAATTGCCCAAACTCGCACTGAGATAATTGATTACATCGCAGGGTTGTATCAATTATCGCATGTAGGAACAGAGCTTGCGGCAAAAAATGCCCAGATGTCTTGCTGCGCATGCGGCGCCCCCGCCGACATCACCCTACCCCCACCGTTGCGACGACCCCCACGAGCCGTGGACCCCCCACCCAGAATCAATATACTCACCTGTCCAGGGAGCCAATCCGCGCTGCTTCAGGAGTCTGTCGGGCACTGGGTCCTTCTCCTGCGCTGTGCCCCCGATGCTGTAAAGTGCGCTGTCGTTATGCAGCGTCACTTTACTGCACCGGGGTCACACTGCAGCATATGGGGGACCCGGTGCCCGGCAGCACTCACCGGAGCAGCGGACACCGGCTCACTGGACAGGTGAGTATGTTTTTGTTTTTTTTCTTACTTTTTTTTCTTACTTTACACTGTGAACAGCTTGTGTGTACATTGGGGTAATTCTGAGTTGATCGCAGCAGCAAGTTTGTTAGGAATTGGTCAAAACCATGTGCACTGCAGGGGAGGCAGATATAACATGTGCAGAGAAAGTAAGATTTGGGTGGGTTATTTTGTTTTTGTGCAGGGTAAATACTGGCTGCTTTATTTTTACACTGCAATTTAGATTTCAGTTTGAACACGCCCCACCCAAATCTAACTCTCTCTGCACATGTTATATCTGCCCCCCCCCCCCCCCCCCTGCAGTGCACATGGTTTTGCCCAACTGCTAACAAAATTCCTGCTGCGATCAACTTGGAATTACCCCCATTGGACACACATAGCTGATCACTCTGCCGGGTCCCCACTCAGCTAGGTGCTTATCGCAGTGCTGCCCTGTGAACTCGCCAGCCTGAGTTGGCGAGATTATCACAGGGCACACTGCAGTATTTTTTTCACATTTTTTTTTAGTAAATTTGCCCACATCACATTTCCCATTATAAGTATGGGGAATGCGATGTGGGTTACTAAAAAAAGGGGGATTAGAGGGTTTGAAGCAGTTTTTCATGAAAACTGCTCCAAATGCCCTTTAATACTGTACGTTCAGGTGACACTAAAATAATGTGAAAAGGGTGTGAAAACACCCTTTTTCACATTATTTTAGTAAAAATAATTTTAATAAATAGACCCCTTAATGTTTACAATTATGATGTACTATAGTGTTTCTTTGTCCATTTAGAGTTATTTTACGGGGCTTTACTTTACTCAAGCATATCTACTGCTGATTGGCTCTCAGCTTAATCTATTCATTTCCTCAATATATTCTAAAATCCCTGCTCTTTCATTACTAGTAGCAGGAATAGTGGTATGCTATCTTATTACCATATTAACTTTATCCTCCACAGGCTGGCTCTGTATTGTATGAGAGGCTATGTGCGTGGATGGTAATGGTGCTGTAATATCTCACTTACTCTCCTCTAGATGTTACCATAATATGATAGCGCAGGGTAGTCTCTCCCCTGACTCCTCCCAGACTGTTGATGAGTGCTGCTATTGGGTCTGGCTTGTCCCCACTGACGGCGGCATCTTGGCCCAGCAAGCTCCCCCTCCGTTGCCATGGGGATGTGCCGCTAACACCACCTGTTGCCTCCTCACCCTAAGGCTGCCTTCACTGACTGGAGCGCCTCCGCCTCCTCCTATCGTGCCCGCCTCTCAGTAAAAGTCCTACAGCGAGTCAGCAGGCTCCCTCGTCACATTCCGCCACCGGTACACTGCCTCTGACTCCGGGTAAGCCCAACGTGGGTGATGCTAACCAATCTCAGCGGCGCCACTGTATGTTTACAGCATAAAGCTCATTCAGCGGTGTCCTGAAGACTGACTGCACATGCTAGCTGGGGGATCATCAGGCTGACAGCCGCTGGCAGGGAGCGCTATTTATACTCTCCCCTCTGGTGGCACGAAATCCCTCTCTGGCTGCTCGCAGCCCCCTCTTTTCCCACTCTACCCACGTGGATACTGACATCTAGGTCACGGGGACACTCTGGAAGCTCCTCCAGCTTCCCTCACTGGGTACTGTTGGCAGGACACATGTAACCCCTTCAGCGCCATCAGAATGTGTGTGGCCGCATACAAACTATGCATACTATAAATTTAACCCTTTCATGTTAATACATATCTAGGATTACATTTTACCCTATATCCTACTATAAATTAAACTCATATTAACAACATAGGTCACCAACACATATCTTTGGTGACAAATTATTTTGGTTGCAGTGAGGTAAAACACAGTGAATTAACGTACATACACAAAGCATTACTTACATAAATCATATAATAAATCTCAATACATATATGTTCATGTATCTTACATCATGTAATGAGTTACATCTGCTTCAAGACTTGCTGATCCCGGCAGCTTTTGGTCTGATGGTCCTCCACCTGCCAAAGGTAGGGTGTACTGACTAATCAATGACTAGGTGGGCTGTGTGAAGTGTCTGCTTGGACTTCCTGTACATCACAGAGCCAGATGTCCTAGAACAGCTTACCTGGCTGGGCATACACTTGACAACAAGCCCTTACACTCATTAGTGCAATACAATACAATACAATCACATGTATACATGTCAAAGGCATTTTGTAGGAAACATATCAGGGGAAGAAATATATTCCCTGACTGGCACAAACACTTATATAGCAAGAGGGAATCACCAGGCTATACTGTACATACAATATACTGTCCTGTTAATGTCCACATTAGTATGGGATACACAACTCCATGGAGAATGCAGGCAGTGAGCCACAGGGGGTAAAACGCAGTTATATCCTGCATCCTGGACTTACACACTGAATGCAGAAACCGGCAGTGAAAAGGTACACCCTGGCATGGTGTCGAGTCATGACATACCTCTTCTACATTTTCCAGCTGCTGAGATTCAGTGACCACAGCTACCTAGCTGACCTGGGTAAAATTTATACCTTGTTCTCCTGGATCAAGCAATTGTGGTCTCAGTTTGCCATCTGACGAGGATCTGGGCTTGGCAGTTCACAGTTTTTAAGACCCCCTCCAGTATTCCAGGGCCTGGGATTATCCACCCTGCACAGTGTTGGGCAGCTGCCCTCGTTGGAGATTTGTCCCTCCTCTCCCCCTTTTTTGGGGAAGCACACTCCTGCCACCTCCAGCGCATCCGGGAGAGGCATAATCGGTGCCCACAGGCCAGCATCAGGGAGCATGGCTGTGGGTTCTCCTTCTGCACTTAACAACAGGCCTAAAGTTGGCTGCAGGGGAGCAGGGGGTATCTGCAATTCTCCTCAAGCTCCCTCCTCAAAAGCATCTACCAAACCATCCCTTGAGCCTGTTGGTACAACTGTAAAGTGGCAGGGGCTAGTGAACTTTCGGCTAACCCTTCTAATCCAGCTCGATAACAAGCTAAATATAAGAGGGGCAGGGCAAACTGAGCGAATCAGCCTCTGGAGCCAGCATACGAAACCTATCCCATTGACCTCTAAACAAGGCATCTGCAATAGTGTTATCGACATTGGGCACGTGCCAAATCCGAAACAACACATTGCGTCACATGCAAGTGAGCACCACTTGCGCTAGCACCCGGACCACCAGCAAAGTCTTAGCTCGCTGATTGTTAATGGCATGCACCACTCCCAGATTGTCACACCTGAACAGGATGCTGCGATTGATGAGCTGTTCACCCCACACTTCCAATGCCACCATGATAGGGAATAACTTGAGCAACAGGAGGTCCTTCGTCAGACCCCTCTGCTTCCAACTTGTGGGCCAAGGAGCGACACACCAGGTACCATTCAGGTAACATCCGAAACCCGCTGATCCTACAGCATCAGGGAAAAGCTGCAGCTCGTAGTTGTCGACGGACGGAGCCAACCAAATCCTAACACCATTAAAATCCGCCAAAAATGAAACCTAGACCAATAGGTCCTTCCTAATTTCAAAAGACAAATGATGCGGCTAGGCTGTGGCCCGCTCGTGCTTGCAGCAAAACACCGTACCCATGGGACTCACGCAACAGGCAAAGTTCAACAGACCCAAAAGAGATTGGGCCTGCTGAAGCGTCACCTTCGACCTACCAGATTGCAGTGTAAGATTCATCATCTTGTCCCGTGGCAAATGACAAGCGTCCGCAACAGTATCGATTTCAATACCTCAAAAACACAGGCAGGTATTAGGCCCTTCAGTCTTGTCCTCAGCCACCGGTACCCAGAAAATGCCAGAACAGAGTGTGCAAGGAAAACAACAGTGTGCTGCAATGCATAGAACGCGCAGGGCCCACGAAAAGGAAATCATTGAGATAGTGAACTAGCCCATGACCCCCTCAAGAAAACTCCACACACCAGTGTAGGAAAGTGCTGAACCGCTCAAAAAATGTGCATGAGATGGAGCATCCCATAGGCAAGTATTTGTCAACAAGTACTTGCCCACTCGGAAACCAATGTACCAGACTGATTCCGGGTGCAAGAGAAACAAGTGGAAAGCGGACTCCACATCTATCATAGCCATCAGAGCCCCAGGGCTATGTGCCCGCACCAAGCAAAGAGCCTCATGAAACGACTGATACCCCACCGAACAATACTCAGGAGGTATAGCATCATTAACTGAGGACCTCGATGGATAAGATAGGTGCTGAATCAGCCAAAATTTGCCAGGAGTTTTCTTAGGAACCACTCCCATGGGGGAGACAATCAAGTTCTCCAAAGGAGCTCGTGAAAAGGGGCCCACCATCCTGGGATTCGGTCTCTAGGTCGACAGTCTCTAGGTCGACAGTGTCTAGGTCGACAGTGTCTAGGTCGACCACTATTGGTCGACAGTAACTAGGTTGACAGGGGTTCTAGGTCGACAGGGTCTCTAGGTCGACATTTTCTAGGTCGACAGGTCAAAAGGTATACATGAGTTTTTCACAATTGTTTTCTTTTTTTTAACCTTTTCATACTTAACGATCCACGTGGATTAGGATTGGAATTGTAATCTTTGCCTGAAGCATGGCGAGCAAAGCGAGCCATTGAATGGGACACTGTGCACTAATTGGGGTTCCCGGTCACTCTACAAAGAAAATGACACCAACAAAACATTAAAAACTCATGTCGACATTTTGACCTGTTGACCTAGAGACCCTGTCGACCTAGTTACTGTCGACCAATACTGGTCAACCTAGACACTGTCGACCTAGTTACTATCTACCTTCCATACCACACCCCTCGATTCTCCCTAGCCTAACCTCCAACTCGACTTTCTCCCGAAGAACCTCAGGAAAAACTTGAGCCAACTGCAAATTCTTGGGGCAACTAACAACTACCTCCCTTTCAACTGGAAGGTGAAAACCAAAACCAAAACCAGAAAACAAAAATTCAGGAGCAACCTGGTTCAGATACCACCCTTACCATTTGGCCATAGCTGCCAAACAGACCAGGGTAAGAGCCCTATTTAGGGACAATGCTGTTTGCCGGCTTGGGCGCTGCACCACCTCCAGGCTTGGAACCCCACTTACCCAATCGGAAGCAATTGGAAGCAGGATAGGCCCCACTGCAATGCAAGCAGAGGTGTCAAACATTACACCGCTGCCCCAGGGAGCAAGAGGAATTGTTAAAGGCATAACACTTCCCTTTCGCTGGCACTGTAAAAGTTGATCGTGCAACTGCACCACCGCGCCATGTCGGGAAATTCTCAGAAAACGAACGTAAAGCGCCAGAGGACGCCTGTTGCATTGGAGATGCCGCCGCAGACACCTCCTTACTTCCCTGCGCCGACCGAATAATATCTAACCACACTTCAACATCCTTACAGCTGAAGTCCATCACCTCCAAACAATCCTGTTTGCACCTAAACTCCTCATCATAGACCCTCCATTCAGTACCTTTGTACTTGTACTGCATCTCATGCACTTGGTGGATATAACGAATAATGTTCAAATATTCACCTTGCCGATCTTCTAGATAGCAAGCCGCAAACACGCAAAAACCTGCTAGCCAATTATCATATGACCGGAAGGCTCCAACCCCTATACCACCCTTCACCTTCGTTGCGCGAAACGACTTCGCCATGTCGGTGAGAGTGAATATGTCTACATATTCCCCCCTGTGGATCAGCTTCCAACAGCTATCTGGAAGCCTCCGCAGCACCATGATGTAGTCACAACGTACCACGCCCGGCAAATTGCGCTGCTTCCTAGCCTGACATGCACTAGCGGACAAACGCCGTTGCTTGCCATCCCTCCTGTGGCCTCACATCACGCATACTGCACCGTCTGCTTTGCCACAGGTTCTATTCCCACTCCATGGGTGTCGTGGACACCCAAGAGTAAGAATAGACCCTGTTGGTCGACATGCTTACCATCGGGATTGTGAGGGCGTGGGATGTATGGGGAGGTAATGTGACCGGCAGTCTCCTGTCCAGTGGTCACATACTTACATCCCCTGCTCGTGGCTGTCCTACATGCTCCCACGCATTGCGCTACCACCAGAGTGGGCTTCATGTGACCAGACTGTGGCCCTGTCAAATCAGCACCCCTCTGCTCAGCCCCACCACCACGAGCTGTCCGGTCGCTAGTAGGAACCATCCCTGGTGGCGAAGGGGCCACCAGCAGCATCCGCTCCATGCAACCCCGCCCGCTGTCGGTAACCTCCATAGAACTCAGGGAGGGCACCACAAAAGGATGCATATTACCTGCCACAGAAACCGGGGCAGCCTCCTCATCAAACCTGTACCGCACCGGGGCCTTGAGGGAATGCTGTGGATGAGGGAACTCTATGGACGTGGCATGCTGGCTACTGCAGCTAATATATATGAATTACTGGATCTGACAGGCCTAACTATGCAGTCACACCAAATAAGATCCTGTAGGGGCATTTGTGTATCTGACACTGTGGGGCAATGTATATCTGGCACTGTGGGGGCATTTGTGTACCTGGCACTGTGGGGGCATTTGTGTATCTGGCACTGTGGGGCAATGTGTATCTGGCACTGTGGGGGCATATGTGTATCTAGCACTTTGGGGCATTTGTGTATCTGACACTCTGGGTTATTTGTGTATTTGGCACTGTGGGGCAATGTGTATCTGCCACTGTGGGGGCAATGTGTATCTGGCACTGTGGAGCAATGTGTATCTGGCACTGTGGGGGCATTTGTGTATCTGGCACTATGGGGCATTTGTGTATCTGACACTCTGGGGGCATTTGTGTATCTGGCACTGTGGGGAAATGTGTATCTGGCACTCTGGGGCAATGTGTATCTGGCACTCTGGGGCAATGTGTATCTGGCACTCTGGGGCTATGTATATCTGGCACTGTGAGGAAACGTGTATCTGGCACTATTGGGGTCATATGTGTATCTGGCCCCCCCATATGTGTATCACGCCCCCATTTTCCTTGGCCATGCCCCATATGGCATTTGCCCACGCCCATTTCTTGGACTTACACCACTGATACACCCCATAGACTCAGTAATTCCCTTTCCCTTTCACGAGTTCTGAAACAAATCCAGACTCATGCGGGGCAGTTCCTTTCCCCATAAACCTTAGGGGTTCCATGATGAACACTATGTGACTGAAGTCTAGTGCAAATATTGCTTAACCCTTTTCTGTGCATAGTTACTGTTTTGTTAATACTTGCCTAATCTCCCGGTTTCTGTGGGAGATAAATTATTTTTCTAGTGGTCCCCCGCACCCTCGGAAGAGTAGGCACTGTTCCTACATTCTCAATGTAATTAGTCCGGCGCCTTTAAAACGAGGTGTTTGACCTGGAGCAGCTGCTTTAAGGGGTAGTTACTCCCTTGAAGAACAATTTGAAAGGAGAAGAGTGCAGCGCTATAAACTGGATATGTAGATATATATAATTTATTAAAAAAGAAATTGCAATATCACATGAGTATTACTATAATAACACACAATGAGTACTAATTAAAAACTAAGAGCAGATGGGGCAAACTCAGCACAGCAAGTTGAAATTAATTAATATCACATATGGAAGCCTCACATGATCCTTTGTTTAGAGTTCATGGAAATAATTGCCACAGTCCCAGGGGAGCATGAAACACTGTTGGAATGTTAATAGTCCTTGCGGAGTAGTTTGCATAGACCTTTAGAGCTTGAATCCAGGCATCAAAATCCTCATGAAAAGCTTGGTCCTATACTCCTTATTGTGGACGACAGTGTATCCCTGTTTGAGCCAATGGTGGACTTCTAGGCGTTGTTCCAGGACATCTATAGGAATAGTAGTGTAGGCTTCTCCAAAACCGACGCGTTTCGCTGTGTCAACAGCTTCATCAAGGCAATTATTTCCATGGACTCTAAACAAAGGATCATGTGAGGCTTCCATATGTGATATTAATTAATTTCAACTTGCTGTGCTGAGTTTGCCCCATCTGCTCTAAGTTTTTAATTAGTACTCATTGTGTGTTATTATAGTAATACTCATGTGATATTGCAATTTCTTTTTTAATAAATTATATATATCTACATATCCAGTTTATAGCGCTGCACTCTTCTCCTTTCAAACTGCTCCTACATTCTGTCCACTTCATAGAGAGGTGGGCAGAATGCAGAGAATAATACAGTATTCCGAGAAGGGGCAGGCCTAATTACTCTTTCTATGGCAATAGCGTCATTCAGCCCCACCCCCTATGCAAATATCTGCCAATCGCAGAACTTTTCCTACAAGGGGGGGCTAACGATGCAATTAGCATAGTCCCGCTGCATCTCGGCTCACCTGCTTCTCCTCTCCGGTCATCTCCTGAAAAGTAGATCTTCAAAGTTGGTAAGTATGTAATGGGTGCTATCAGTGCCAGATTAAGGTCCATATGGAGCTGAAATTTATGAAGAGCCTATTTTATGCCGCTGCAGGGGATGGTAATCTGTGGTGGTGTGACTTGATGTTGTCGGGGTATGACTAGCGCCTACCTTAAAAATCTAAAGCTCCTTCCTCTCTTCGCTTATCTCAATAGGGTAATGTGAAAATCTACAAATAAACAAGGGAAACGCCCCTTGTTATCGTGACCTAATATGAAAAAAAAGAAAAATTGCACTTAATGATGATATAAATGTGAAGCCTCTCTACTGAAGAGGATACAGTTCGCTTAGTGAAGTCATGAATGTGAAATCTTTCTATATTTAAAAAAAGACTTTTACTTTTTAATAATAGCTATACAGAGGAGATATTAGATCAGGTATGGCGGTAGCGCAAGCAGGGGGGTTTCTGAATATCCAGAAACCCCCCCTATTGGACTGAATTCCTTATTTTAGAAACGGAGACAGCTGTGTCTCCGCTTAAAAAAAAAAAAATGTGACCGCAATCTCGATCGCAGCTACTGCTGCAGGGATCTATTGCCAGCAAAACTCTCTGCCTAGTGAACTGCAGATACTGGGAGCTGCTGCGCATGCACAGCACAACAATTCCATATGTCCTCACAATTCCAGTAGCTGGCAGTGTCTCTCCTCTGCAACCCCGGATACGTATGTGTGCAGTACAATGTACAGTATATGTTTGTTTAATCAAATGTACAGTATGTGTTTGCTCAGTGGTGTGTTATGTATGTTTGTTTGTGGAGTGTATGTGCAGTCTGTGTCTGTGTATTTTGTCATACAAACACACACACATATATATATATATATATATATATATATATATATAAATAATATATTTATGAATATTATTTCATTGAATTGAATTTCACACACACACACACACACACACACACACACACACACACCTCCATTAGTAGGAGCAGCACATCTGTAAACCTTGTAATACTATCTGTACCCTCTGCAGGAACTCTTAGCACGGAGCCCACAAACAGCGATACAGCATGGCTGCACACGGTGGAATAAATTAGTCACAGCAAGCGGGTAACTGCAACGTTTCAATGCTTTATTGCAGGGAGTTGGTGGTGTGGCTTGCAGGAGCTTGGGTACAAGAGGAAGAAGGGATTTAGGTGTCAGTGGACTGCTTATGCTCTTACCCAAAGTTTCACAACTTGACACTGACTTATGATGAATGCGCTGCAGGTGACGTATAAGGGAGAATGTTCCTAGGTCGTTAACGTCTTTACACCTACTTATTACAGATTGACAGAGGCAACACACGGCTTGACTCTGTTGTCCGGATTTGTGGAGAAATAATTCCAAATCAAAGAGGTGGCCTTTTTGGTATTTTGCCCAGGCATCACAATGGGCTTATTCATCCCAGGACAACAGGTGTTTCCCCCAATGTGTGATTTAAACAAACCACATCACCATCAGAATCCTCCACGTCAACTTCTTACTCAGCGCCAGCAACACCCATATCCTCATCCTGGTGTACTTCAACAGTGACATCTTCAATTTGAATATCAGAAACTGGACTGTGGGTGCTCCTTCCAGCACTTGCAGAGGGCGTGCAAATGGTGGAAGGAGCCACCTCTTCCCGTCCAGTGTTGGGAAGGTCAGGCATCGCATCCGACGACACACTTGGACTCTCCTTGGGGATTTGTGATACCATGTTCTTATAACTAGAGATGTGCACCGGACATTTTTCGGGTTTTGTGTTTTGGTTTTGGATTCGGACACGTTTTGGCAAAACCTCCCTGAAAATTTTTTGTCGGATTTGGGTGTGTTTTGGATTCTGGTGGGTTTTTTTCAAAAACCCCTCAAAAACAGCTTAAATCATAGAATTTGGGGGTCATTTTGATCCTATAGTATTATTAACCTCAATAACCACAATTTCCACTCATTTCCAGTCTATTCTGAACACCTCACAATACTATTTTTAGTCCTAAAATTTGCACCGAGGTCGCTGGATGACTAAGCAAAGCGACCCAAGAGGGTGGCACAAACGCCTGGCCCATCTAGGAGTGGCACTGCAGTGTCAGACAGGATGGCACTTCAAAAAATTGGCCCCAAACAGCACATGATACAAAGAAAAGAGAAAAAGATGTGCACTGTGGTCGCTGGACGGCTAAGCTAAGCGACACAAACACCTCAATATCACAGGAATTATTCGTTCTAATCAATGGTATTATTGGTCCAAATCACTGGAAGAAAATTACAAAATCACTGGAATTATTAATTCTAATCAATGGTGTTATTGGTCCAAATCACTGGAAGAAAATGACAAAATCACTGGAATTATTCATTCTAATCAATGGTATTATTGGTCCAAATCACTGGAAGAAAATGACAAAATCACTGGAATTATTCATTCTAATCAATGGTATTATTGGTCCAAATCACTGGAAGAAAATGACAAAATCACTGGAATTATTCGTTCTAATCAATGGTATTATTGGTCCAAATCACTGGAAGAAAATGACAAAATCACTGGAATTATTCGTTCTAATCAATGGTATTATTGGTCCAAATCACTGGAAGAAAATGACAAAATCACTGGAATTATTCGTTCTAATCAATGGTATTATTGGTCCAAATCACTGGAAGAAAATGGAATGGATGGATACTTTCAGTGACACAGAGCTGCAAGATACAGCAATGGCCTGTCACCAGGTACCAGTGAATGACCACATCATGTATATAGGTGACAGATATACAGTTACATTGTGAGGGAATCCAGTATACGTTCTGTCACCAGGTACCAGTGAATGACCACATCATGTATATAGGTGACAGATATAAAGTTACATTGTGGGGGAATCCAGTATACGTTCTGTCACCAGGTACCAGTGAATGACCACATCATGTATATAGATGACAGATATAAAGTTACATTGTGGGGGAATCCAGTATACGTTCTGTCACTACGTACCAGTGAATGACCACATCATGTATATACTTATACTGGTGGTCCCCAGTTCCCACAATGCAGCACACTGATCAGATATTTGCAGCACACTGAGCACAGATATGGAGCGTTTTCAGGCAGAGAACGTGGATATTTTCAGCACACTGAGCACAGATTATTTGCAGCACACTGAGCACAGATATTTGCAGCACACTGAGCACAGATATTTGCCGCACACTGAGCACAGATATTTGCAGCACACTGAGCACAGGTTTACGGAGCTTTTCAGGGAGAGAACGCTGCCACGTACTCTCCGTTCAATCTCCAATGCACGAGTGAAAATGGTGGTGACGCGCGGCTCCTTATATAGAATACGAATCTCGCGAGAATCCGACAGTGGGATGATGACTTTCGGGCGAGTTCTGGTTAACCGAGTTAGGCGGGAAGATCCGAGGCTGCCTCAGAACCATGTAAAATGGGTGAAGTTCGGGGGGTTCGGATCCCGAGGAACCGAACCCGCTCATCTCTACATATAATTCACAGTTCTTTGCTGTGCTTTTGCCAGCTTAACTCTTTTCATATTTATACCGGAAGGATGAGGGCTTCCATCGTCATGTGAAGCTGAACCACTAGTCATGAACATAGGCCAGGGCCTAAGCTATTCCTTTCCACTCCGTGTCGTAAATGGCATATTGGCAAGTTTACGTTTCTCCTCAGACCATTTAAATTTATTTTTTGGGGTCATTTTACTGAACTTTGGCTTTTTGGATTGACATGCCCTCTACTATGACATTGGGCATCGGCCTTGGCAATCGACGTTGATGGCATTTCATCGTCTATGTCATGACTAGTGGCAACAGCTTCAGCACTAGGAGGAAGTGGTTCTTGATCTTTCCCTATTTTATCAACCAAATTTTTGTTCTCCATTGTTTTTTTGGAGTTATACAACAATATGCGGAACATTAGAGCGTACCTCTACACCACACAGGGCAAACCCTGTGAAAATTATTTGGATTAAATATTAATAACCCTTTTATTTGGAATAAATAATATACAGCACAGGACAGCACCACTGGACTTATATGGCAGCACCACTGGACTGGATTTATACGGTAGTACCACTAGAATTATACGGAGGTATCATTGGAATTATATGGCAGAACCACTGGATTTATATAACAGTACCACTGGACTGGATTTATAAAGCAGTTTCACTGGAATTTTACGGCATTATCACTGGAATTATACGGCAGTATCACTAGACTTATACGGCAGTATCACTGGACTTATACGGCAGTACCACTGGATTTATATGGCAGTACCACTGGACTGGATTTATATGGCAGTATCACTGGATTTATACTCCAGTACCACTGGAGTTATACGGCAGTATCACAGGAATTATATGGCAGTATCACTGGAATTATATACCAGTACCACTGGATTTATACGGCAGTACAGCTGGACTGGATTTATACGGCAGTATCACTGGAATCATTCGTCAGTACCACTGGAATTATACGGCAGTATCGCTGGAATTATACGGCAGAATCACTGGACTTATACGGCAGTACCACTTGACTGGATTTATACGGCAAGATCACTGGAATTATACGGCAGTAACACTGGAATTAAACAGCAGTACCACTGGACTTATACGGCAGTACCGCTGGACTTATACGGCAGTACCGCTGGACTTATACGGCAGTAACACTGGACTGGAATTATACAGCAGTATCACTGGACATTTATTGCAGTACCACTGGAATTACACGGCAGTATCACTGGATTTATACGGCAGTACCACTGGACTAAATTTATACTGCAGTATCACTGGAATTATACGGAAGTATCACTGGAATTATATGGCAGTATCACTGGAATTATACTGCAGCACCACTGGACTTATACGGCAGTACCACTGGACTGGATTTATATGGCAGTATCACTAAAATTATACTGAAGTATCACTGGAATTATACGGCAGTACCAGTGGACAAGATTGATGCGGCAGTGTCACTGGACATATACACCAGTACCACTGGAATTATATGGCAGTTTCACTGAAAGTTTATGGCAGTATCATTAGAATTTTATGGCAGTATCACTGGACTTATACGACAGTACCACTGGACTTACATGGCAGTACCACTGGACTAGATTTATATGGCAGTATCACTGGACTTATACGCCAGTACCACTGGAATTATACGGCAGTATTACAGGAACTATACGGCAGTATCACTGGAATAATACGGCAGTATTTCTGGATTTATATGTCAGTACCACTGGACTGGATTTAAACGGCAGTATCACTGGACTTATGTCAGGAATCGCCATTCAGTAGCATCTCACTTACCAGCGCGCTGGTGTGCAGGCCTCCGGAGGTCACAGCCGCAGTCGCGGCTGCATGAATGCAATGTCCGCGAGCATCATGTTCAATGTCGCTAACTACCCCTGACCCGCATCCTGTGTCCCCCCCGCTGTGTGCCGACATCTGTCTAGCATGGGCGCCACCATGACACCTGCACTCAGCTGATCCGGACATCCAATCCTGCGAGGTGTTTGCACACAGAAGCCAGCAACCAATCACTGCAGAGCAAGGGGTATAAGTTCCAGTCCGTGGCTCAGTCTCATCGCCTCTTACAAACGTGTCACATTCGGTGTACAAGTTCTTCTGGTTCCTGTGTTCCTGTTTCCAGTGTATTCCCTGTTGTCATTCCATTATTTCATCTTCAGTCTTCAGTCTTCCAGCTTGCTATGAACTCCAGCCACAGTCTGCCACAACAACTTGCAGTATGAGATTTTCCTAGGGTGTTTTCTCATTTCTTAGCCTGTGCACCTAATTACCAGCATTAAACACTGTGCATTGCATTCAGCACTTAACAACTTGCTGTGTTAGAGCTGTCTCCTGCTTGGGCCTTGCATGGCTTAAAGAACCTGTGCTTCTACAGAGACTGTGTGCTTTTATTGCTATCCATTATATACCGGAGTTCTGTTTATTTCATCTGATTTCATTATTGCCATTACCGTTTATATCAAGCTTCAAGTTCATCTTCATTACTCATTTGTTATCAGTGACTTTTTGAATATTAATTTCATCAGATTAAGTTATCATTCATTATTCCTGTCATCAGTTATACCAGTTATCATTCATACTCCATTCCTGTTGTTGCTGACTTCCAAGGCTATCATCAATTGTTTTCATTCATCTGTTTGTTCAGTTGCTGTGTGACCCCTGTGAGATAATAAATATCAAGCGCACATGCACAGGACTTTTCTTCAGCCTCCTCGTTTCATCTATCACACCTACACTGACACACTAGTGCACCCTCTGAGGACAGACAAAACTACAGACCGGACAGTTTGTCCGAGGCCCTTGGACCCGAACGGTGGTCAGAGTGTGGTCAGGGGCACTCCAAAGTTTGGTGTCACAACTGGATGGTCAAGAGGCTGCACAGCAGCAGATTATACAATTTCTACATGGGATGTCTTCCCGACTGGACACTCTACAACAGTCCTTCTCAAATCCTGTCCGTCCAGTTTCATCTTCAGTTTCAGTTCCAGCTTCCAGTTCCTCAGCTTCCAGCTCTCCAGCTGCTCCTGTTTCAACATCTCGCATTCATCTCCCTACACCAAGCAAATTTGATGGTAATCCTAAAATGAGTTGTGGGTTTCTAAACCAATGTGTAATCCACTTTGAATTGCTGCCGCAGAACTTTCCAACACCCAGGGCAAAGGTCACATACATTGTGTCCCTGTTGTCTGGCTCTGCCTTGAACTGGGTCTCCCCACTGTGTGAGTGAGCAGACGCTCTTCTGAATAACTACACATATTTTGTTGCTGCAATCCAATGCATCTTTGATGAACCTGGACGTACAACCTCCGCTTCCTCAGACCTCCTTCAGATTCGCCAGGGAACATGTGCTATGGAACAATATGTTATCCAGTTCCAGATATTGGCATCAGAAGTAAAGTGGAATAATCAGGCATTAAGTTGCCACCTTCTGGCATGGTCTATCTGACCGTATAAAGGATGAGTTAGTTACCCAAGATCTTCCAGAGCAACTGGGAGCCCTAATTTCTTTGTGTGTTAAATTGGATTTACGTCTACGTGAGCGTACCAGTGAACGTTCTCGAGGTGACCTTCGCAAGCATCGAGTTATGTCTCCAGTACAGTCCTTACCCATTACTCCTGATGAACCTATGCAGGTGAACAGGTCTCGCTTAACGCCTGAGGAGCGGTCAAGAAGGTTAAGGGAAAGACTGTGTCTCTATTGTGCTGCTGCTGGTCATCTGATTAGTTCCTGTCCTGCTCGTTCGGGAAATGCCAGGTCCTAACTTGTAAAGGAGGAGTCAAGTTAGGAACCTTAATTAAAGCTCCTTCTTCCCAAGATCTCACTCTGCCTGTTACCTTGGTAACACAGAATGGTCTTCAGTCTTTATCTGCCTTAGTGGATTGCGGTGCTGCTGGGAACTTTATCACACAAGCTGCAGTGGTCAGAATTCATCTTCCTGTCTCAAAATTGTCTTGTCCAGTCTACCTTACTGCCGTGGATGGAAGTCGTATTGCTGAGGGTTCCATCATTCAGCAAACCAAGCCAGTGGTCCTGGGAGTGGGCATTCTTCATTCTGAGCTCATTGAATTCCTGGTCATTCCAAAAGCCACCTATGAGATTGTACTAGGCATGCTCTGGCTTCAATTGCACAATCCACAATTCGACTGGTCCACACTACAGCTTCCTGCTTCCATTCGTGTTTGGTTCAAGTGCATTCAGTGAGATCGTCAGGTATAAAACTCCAGTCTGGTCTTCCAGAGGCCTATTAAGAATTTGCTGACGTCTTCAGTGAAAAGGCCGCTGATGTCCTGCCTCCCCATCAAGAATGGGATTGTCCCATTGATCTGGTTTCAGGGAGTAAGCCACCCAGAGGGCGTACTTACCCTCTATCTGTTCCTGACACTCAAGCCATGAGTGAGTATATAAAGGAGAATCTACAAAAAGTGTTCATCCGTCCGTCTTCATCTTCAGCTGGTGCGGGGTTCTTCTTTGTTAAGAAGAAAGATGGAGGATTACATCCCTGTATCGATTATCGGGGGGTTTGAATGATATTACTATTAAAAACAGCTATCCATTGCCACTTATTACAGAACTGTTTGACAGAGTCAGAGGTGCTCATATCTTCACTAAGTAAGATCTCCGCGGGGCTTACAATCTCCAATTTTACAATCCAAAGTGGCGACGAGTGGAAAACCGCCTTCAATACCCGCGATGGCTACTACGAATATATAGTGATGCCCTTCGGTTTGAGCAATGCCCCGGCAGTATTCCAGAACTTTGTCAAGTGTTTAGAGATCTTCTGTACGAATGTGTGGTAATTTACCTTGATGACATCTTGATATTCTCTCGTGACTTAGTTTCTCATCACCAACAAGTGAAAGAGGTTCTTCGACGTCTTCGACAGAATCTTCTTTATGGACAACTATCTAAGTGCATGTTTGAAGCCTCTTCAATGCCTTTTCTAGGATACATTATATCTGGTACTGACCTTCAAATGGATCCAGCTAAATTAGAAGCTATAGAGAACTGGTCTCTTCCTACGACGCTCAAGTCAGTTCAATGTTTCATTGGCTTTGCCAATTACTATAGAAAGTTCATTAAAGGATTCTCTACATTGATAGCTCCAATTACTTGCCTCACTCGCAAAGGGGTGAATCCTTCCCAGTGGTCTGAAGAAGCACTGTCTGCCTTTTATAAAATTAAACAAGCTTTTGTTTCAACTCCTGTGTTACAACAACCAGATGTCAACAAGGCCTTCATTCTAGAAGTGGACTCCTCAACAGTTGGCGTGGGCGCAGTCCTGTCCCAAGTCGGCGCTGATGGTAAGACTCACCCTTGTGGGTTTTTCTCTCGTAGATTCTTGCCTGCTGAGATGAACTACTCCATTTGTGATCAGGAACTTCTAGCAATCAAACTAGCCCTTGAAGAATGGAGGTATCTGTTGGAGGGTGCAAGATTCCCCATTACCATCTACACTGACCACAAGAACCTTCTTTATTTAAAGGCAGCATAGTGCCTAAATCCTTGACAAACAAGGTGGGCCTTATTTTCCTCTTGTTTTGACTTTAAGTTGCTGTTTAGACCTGGCTCTCAAAATGTCAAAGCAGATGCATTATCTCGCTCTATGGGCTCCAATGAGGAATCTTCAGAACAAGTTTCTCGACCAGTACTTAATCCTGTTGTGTTTGCCGCTACTAATGTATCCCTAGTTCCACCTCCAGGCAAGATGTTTGTTTCTCCTGAGCTTCGTCCAAATCTCCTGTCCTGGTCTCACATGTCCAAGTTTACTGGTCATCCTGGAGTCCTAAAGACTTTTAAGTTTTTGTCTCAAACCTACTGGTGGCCCGACATGAAAGCAGATATATTCAAGAATTCATAGCTTCATGTTCCAAGTGTGCTCAACACAAAGTTCCTTGTCGGGCTCCTGCAGGCCAATTGTTGCCAACCTCTATTCCAAGTCATCCCTGGTCTCATCTGTCGATGGATTTTATTTTGGACCTTCCTCCTTCCAAAGGGTATGATACCATCTGGGTAGTGGTTGACTGATTTTCGAAAATGGCTAATTTTGTTACACTCATGTGGTTGCCTTCTGCTCCAAAACTAGCACAGATATTTCTCTGTGAAATCTTCAGATTACATGGACTTCCAATTGAAATAATATCTGATCGGGGAGTACAGTTTGTGGCAAAATTCTGGAGGGCCCTGTGTTCTGCGTTGCAAATCAAACTTAAATTCTCCATGGCCTATCACCCTCAAACAAATGGTCAGACAGAGAGGGTAAACCAAGAGCTTGAGACATTTTTAAAACTCTATATTTCTTCTTCACAGGATGACTGGTATACCCCAGTATATTGGTCCGCCTATTGAATTCTTTCTTTTGTTGGTAAACATAATTTTGCATAAAAATTATTTTATGTTTGAGAATGCATTTTACTTACAAGGCCAAGGCACCGTCATGGGGTCGAATATGGCCCCCGCGTATGCTAATCTATTTATGCACAGTTATGAGACCACGAATATCCTTAACAACAGAGAATTTTTGCAGTATATAGCATTTTACACACGATTTATAGATGACATCTTCTTGATGTGGACATGGGGAGCTGATAGATTGAATGATTTCATTCATCATTTGAATGGTCTTTCAGGCACCATCAGACTGACTCATGCGAGCAGTCCTCACAGTATTGATTTTCTGGATGTAACAGTATATACTGTATAGAGAAAAAAAATGTTTCAGACTTCTATTTTTAAGAAAAAGACTGATAAGAATACAGTATTGTTGGCGGATAGCTTCCACCCTAGACCTTTGAAAAAGGGACTGCCGTATTCCCAGCTTCTATGTGTAGTTCGAATTACATCAGATAGAACCATGTTAATGATGGCATTACATAAAATGGGTGAGGACTTTATCCAAAGGGGTTATCCAAGGCATGAGGTTTAAGAAGACATTGAAAGTTGTTTATTGTTAAACAGAGAAACTCTTCTACAGGATGTCAATAAGACCAAAGAAATTGACCGGTTGATTTTCCCCACCACCTTCTCCATTTCTTCAGGGCATCTGTGAACATCGATTTTACGCCACTGGCATATTTTACAATCAGATCCAGTTATGAGTGCTTATTGTCAAAACATACCGTTATTTGCCTACAAAAGGAGTAGCAATTTGAAAGATCAATTGACATATTCAGACGTAAGCCCGACAGCTAACAGAAACACCTGGTTATCATTAAAACAAGGGTCTTTTCGTTGTAATGGATGTGACAACTGTCAGCATCTTATGACAGGTGATACTTTTGTTGATTCAAGGACAGGAATAACTCAAAAACTGAGACATTATATGACGTGTGACAGCAAGTTTGTTGTATATTTGATTGTTTGTCCATGCCAAATTATCTATGTTGGCAAAACAATACGGATGCTAAAAGAATGTATGGCAATGCATTGATCATTCATTAAGAAAGCCCTTTTTAGGATTGAACCCAGCACACCACCGGTGGCCAAACATTTTATTGAGGCAGGCTAGTCAATAAAGGACTTTAAATTTATGCCCTTAGACCAAATCAAACCTTTGAAAAGGAGTGGCGACCGACACAAGCTATTACTTCAAAAAGAATGTGAATTTATTTATAAATTCAATTGTGTTTCCCCTAATGGACTGAATGAAGGATTGAATCTCAATGTATTCTTACAGGATAGTTAGATTTGAGGACTGATCGCTGATTACTTATTTGTTCTGTGTCTTGTTTTATGCATGAACATGTTATGATGGAAGATATATTTCTATATTTTTATTTTGTTATATATTTGTCTTTCTAAATTGGTAGTGCTTTAAGTGACAACTTGCCTTACAGTTATTGGATCCAGTGAATATATTTCACTGATATATGACAATTTATGTTTCTGTATCTAATCACATGCATTACAGAATGTTCTTTGAGAGAAACTAGTTCTGGAATTAATAGTTGGGCGCCTGTCAGGCTTTTGATGATTGACATTGCCTGTATGTCGCAGATCTTTGTCAGGAACCCGTTGTTATTTGGGATTGCCAACAGCACCTTATTTTTGTGATGCGTGCTTACCTACATTGTATTGTTTACAGGATACAATGCAGTGTGTTATGTAATTGCTAATTCACGATTCAGTATTTAATATTATCATCTAAATACAGGGTTCATGCTTATGGAGGGTTAGCTGTCTGTTGAACAAATGGTTAAACAACCTATCTGACCCAGCTGACAACCAGAGCCCTAATTCCTGTGTACAATCTCGAACGGCAGCTGCCGCATCACGTGGTATGGTGACATGCCCGGAAATGCGGTCCAGCGGACGGCTCTGCGTTCCAAATACAGGAAGTCATTGACAACTAGCATTGCATGCTGACTCAGGAAGTGTGGTCCATCACCATGTAAGCTGGTTGGCTCCATTCTCAGCACTCCGAGTGGCGGGAATCAGTGACGGCAGGTGATCGATATCTGATGGCTAAAATGAGAGGCGCCCTACTATTTATAAAGCCCACATGTGCAGTATTTGGTATGATGCTCTTGAGAACGGTGAGACACCACGAAACAGCTGCCGGCCGCGGGTGCAATCTATTCATATCGAGGTACCTGCTTCAATACGATAAGTGACAATCTGTAACCAATAAGCTGTGAAATGCATGGATAATTTTTTTTTTTTTTTTCTCATGAATTATATTTTCATATTTCAAAGTGGTGTGCTGGTCTACTTTTTTTTGGCAACATGCAAATGGGCTGAAGAACTGTTGGATATAATATCTTTAAGGGACTACAGCACCTGAATATTCTCCGTATAGTGTGCAGTTTTTCCATTGCTTATACATATATATATATATATATATATAGATATTTTATATATTTTTATTTAATAGTCTTTGATCTAGTACAACTTAATTATGGTTTGATGGACATAACACATTTGTAGTTCTCCATCAATACTTTATTTGATTATTAGTAGTAAAGCCTGCATTACTACGATTACTAATACAAATGTCTTCCTTTTTTTCTATGAGATGCCTGTGCACTTTTTAGCATGTCTGCATTCCATAACTCCTAAAACATGGCCACCATCACAAGTAACCAATCCGAGCGTCACTTGAATCCCACCCGATCATGTGACACTGAGCCCGAGCCACAGACGGACCTAAACATACATCCGGAAACACATCACCAGAAGTGGGGCAGCCGAATCTAGCTGCATGGCTAGAAACACGTCACCCGAAGTGGGGCAAGACACAGAAGCCACATCGCCTCCCTAAAACGGAAGTGGAGCGGCGGCGCATGCCCAATAGAGCCCTTGCGGACCAGGAAGTGTGGCAGAAGTGCCACTAATTAAGGGACTAACTATTTCACATCATTTTATATCTTTACATATCACTCACTATGCTGCTTTCCATCACTGATGTAGTCACAATGGATCCTTGTGTAAAACTTATTTATTCCCTAGAATATTACCCATTAACAGGATATGATGTCATAGCACCTATTATCTGATTATACCAGGTATAAATAGGAGTCCTGTTCACTTGTCTCTCATCCCTTGATGAAGTCAGACAGACGAAACGCGTTGGGTTACCTCACTGACTCTCCACAATAAGATAAGGTAAAACTCTTATTTGTAAAAAACATTTCTTTGCAAAACTCTATTTCTTAAAAAAATTTAAGTCATTGTTCCAAACTAGATTGTGTATTTTATGTACTTTTTTGAAATAAGCCATTTTATGTATTTTTAGAAATAAACTTGTTAATCCTTTTACTACAATTATAACTACCTCTCCTTTTTGACTGTTTAAAACATGTTATTTCTTCAGTTATAGCTAATCAGATACCATGGGTCACTGACACCCCTATCCCTCCAACTCTACATCTTCTAAGTAGCATTTTACCTGTGCTAGATACTTAGGGGCTAGCTGACACCCTATATTAGTAAGGGGGTATCTGTCCTGGTAAAAAAGTGGCCATTTTTGTAGTTTATTCACACTTGCATGTGACGCCATACTCCCATTGCTTTCTTTTATTTTTTGGTATACCTTGTGAGGCAGCCTGGTGTTTGTGGTAAACACTCTAGAATATTCTGAATTAATTAACGCACTAATAAAAGGAATGACTGGTGCAAAAACATCTTTAATGAAGAAACACAAACTGACCCCCCACTCCCATCTGGTGACCTGGATGACCTGTTTTGGGGCATGAAGAGACTATTGGTCAAAGAGATAAAAACTTGGTGGGACATAAAGGGCCTAGAACATTACACTGAAATGACTGGTGCAAAAACATCTTTAATGAAGAAACACAAACTGACACCCCACCCCCATCTGGTGACCTGGATGACCTGTTTTGGGGCATGAAGAGACTATTGGTCAAAGAGATAAAAACTTGGTGGGACATAAAGGGCCTAGAACATTACACTGAAATGACTGGTGCAAAAACATCTTTAATGAAGAAACACAAACTGACACCCCACCCCCATCTGGTGACCTGGATGACCTGTTTTGGGGCATGAAGAGACTATTGGTCAAAGAGATAAAAACTTGGTGGGACATAAAGGGCCTAGAACATTACACTGAAGTGAATAGGATACCAAGAGGGCTGAGAATTTTGAAACAACCCACATTTGGAAATACAGACCTGGAATTCACTGAGAAATGGGACTCCATACTGCATACATGTTCCCTCCATTTGATGAAACTCCTCATTAGTGAAAGAAGGAAGAATGTGTCCATAATTGAGAAGGAGATCAAGGACAAAGAAGCATAAATGGAACCATTCAAGAACAAAGATGATTATAGAATCAGTGAGAGTGTCCTTAACAAGAAATTGGAACATATCGAGGAAGAAGTCATTAGAGGAAAAGAAAAGAAATTCATTAGAGACAAGACCGATTATGAACAAGGAAAAACAAAAATTGGAGCAGATTCAACACAACAAATATATCATATAAAACTACTCAGAGTTATCAATGGAAAACAGCCCCAAAAAGAAGTAGACCAACACGGAAGGATGAATATTTTTTCATCCCCCCCCCCCGACTGGGAGCCCACACTCAGGAATCCAGTACAAGAAGATATAAGACATGCATCCCCATTAAAAAGAAGGTACACAGGTGAAGAGGAAAACGGCATGGCAGGAGGGAGAGAGCACAAAAAGAGAGATCTACAGTAATCGATCCAAGGGACAAAGGAATATTCAACTTATCCACACACAGCCTTACTTATCATGAAATTTCCCTCCTAAGCAAAGGCCTCTCTTTTATACCTACTGAAGGCCTCAATAAGTTTGAAACTTTCATCGACTTGAATAAATTCATATGAAAACTTACACTCAAAAGACATTTCCTCCGAAAAGGAAGACGCTATCAATTCTAACTATGAGGACAGATCCAACTCAGACTTGAAACCTAAATCCAAATATTACCCAGTGGAATCAAAAGGAAGTAATATCAGTATCTTCTATGACTTAGTCAAAAAAAATCTCTGCCAGACAAATCTGGCACCTGTGGTAACTAAGAACCTTAACAACAGAGAGATCGAAGCACTAAAAAGACTGCAGAAGAATACTGGAATAGTGCTAAAACCAGCTGATACAGGGGGGATGGTCATCATGGACCAAGATAAGTATGTGAAGGAAGCACTACGACTTCTCAGGGACACTAACTCCAACACTACACTTCCAGGGGATCCTAAAGAACTGTATATAGAAGAATTGAAAACCCTTCTCAAAGGCATGAAGGCTAAGAATATCAATAAAGAAGAGTTTCAATTTTTAATACAATCCAACCCCATCACCCCCATCTTTTACTTTCTACCCAAAAGTTACAAATGTCTGTTAGATCCACCGGAAAGACCAATAGTCACAGGGATAGATTCCCTTACATTGAACCTGTCAGAATATGTAGACGTATTTCTAAATCCATACATCAAGGAACTGCCGTCATATATTAAGGATACCACCATGGAACTGAATTAAATGAAAACAATACAATGGAGGGACACCTATCTAAGGGCAACGATAGATGTCCAATCATTATATACCTGCATTGAACACGCAAAGGGATCACAGCATGCAGACTTCATGGACAAAGACTACTCACTCACAGAAACTCACAAACATTTTATCTGTGACATAATGAATTTCATTCTAAGTCGGAATTATTTTAAATTTTTAGATAAATTTTATCTTCAATGCTGTGGTACAGCAATGGGAACTATCTTCGCACCCAGCTTCGCAAATTTGTTTATGGGTAAATGGGAGGAAAAACGTGTTCATAGCTCACACTTTTACCAAGCACATGCAGTCTTTTATAAATGATAAATTGACTACATTTTAATTATATGGAATGGCAGTACTGAGCTTTTTATGGACTTTTTTTAACATTTTACAAGAGAATGACATGAATCTTTCATTCACCTCTAATACCAACAGAGTTTCCATAGAATTCCTAGATCTGGTTCTAATGGGAGACGGAACAGTTGTTTCTACCAAAAATCACATCAAAGAAGTAGACAAGAACAGTTACTCAAAGAAATGGAGGAACAACATCCCATATTCACAATTCCACAAGATTAGGATAAATTGCAGTAGAACAGAAGACTAAGAGGAACAACTGAATATTTACAAGAAAAGATTACAAGAATAACTAAATCCCGCAGCAATTTTAGAAAAGGCAATTACAAGAACCAGGAATCTAGAGAGAAATGACCTCCTGAACTATAAGAAAAGGGATGAGAAAAAGGAATCCATCGGTTTTATCACCACCTTCAACTGCCACGAAAACACCACAAGGACCTCACTCAGGGACCACTGGGGGATACTCCTGATGGACCCAGTACTCAAGGAAATCCTCCCAGAAAAAACAGAGATTATTTTCCAAAAATCTAAAAACTTGAAAGACATCTTGGCACCAAGCATGCTACATGAATTATCTCCCAGAAATGCTCCCCATTCTCTGCCCAAATGTGTGGGAGCTTATAAGCGCGGACACTGCAACATTTGCAAGTACCTCAATCCCAACAGGAGAACCTTTAACAACACTGATGATACCCAGGAATTCAGGATAAAATAATTTACTAAGTGCAACACTACATCAGACTAGAGTATACCTGTCGTAAGAAATATGTCGGGAAAATTAAAAGGACATTAAAACATGGAATCCAGGAGCATGTTCGAAACATCAAAATAAATTGGACTCTCATTTGATCTATAGACATTTCAACCTTGTACATAACTCCAACCCAGAGGAACTCACCTTCAAAGCCATTGACACATGAAGATTGGCGAAAGGGGTGGAGACCTAGCGAATAAATTGTCCCAACGGGAAATGTTTTGGATTTTTCAACTTAAACATATGCATCCCATGGGCTTCAATGAAGGTTACGAAATCGTCCCTTTCCTATAAAGTTGATGAACTCAGTCTAAGTATCTTATGTTTGGGTATCCTCTTTGTCACGTCCTCACTCATTACCTCACTCCTCCATTGTTATCTTCTTTATATTATATTATTCTCACTCTAATACTGTAATTTTATTAGCTATCATGCACAATAAAAGTATTTACCAGAATGATACCAGACGTACTGTTTAGATGCCACTACCTACAGTCATACCACACTGGTTTTACGCCCAACTCCATTCGATCTTGGAAGCTAAGCAATGTTGGGCTTAACCAGTACCTGGTGGGATACCACCTGGGAAGACTAAGTACTGTAATAAAAAAGCTGGAGTACATACCTGGTATCCATACACGCACTGATCTTTATATGCATATAACCACACTTCATATATATATACCTGATCGCAGCCTTATAAACTGGTTTTTAATGGTATTTATAATCACTATACACATTTTCACTATATCGAGGTTCTTCACCACTAACGTCATCCTATGCTTTATTAATGCACTTCACATGCCTATTACAACCATCTATATTGGAGTTATATATATATCTCATATGACCACCCTTTTCCCCTTTGTTACCACAATAAAATTTGGATTTCTAACCTAATACGGCTGTTTCCCATATTTCTTCAGTACAGAGCTTTAGCACACCTGATATACACCCCCCATATACCTTATGCTCAATAACACCATCATAGTATTTCACTACTATATGCCTTTTTTGAAATATTTATATCTATATTTATCCTTACATCTTATACATATATCCCACTTTTAATATATAAGTTTACATACCCTAGCAGAATTTGTGATTTTCTGGCCATTTGTCAGAGAATATGAATGATAATTCACAAACTTTTCTTTCACTCATGGTTAGTGGTTGGGTGATGCCATTTATTGTCAAACAACGGTGTTTACTCTTTTTAAATCATAATGACAACAGAAACTACCCAAATGACCCTGATCAAAAGTTTACATACCCTGGAGATTTTGGCCTGATAACATGCACACAAGTTGACACAAACGGGTTTGAATGGCTACTAAAAGTAACCATCCTCACCTGTGATCTGTTTGCTTGTAATCAGTGTGTGTGTATTAAAGGTCAGAGAGTTTCTGGACTCCTGAAAGACGCTTGCATCTTTCATCCAGTGCTGCACTAACGTGTCTGGATTCTGAGTCATGGGGAAAGCAAAAGAATTGTCAAAGGATCTGCGGGAAAAGGTAATTGAACTGTATAAAACAGGAAAGGGATATAAAAAGATATCCAAGCAATTGAGAATGCCAATCAGCATTGTTCAAACTCTAATTAAGAAGTGGAAAATGAGGGATTCTGTGGAAACCAAATCACGATCAGGTAGACCAACAAAAATTTCAGCCACAACTGTCAGGAAAATTGTTCGGGATGCAAAGAAAAATCCACAAATAACTTCAGCTGAAAAACAGGACTCTCTGAAAAAACGTGGTGTGGTTGTTTCAAGATGCACAATAAGGAGGCATTTGAAGAAAAATGGGCTGCATGGTCGAATCACCAGAAGAAACCATTAGTACGCAAATGCCACAAAGCATCCCACTTACAATACTCCAAACAGCACAGAGACAAGCCTCAAAACTTCTGGAACAAAGTCATTTGGAGTGATGAGACTAAAATTGAACTTTTTGGCCACAATCATAAACGTTACATTTGGAGAGGAGTCAACAAGGCCTATGATGAATGGTACACCATTCCTACTGTGAAACACGGAGGTGGATCGCTGATGTTTTGGGGATGTGTGAGCTACAAAGGCACTGGAAACTTGGTCAAAACTGATGGCAGGATGAATGCAGCATGTTATCAGAAAATACTGGAGGAAAATTTGTACTCATCAGCCCGGAAGCTGCGCATGGGACATACTTGGACGTTCAAACATGACAATGATCCAAAACACAAGGCCAAGTCGACCTGTCATTGGCTACAGCAGAATAAAGTGAAGGTTCTGGAGTGGCCATCTCAGTCTCCTGACCTCAATATCATTGAGCCACTCTGGGGAGATCTCAAACGTGCAGTTCATGCAAGACAGCCCAAGAATTTACAGGAACTGGAGGCTTTTTGCCAACAAGAATGGGCAGCTTTACCATCTGAGAAAATAAAGAGCCTCATCCACAACTACCACAAAAGACTTCAAGCTGTCATTGATGTTAAAGGGGGCAATACATGGTATTAAGAACTGTGGTATGTAAACTTTTGATCAGGGTCATTTGGGTAGTTTCTGTTGTCATTATGATTTAAAAAGTGTAAACACAGTTGTTTGACAATAAATGGCTTCACCCAACCACTAACCATGAGTGAAAGAAAAGTTTGTGAGTTATCATTCATATTCTCTGACAAATGGCCAGAAAATCACAAATTCTGCTAGGGTATGTACACCTATGAGCACAACTGGTGTATATTATATATATATATATATATATATATATATATCTCTTATATATTTTTATATATAGTTATGTAATAGTCTTTGATCTAGTATGACTTAATTATGGTTTGATGGACATAACACATTTGTAGTTCTCCATCAATACTTTATTTGATTATTAGCAGTATAGCCTGCATTAAACCACTAACGATTACTAATACAAATGTCTTCCTTTTTTTCTGTAAGATGCCTGTGCACTGATTAGCATGTCTGCATTCCTTAACTCCTAAAACATGGCCGCCATCACAAGTAACCAATCCGAGCGTCACTTGAATCCCACACGATCATGTGACACTGAGCCCGAGCCACAGCGGGACCTAAACATACATCCGGAAACACATCACCGGAAGCGGGGCAGCCGGATCTAGCCGCATGGCTATAAACATGTCACCGGACGTGGGGCAAAATCGAACAACACAACAGGAGCTGCGTCACCTCCCTAAAATGAAAGTGGGGCAGCGGTGCATGCCTAATAGAACCCTTGCGGACACAGGTAGTGTGGCAGAAGTGCCACTAATTAAGGGACTAGACTATTTCACATCATTTTATACATTTATACTGCTCGTTTTTTAATAAATTACATATCACTATGCTGCTTTCCATCACTGATGTAGTCACAATGGATTCTTGTGTAAAAATTATTTATTTCCTAGTATATTACCATTTAACAGAATTTGATGTCATAGCACCTATTACCTGATTATACCAGGTATAAATAGGAGTCTCTCACCCCTTGAAGAAGTCAGACAGACGAAACGCTTTGGGTTACCTTACTGACTCTCCACAATAAGATAAGCTAAAAAAAACTCTCATTTGTAAAAAAAAAAAAACTATTTGCAAAACTCTATTTCTTAAAAAAATTTAAGTCATTGTTCCAAATTAGATTGTGTCTTTCATGTACTTTTTTGAAATAGGACATTTTATGTATTTTTATAAATAAACTTGTTAAACCTTTTACTATAATTATAACTACTACTCCTTTTTGACTAATTAAAACATATTATTTCATCAGTTAAAGCTAATCAGATACCGCTGGCCGCTGACACCCCTATCTCTCCAACATATATATATATATATATATATATATATATATATATATATATATATATATACACACACACACATATATATATATACACACACACACACACACACACACACACATATATATATATACACAACCGACTTTTGGCAGCACTCCCAGGTACAAATAACTCAGTCCCGGTGCCCTCCTAGACCCGCAAAGCCACAGGTCAATACAACAATCCACTGTAGGCGGCACACCGGTCACAAAAGATACAATACAGCAGGTTGCAGCAACAACGTTTCAAAGTTTTTTCTTCGTCCTCAGGTTACAAAATAACAGAAAAAGACATACCTTTTTATTCCCCCCACACATGTGCAGTGAGCTCCGGCGTGGTTCTGGCGTTCTGACGCCCATCAGTGATGTCATCCAGCCTCCCCGCCTACCAGAAGCATCACACTAGGATAGTTTCAAAATACTGTCTACAAATAATCTAGTGAAAATGACTCAAAATACATTTAAAAACATTTCAAGACTCACAAATAAAAACAACACATAAAACAGACACAGATGCGGTATATATGCAAAAAAACATGTGCAGTCACCATCTGAACTCCACAGCAACCTCCACAGGTGCTAATAATCGTCAAAGCTTTCTCATTAACTCATTCTATGCTGCACACAAAGGGTACTCACTGCATGGGCTATAAAAAACTATGTAAACCCAGAGATTCATTAAGCCATACTTGCCTACCTGACCCTCTCCATGAGGGAGAAAATGCTCTGTTCCTGGACTTCCCTGTTAATGTATGATTGCCATCACCTGTGGTGAAACACCTTTCTTATCAATTACCTAGCTCACCAAAGGTGATGGCAATCATACATTACCAGGAAAGTCCAGGAACAGAGCATTTTCTCCCTCATGGAGAGGGTCAGGTAGGCAAGTATGCATTAAGCCCTTTAGGTGCTAAGGTTTGCAACTCATGAATCCATTTAGATTCTTTTTGCAACAAACGTAAAGATCTATTACCCCCTCTTAATCAAGCTGGTTCATGATCAATAATCATATATTTTAAGCAGGCTATGCTATGCCTAGCCTGCATAAAATGACGAGCAACCGGCTGGTCACTAGTACCATGTTGAATTGCATTCCTGATGGCCATTTTATAATTAGCCATCCGTTCCCTCAAAGTCCGGTCGGTTTTGCCGACGTAATGAAGTCCGCAAGGACAACTAATCAAATAGATAATAAATTTGGTAGTACATGTAACTCTGTAATTAATACTATGTATTTCCTACCACTGAACGGATGATTAAAGGTATTGCCAGTCAGGAGAGATCTACAAGTGATGCAATTTAAACATCTAAAACAACCCTTGCGTAGGGATAGAAACATATTTTGTTCACTTTGACTGGATTGTAGCCCCGTTACATCTGTTTTGACTACCCAATCTCTAAAATTTCTTCCTCTCGTATAAGTGGGCATAATAGAAATATCCGTCAGATGTAAATCTTTGTCGGTCTGTACAATTGGCCACAAAGCTTTCGCCGTACGGGCAATTGATGTACTATCAGTATTGAAATGATTAACCCATGGTAGGCGTTTAGAGACAGGTTTCATTTTCTTAGATAGCAACAGGGATTGTCGATCCTGCATAAGGGCTTTCACTTTTGCTGCTAACAATTCTTTCAAAGGATATCCCCTCTGTCTAAATTTTACTATCATACCATCAATCTGAGATATAGCATCCTGTTTGTTACTGCAAATCCTCACCGCCCACAAAAACTGAGAATAAGGCAGGCCTAGTTTAGAAGAATAAGGATGAAAACTCTCAAAATGAAGTAAAGTGTTACGATCAGTGCTTTCGTGATATAAATTCGTAGTCAATACACCATCGCTACACTTAATCTGAACATCCAAAAAATTCACACTTTCCTTACTGGTATTAAAGGTGAACTTAATAGGGTGTTCAGACAAATTATGAGTGTTGACAAAAGCACAGAATTCCTCCTCTGTATGGGACCAAATAATCAACACGTCATCTATGTAACGCAAGTACAAAAAAATTGCATCAGATACAGCTGTATCATTAAAGAAAATTTCTTGTTCTGCGGTAAACATGTATGCATTGGCGTACGACGGGGCCACAGGGGACCCCATCGCACAACCAGCAATCTGCAGGTAAAACCTGCCATCAAACACAAAATAATTGTGTGTCAAGGTCATATTCAAAAGATCCAACACAAAATCAATATCAGGGCCGGAATACAAACAATTATCTTGAATTAATTTACGAACGGCCACTAAGCCAGCTTCATTGGGGATTACCGTGTATAAACTAGCGATATCAACACTACATAAAATGCTGCCCACATGAATATTCTTCAAGGCTTGTAGATGATTAATAAGTGAAGTAGTGTCTAAAAGATATCTATTACGGCTGACAATACACGGTTGCAACAATGAATCCAAATAAGTTGCCACATTTTGAAATAAGCCCTTACGGCAGCAATAATAGGGCGACCCGGTGGATTGTCAAGCCGTTTGTGAATCTTAGGTAGGGAATATAACACTGGGACTACCGGGTGTTCCGCAATCAGTGCCTTCATAAGTGTATTAGAGATAATCCCTGACTTTACTGCCATCTCTAATTTATCATGTAACGCCTTAGCATACCTAGTGGTGGGGTCACCTTCTAAAGCTCTATACACAGATGTATCACTTAATTGCCGATACAATTCATCTTTATAAGTCTCCAAGTCCTGTATCACAATACCCCCACCCTTATCGGCTGGGCTTATTGTGATATCTGTATACGATGACAAATCTCTCAGAGCATCATATTCAACTTTACTAAGATTATTATAACCATTGATATTCAAATGGGAAATCACATCAGTAGATACATTATGATCGAGTAAGCGTCCATAGGTTTTAATAGCCGCATTATATGATACTGGATCAAATTTGCTGCGATTTTGTAAACGAGACAATTGAACAGGTAATACTTCAGTCACAGTAGGGCTCTGACTTGACCTTGCCCCATTAAAATGTTAATGTAACTTCAATTGTCTGTTCAGCTTATATTTCTCAATTTCCCATTGTAATGGTTTAAATTTAACTGTAGGAACAAATGACAATCCCTTGCTCAGAACCTGTAATTCAATAGATGTAAGAACATGAGAAGATAGATTAAACACTATTTCTTCCGGAACAGTGGGGTCGACTCACTCTGCCGTTGAATATGATGCTCTGAGAGATTTGTCATCGTATACAGATATCACAATACGCCCAGCCGATAAGGGTGGGGGTTTTATGATACAGGACTTGGGACTTATAAAGATGAATTGTATCGGCAATTAAGTGATACATCTGTGTATAGAGCTTTAGAAGGTGACCCCACCACTAGGTATGCTAAGGCGTTACATGATAAATTAGAGATGGCAGTAAAGTCAGGGATTATCTCTAATACACTTATGAAGGCACTGATTGTGGAACACCCGGTAGTCCCAGTTTTATATTCCCTACCTAAGATTCACAAATGGCTTGACAATCCACCGGGTCGCCCTATAATTGCTGCCCGTAAGGACTTATTTCAAAATGTGGCAACTTATTTGGATTCATTGTTGCAACCGTGTATTGCAGTGCCGTAACTAGGCATTTTAGCGCTGTGTGCCAGAAACGATAGTGGCGCCCCCCCCCCCATGTAATACAGGGGCAGTGCGCGCCGTAGGCGCGCAAACATTTTTATAGGGTTGTGGCTTCACGGGGAAGGGGCGTGGCCACAAAATAATAGCAATTCATACTACGGTGCACAGTAGTCTACATTATTCAAATTACGCTGCACAGTAGCGCCACTACACCAGGTAGAGCCCCTTTTATACATTACAATAGACAGCGTCCCCCTTTTTACACATTACAGCAGACAGTCCCCCTTTTTACACATTGCGGCAGACAGTCCCCCTTTTTACACATTGCGGCAGCCAGGACCCCATTTTACACATTGCGGCAGCCAGGACCCCATTTTACACATTGCTGCAGCCAGGACCCCATTTTACACATTGCGGCAGCCAGGACCCCATTTTACACATTGCGGCAGACAGTCCCCCTTTTTACACATTACAGCAGACTGTCCCCCATTTTACACATTGCGGCAGACAGTCCCCCTTTTTACACATTACGGCAGCCAGTTCCCCATTTTACACATTGCGGCAGCCGGGACCCCATTTTACACATTGCGGCAGCCGGGACCCCTTTTTACACATTGCGGCAGCCGGGACCCCATTTTACACATTGCAGCAGACAGGACCCCATTTTACACATTGCGGCAGACAGTCCCCCTTTTTACACATTACAGCAGACAGTCCCCCATTTTACACATTGCGGCAGACAGTCCCCCTTTTTACACATTACGGCAGCCAGTCCCCCATTTTACACATTGTGGCAGCCGGGACCCCATTTTACACATTGCGGCAGCCGGGACCCTTTTTTACACATTGCAGCAGCCGGGACCCCATTTTACACATTGCGGCAGACGGGACCCCTTTTTACACATTGCGGCAGACGGTGTGTGAGAGAGAGAGAGAGACAGAGAGAGAGAGAGAGAGAGAGGGGATATACTTACCTTCTCCCCGCTGACAGGCTCCTCGAGTCTCCTGGTGCAGGCAGTGAGGTGAGAAGGAGGAGGGGGAGCAGGGAGCCGCAGCAGCGCTATGTCATTGGTAGTAAGCGCCGCTGCAGCATCCCCCTCTCCTCCTGTATTGGCTGCCCGGCGCTGCTGTGGATGCTGGGGAACCGCATCCCAGCATCCTTAGCAGCGCCGGGCAGCCAATACAGGAGGAGAGGGGGATGCTGCAGCGGCGCTTACTACCAATCAAATAGCGCTGCTGCGGCTCCCTGCTCCCCCTCCCTCCTCCTCCTTCTCTCTGCTGCCCGGCGCTGGTTTCTCCTCTCCCTCCAGCGCGGCGCACGGCGCAGACTTCGGCGGCATGTAATGAGTCAATTTGACTCATTACATGCCGCTGGCCGTGCGCCCCCAGGGCAACTGCGCTGTGTGCCAAGCCCCCTTGGCACACACGTAGTTACGGCCCTGGTGTATTGTCAGCCGTAATAGATATCTTTTAGACACTACTTCACTTATTAATCATCTACAAGCCTTGAAGAATATTCATGTGGGCAGCATTTTATGTAGTGTTGATATCGCTAGTTTATACACGGTAATCCCCAATGAAGCTGGCTTAGTGGCCGTTCGTAAATTAATTCAAGATAATTGTTTGTATTCCGGCCCTGATATTGATTTTGTGTTGGATCTTTTGAATATGACCTTGACACACAATAATTTTTTGTGTTTGATGGCAGGTTTTACCTGCAGATTGCTGGTTGTGCGATGGGGTCCCCTGTGGCCCCGTCGTACGCCAATGCATACATGTTTACAGCAGAACAAGAAATTTTCTTTAATGATACAGCTGTATCTGATGCAATTTTTTTGTACTTGCGTTACATAGATGACGTGTTGATTATTTGGTCCCATACAGAGGAGGAATTCTGTGCTTTTGTCAACACTCATAATTTGTCTGAACACCCTATTAAGTTCATCTTTAATACCAGTAAGGAAAGTGTGAATTTTTTGGATGTTCAGATTAAGTGTAGCGATGGTGTATTGACTACGAATTTATATCACGAAAGCACTGATCGTAACACTTTACTTCATTTTGAGAGTTTTCATCCTTATTCTTCTAAACTAGGCCTGCCTTATTCTCAGTTTTTGTGGGCGGTGAGGATTTGCAGTAACAAACAGGATGCTATATCTCAGATTGATGGTATGATAGTAAAATTTAGACAGAGGGGATATCCTTTGAAAGAATTGTTAGCAGCAAAAGTGAAAGCCCTTTTGCAGGATCGACAATCCCTGTTGCTATCTAAGAAAATGAAACCTGTCTCTAAACGCCTACCATGGGTTAATCATTTCAATACTGATAGTACATCAATTGCCCGTACGGCGAAAGCTTTGTGGCCAATTGTACAGACCGACAAAGATTTACATCTGACGGATATTTCTATTATGCCCATTTATACGAGAGGAAGAAATTTTAGAGATTGGGTAGTCAAAACAGATGTAACGGCGTAATAATCCAGTCAAAGTGAACAAAATATGTTTCTATCCCTACGTAAGGGTTGTTTTAGATGTTTAAATTGCATCACTTGTAGATCTCTCCTGACTGGCAATACCTTTAATCATCCGTTCAGTGGTAGGAAATACAGTATTAATTACAGAGTTACATGTACTACCAAATTTATTATCTATTTGATTAGTTGTCCTTGCGGACTTCATTATGTCGGCAAAACCGACCGGACTTTGAGGGAACGGATGGCTAATCATAAAATGGCCATCAGGAATGCAATGCAACATGGTACTAGTGACCAGCCGGTCGCTCGTCATTTTATGCAGGCTAGGCATAGTATAGCCTGCTTAAAATATATGATTATTGATCATGAACCAGCTAGATTAAGAGGGGGTAATAGATCTTTACGTTTGTTGCAAAAAGAATCTAAATGGATTCATGAGTTGCAAACCTTAGCACCTAAAGGGCTTAATGAATCTCTGGGTTTACATAGTTTTTATAGCCCATGCAGTGAGTACCGTTTGTGTGCAGCATAGAATGAGTTAATGAGAAAGCTTTGACGATTATTAGCACCTGTGGAGGTTGCTGTGGAGTTCAGATGGTGACTGCACATGTTGTTTTGCATATATACCGCATCTGTGTCTGTTTTATGTGTTGTTTTTATTTGTGAGTCTTGAAATGTTTTTAAATGTATTTTGAGTCATTTTCACTAAATTACTTGTAGACAGTATTTTGAAACTATCTTAGTGTGATGCTTCTGGTAGGCGGGGAGGCTGGATGACGTCACTGATGGGCGTCAGAACGCCAGAACCACGCCGGAGCTCACTGCACATGTGTGGGGGGAATAAAAAGGTATGTCTTTTTCTGTTATTTTGTAACCTGAGGACGAAGAATAAACTTCGAAACGTTGTTGCTGCAACCTGCTGTATTGTATCTTTTGTGACCAGTGTGCCGCCTACAGTGGATTGTTTTTTATATATATATATATATATATATATATATATATATAATATCACATGTTGTTGTTTTTTTCTTATCAACTAATAACAGGAAAGCAGTTTGTTGCAGAAAGTTGTAGTTAAAAAATAAGACTGGGAACAAAAGGTTGGGCAGAGAGTAAAAAGTAAAACCTACTAAACTGCTCGAATCATTTTGTCCTCTGGTTTAAACACTGAAATATTACACTTACCCTAGAGAGCAAATCACTTTTCAAGCACTAGCTGGTGCTATAACTGGTGCTGTCTGCACACACAAAAATAACACTTCAAAACATGTTACAGAACATCTACAGAAGCAGTCTAAAACTATCTGCTTCCTCCCAACGGCAGGTAATGTTGCTTACAGGAGGGGAGTGGGCAAGCCCTGTGCCCCCTTACCCAACTCCAGAAGTTACTCACCAGAAAGTTCCTCTGCATTTTATCCATTCTAGATCATCAGCTTCTACTTGATGTTGGCTGCTCTTGATTTGGTGCTGGAGAACTTGGTTGGATCACCTGACACTGCATCAAGCAACACCCCCCTCAGATCTGATAGCTGCCTCCCCTTGTGATTTTTCTTACAGTAGTATTGCCCAAAGTGCATCCCTGCCCCAGCTCCAGCCACTTTCTGACTAAGACAGAGGGGAGGCTGATTTTATACTGTAGCTGCCTCACCTCTGGTCTCTCCCTGACAATCCCTGTATTTCCAGCAGAGAGTTGCAAATTTGGTGAGTTTTGACTATAAACATTATTATCATTATAATACAAAAATGATATTTCTAAGCTTTAAATATCTTCTTTGTCTTATGCTAATCATTTTCATAGTCACAAATCTGGAGTAAACTGGAGTATGACTGGTGAGGTTCTGCCTACCCTGACTGCACGTCACTGAGCTACACATGCACAGGAGAGCAAACAACGGCCATCTTAGTAAAGGTAAGGGATTGAAGCCACCCTGAAGGAGCAACATGGAGACTTCAAATTTCAACAATATTACCATAGTACCCATTGCTTGTGAGTTTCTGTGACTCTGGTCAGTACTTCTGTATATTCTCGGTATGTAAAATTAAAGTGGGAACTATAAGCATGTCTGTCTGCATCATACTTGCCTACCTGACTCTCTCCATGAGGGAGAAAATTATCTTTTCCTGGTAATGTATGATTGCCATCACTTGTGGTGAAACACCTTTCTTATCAATTCACTAGCTCACCACAGGTGATGGCAATCATACATTACCAGGAAAGTCCAGGAACAGAGCATTTTCTCCCTCATGGAGAGGGTCAGGTAGGCAAGTATGGTCTGCATACCGTATTCTCAGTGGAGATCTTAAATCTCATTTACACATTGATTCTTTAGTGACCTATTTTTGCTAACAGAAAAATTAAAGGGATATTTTTTTGTCTATACAGCTAAATCTGTGCGTCATGTGTGGTACAGTCCACCACAATTCTATATTCAAGTAGACACAATAAAACATAACTTGTGTAAAACTGTAGAATGTATTTCAGAAAAGAACTTCTTTGCAGTTATACTATAACTATCAACATTGTTACAAACATTCTGCTGGGATAGAACTGTTTGTGCTGCTTTTTAGCATGGCATAGGAGACCATCATGTACAACTTTGATACCCTCACACCCAGAGCAGGTCCTAGGCAAAGGCAAATTAGGCAATTGCGTAGAGCATTTGCACTGCCTATAGTCTGCTTCTGCTTTACAGTGGTGGTTGTGGTGGTTTGTGGGGCAGAGGTACCCACCAACTGCTCTGCATTTGCCCTGCCTGTCTGAGCTGATTGGGCAGCTGCCGGAAGGACAGCTGAGCTGAGCCTGCAGCAGTAGGGAATGCTGGCACCAGAGCAGGTGCAGAGCAAGGCTGGGCTTGCTGGCAATTATAAACATGCCGTTCTATTTGGGTGGCCATGGGCAGCGCAACTCACAAAGCTGACCTGAGCTGGCAGACAGGGTTGAGCGACACACATGTGGATGTACGCTTGCTCAAATTCTTCTGCCACTTCATGTAATCTCAGACAGAGTCAATGATGTTGAGATCAGGGCTCTGTGGGGGCCACATCATCACTTTCAGGACTCCTTGTTCTTATTTACGCTAAAGATAGTTCTTAACGACATAAAGAAGAACAAGGAGTCCTGGAAGTGATGATATGCCACCACAGAGATCCGAGCTCAACATCGAGTCTGTCTGTGATTATATGTACTGTATGTGAGGGCATAGGTAATACAGGGTGTGTTGGGGTAGAGGGATTTGGGGTGTATCATGTGAGGGACTAGGGTGTGTGTGGTGTTGTAGAGGGGTATGTAGTGTATGTGGGGGGACAAGGGAACTGGGGTGTGTGGTGTGGAAGAGGAAAATGGGGTGTATGTGGTGGGACAGGGAGTGCATGGTGTGCTGGGAGAGAAATTGATATGGTTGTATGTGGGGAGACAGATGAAGTAGAGATTGTTGGGGTAGAGGGGTATGTGGTGTATGAGGGAAGGCATGGAAAGTAGGTTATGAAGGAGTAGAGAGATATGGGGTGTATGTGGGGGGACAGTGGGAGTAGGGTTTGTGGAGGTTTAGGGATATAGAGATAGGGGTTGGGTATGGGGAGATAGGGTGGTATACCTGTATGTGGACTTTGGGGGATATGGGGAGTGAGGTATGTATGTGTGAAATAAGGGGTGTAGGGGGGTTGTATGGGGTTATGGGATAGAGTATGGGGGTTAGAGGCAGAACTAGCAGCAGTGCAGCCAGTGCATTGCATCGGGGCCTGACGCAATGTAGGTGGTGGGATTATCTGCAAAAGGGCACCAGCAAAATTTCTTGCCTAGGGTATCAAATTCGTAAAGGTCGGCTCTGCTATAAGAAATGTCTTCCACATTGCTCCCCTGTATCCCATCCTTCCCTCTGTAACATCTCCCACTTATTCCCCAACCTTCTCCATAACATACTGCATTTCTCTATCTCTAATAACACAGCACCCACCTCTATAAAAAAATGTTTCTTCCCTCTCTTTCATTTTGTATTTGCATATGTTAATAATTTATTTTATATGTAATAAATGAGACTTTAGTATTGAATAATATTATCTGAGATATTGACAAATTATATTGTGCACAAATTATATACTGCTATTTTAGCATTTACTGTCACTGTGAAGCTGCACCTGCTGGTGTAAACCAGGTGCACGTACTGAGGTTCTCTCCTGGAGTAAACCAGGTGCATAGGTTACTCTTGTCTCGGGTGTAGTATGGTTTGCCGGCGGCCGGGATCCCAACCGCCTATACAGCTGCCCCTGCCAAGCAAATTGCCATTTTTCAGGTTGTGCCTTACACATGTGATTTACTGTAGATGCCATACAATTCATCATGAGACCCTATGGGCCAACTCAGTTTAGTGCAATTTGATTTTTGGCTGTGATGCCATGTTCAGCTACACACATAGTCACCATATACAGAATATTGCTGACCATAATGGTCCATTCCAGAACTGCACATCGCAGCCATTGTCCTGAAATAAATTCTGTGGTAATTGGTTAGCGCTACTCAGGTGTAATGTGCTATCCCTAGTGGCTTTACAACCACACAGAGGTGTCATAACCAAACCACATAGATGCAATAGTAAATAGAGAGTAGGAATCGCTCTAGAATACTTAATATAAGTACCTATAGTATGTATTACATAATGCCTTTCTAAATAGATAACTTAATATTATGATGGAAACATACAGAGAACATTAACGTTCTCTAATATTATCTCGGACTGCTGACTACAGTTCCCTAAACCTTGTGGGCATAGTCATACAGGGGTAGATTAAAGAGTCACTTAATTGTTCATTAATTCTGTTGATAGGCTGTTCTTGTTTGTGGATGTGTAGAAATCTGTATGCAAAAACTGCAAGTAGGTTCGTGCATATAATAATATATCCCAAAAGGCAGAAGGTTCCAAGTGTGGTATTAACAGGTGCAATACTTTGTCACATAAATATCCCTGTCCAATACAGAGTGAGCTTGCTTAGGTAGATGTATTTACCATCACTCCACCTCAGAAGTATTAGAGTGTGCAGTATCAGGTAAAGTCAGACACTGTGACACAAACAGGTAGGGTAAGATACACAAAATGTTGAACTTGTTTAAAAATAGGGAAAAAGATGGCTAGAACTCAAGCAAAATGTCCCATGGATCCTGGGCAAATTTATCTAGAGTGTTGGGTAAAACGACAGCCAATCACTATGTTTATATCCCCCGTAATCATGTCATTTAGTTCAAAACTATACACTTTGGCTGGTCATGTGTATCAGTACTAGATGACTAAATACAATGCATGTGGAATGTCTGAATTTGAGTTGCAGGCACCACAGAATGAGATGTCTGACTTGAATGAAAACATTTCTGTAAATTGTGCAGATTTTGTGATCTGTCAAGAGAATGTAATGTAGCAAAACTGGATGGTGAAAATGTATCAGAAGTGATTGCTGCAGTGTCTGTTTGAATACTGAAGACAGACATGAATAAACAGAGCAGTGTGGAACATTAGGAAGCTGGAGTTGGGCACGACCTGACTTGTGTGATAATGGGGAAGCAATGATTAGCAGTAGATAAATATCCCATATTTAATTAGATTGGAACTGCATAGCAACTGCTTACAAATGTGTTTGAATCTGCATTGTATTATGAGCCCCTGGCAGTAATTAAATCACAATTCATTAAATTGCAACAGGGCATGCTAAATGAGAAAAATTGTAATTGCAAATGTTGTGAACATGTCAACAGACTACAGACAAAAGTGATGGAAGAAAATATGATTTCAGAAATGTTAAAAGATACTCACTCAATGAAAGAGGTGGTAGACCAGTTACTTCACTTAGTTCTATGTGGACTCTAAGAAGATTCTAAGAAAAGAGAAAGTACCATCAAATTTATTTAATAGGGATAATATATTCAGTGATGCGTGGGTGTGGTGAAGACACCTTCTGCTCCTACCAAGACCCAGTCCTACCCACAGAGGCCAACATGGGAGGTACCAGAATCCATTACCTGGGAGTTAAGCAAGTCTTCAGTAACTTTCAATGCCTTTATGTCTGAATACTGTCCCCATTGTCATAGCCGGTAGAATTTGTGAATCCATTGGATATGTGCTAGCAGTAGAAGTGCATGCCTCTGAGAGGAGAAAACGAGGAGGATGAATGTAGTTTCTTTCCGTATGCTTTTATTAACCAAAAGACATATAAGAGCAAATATTTAAAGAACAAAGATGAGGAATTCCAAAAGATTATAATGCAGAGTGTCAGGAATCAGCGTTCAGCAGCATCTCACTTACCAGTGCGCTGGTGTGCGGGCCTCCCGAAGTCACGGCCCCCAGTTGCGGCTGCATGAATGCACTGTCCGCGAGCGTCATAATTTATGTCGCTGAGTACCCCTGAACTACATATCTTGGTTCCTGTTTCTGCTGGTCAGTCTCCTGCAGCCCATAGCTCACTATGCTCCACTCAACCAGTATTATCTTTTGGTAACTACTAACCAGCAGCCTGGAGTACACAGTGCTTCTAGTTAAACAGCATTAACTCCCGGCGCACTACATATCCCAGCCAGCAACCAGCAGTGCATTGCATTAACTGTCTACAGAATCATTCTCCTGGTTAATCATTAGCTCCAGCTAACTCACAGCTGATCTGAACACCCAATCCAGCGGGGTGTGCTCTCACAGAGATGCAACACCCAATCATCACAGACCAAGGGGTATAAACTCCAGTTCCTGGCTCAGTCTCACCGCCTTGGACAATGCGTCGCATTGCTGCATAGCGTCTCCTGGTTCCCGTCCCTGTTTCCAGTCTCCAGTGTTCAGACTCCTGTTTCCAGTGTTCAGACTCCTGTTTCCAGTCTCCAGTGTTCAGACTCCTGTTTCCAGTCTCCAGTGTTCAGACTCCTGTTTCCAGTCTCCAGTGTTCAGACTCCTGTTTCGTCTTCAGTGTTCAGACTCCTGTTTCCAGCTATCTCCTATTTTCTGTTATCTCCAAGTGATCTCCCAGTTCCAGCATTACTGTGGAACAACAGGTCCCAGCATTACATCAGCTCCAGCTTCTGCTACAGTCAGCTTCCACCGTTTGCAGTAGAGACTTCTCTCCTGGTGCTATCTATTGTTTTCACCTGTGTATGGTTAACTTGCTTGCTGCATTGTGCTATGACATCTGGCACTTAATAAAACCTCTTCATGTGCATTTCATGCAGTCTCCTGCGTAAACCTTGCTTGGTTGTGGACTTTGCATTACTATTGACTGTGTGGAGAATTATTGCTGGGTTTCAATCCATCTGTGGGAGTGATCACTATCAGATTGCTACTCTGGTTTCCAGATTAGTTCATTGCCTAAATCACTGCACTGGTTTCCAGACCAACCGAATATCTGTGACTGTTTATATTACCTTTGTCAGCATTTCCTGTACCAAATTATTTCAAGTTCATCCGTTTCTATTTTTGTTATAGTCCATGTGCATTTAATAAACATCATTGCACAGGAATCTTTACAGCCTCCTCGGTTTCTCCATTGCACCACAACTGACCCACTAGTGCCCCCTCCGGGGACAGACAAAACCACAGACCTGACACAGAGTATTCATGGGCAGAGTTATTGAAAGAGTCCATATAATAAATGATTGTCTGATATGGCTAGTGAATACTGAAAGAGTTTGTACGTTGGAGAGTTAATTGTTGTGACTGAAGAACACTGAAGGGGTTTTGCTAAATGGATGGTTGTTAGACGTGGCTGAAGAACAATGAAGGGGTTTTGCAAAATGGATGATTGTTGGACATGGCTGAAGAGCACTGCAGGACTGCTGGGAAATCCTTTATGGATAGGACTCCAGGAGACACTATCCTAAGTGGCAGGCTGTGACCTGGGGTTGTAACCACTGGCAGTTGTGCAGCAAATTACAGCTGAGGTGACAATTCCGTGGAGCTGAAAATCCAAGGGACACTGAAAGGCATGCAGGTTGACCTGTGGGATCACAGAGCTAAGACACCTGTACTGGGACAGAAACATAAAGCACTGGCAAGGTTTGAATTCAGACTGCCCCCTTTTACCAGAGAGCTCAGCCTGTGAATGGCTGGAAGAGACCAGAGACCAAATCCCACTAGCATACTATGAATTGGTCTCCAACATGGTGGCCCCCAGTACTGCAGACACGCCAGAGAAGGTGAACTTGCTCAGGCAGCCTCCCTGTACAGTGCTCCAGAGCATGAGACATATCTTACACTGTCAGCCTTCCTGCATAGTGCTCCAGTGGCAACCGACTGCACAGTCACCAGCTTCCTCTCAGCTGCAGCACACCAGCGGCCCTCACACTGCCGCCACAGTGCTAGCCATTTGACAGAAGCCCCCTGGAGACCATCACTGGAGGTGAGTCCCCCGGTCCATGACCCCTATGAGCAGGGCCGGCTCCAGGCCTACTAGCACCCTGAGCGAGAAAATGTAAAAGCGCCCCCCCCCCCCCCCCCCCCCCCATGCGCGCGCCGAAGGCGCGCGCGTCCCCGGAAAAGTGGGTGTGGCCTCTGGAAAAGTGGGCGTGGTCTCATAACTTCATATCATCAAACTATAAACATATTTTCACACAATTAGCAGCCTTACACATAGCCACAGTAGTGTTCCTTACACACAATGTCTCCAGTATAGTGCCAGATACACATGACATGCCCCGCAGCAGTGCCAGCTACACATGACATGCCCCGCAGCAGTGCCAGCTACACATGACATGCCCCGCAGCAGTGCCAGCTACACATGACATGCCCCGCAGCAGTGCCAGCTACACATGATAGTGTTCACTTTTTAGGGCATGGTGCTGATCACAGGGAGGGCACATTTTTAAGTTAGGAGGGCAAAATGATGTACATACTGCTTGTTGTTCCCATACCTATATGTAAAAGAATGGACAGTGCGCGCCGAAGGCGCGCAGCAAAAATTAAGGGGAGTTACTTCGTGGGGAAGGTACGTGGCCACATAATAGTGGCAATTTGCATTACACCACACAGTAGTGCAGCTAATACACACTGCACCAGGTAGAACCTCCTATACACTTTGCGCCAGGCACAGCACTGAGACACATTGCCTAGCCACAGACGCCTAGCGGGAACACTACATGACACGCCCCCCAGCAGTGCCAGCTACACGTGACATGCCCCCCAGCAGTGCCAGCTACACGCGACATGCCCCCCAGCAGTGCCAGCTACACGCGACATGCCCCCCAGCAGTGCCAGCTACACGCGACATGCCCCCCAGCAGTGCCAGCTACACGCGACATGCCCCCCAGCAGTGCCAGCTACACGCGACATGCCCCCCAGCAGTGCCAGCTACACGCGACATGCCCCCCAGCAGTGCCAGCTACACGCGACATGCCCCCCAGCAGTGCCAGCTACACGCGACAAGCCCCCCAGCAGTGCCAGCTACACGCGACATGCCCCCCAGCAGTGCCAGCTACACGCGACATGCCCCCCAGCAGTGCCAGCTACACGCGACATGCTCCCCAGCAGTGCCAGCTACACGCGACATGCCCCCCAGCAGTGCCAGCTACATAAATGGCCACAGAGTGCCAGATACATAAGTGCCCACACAGTGCCAGATACATAAGTGCCCCCACAGTGCCAGATATAAAAATGCCCACACAGTGCCAGATATGTCCCCACAGTGCCATATATAAAATTGCCCCCACAGTGCCAGATATGCCCCCACAGGGCCAGATACATAAATGCCCCCAGTGCCAGATACATAAATGCCCACACATTGCCAGATGCATAAATGCCCCCAGTGCCAGATGCATTATTGCCCCCCACAGTGTCAGATACATTAATGCCCACAGTGCCAGATATGCCCCCACAGTGCCAGATATGCCCCAGTGCCAGATATGCCCCAGTGCCAGATATGCCCCCACAGTGCCAGATAAATAAATGCCCCCCACAGTGCCAGATAAATAAGTGCCCCCACAGTGCAGATATACCCCCACAGTGCCAGATACATAAATACCCCCACAGTGCCAGATACAGAAATGCCCCCACAGTGCCAGATACATACATGCCCCCACAGTGCCAGATACATACATGCCCCCACAGTGCCAGATACATACATGCCCCCACAGTGCCAGATACATACATGCCCCCACAGTGCAGATACATAAATGCCCCCACAGCGCAGATATGCCCCCACAGTGCCAGAAATGCCCCCACAGTGCCAGATACATTAATGCCCCCTCACAGTGCACAGATAAATGCCCCCCCCCGCAGTGCCAGATAAATGAATGCCCCCCACAGTGCCAGATAAATGCCCCCACAGTGCCAGATACATAAATGCCCCCACAGTGCAAGATTCATAAATGCCCCCACAGTGCAGATATGCCCCCACAGCGACAGATATGCCCCCACACTGTGCCAGTGCCCCCACAGTGCAGATATGCCCCCACACAGTACCAGTGCCCCCACAGTGCAGATATGCCCCCACACAGTGCCAATGCCCCCACATAGTGCCAGTGCCCCCACAGTGCAAGATTCATAAATGCCCCCACAGTGCAGATATGACCCCACAGCGACAGATATGCCCCCACACTGTGCCAGTGCCCCCACAGTGCAGATATGCCCCCACACAGTGCCAGTGCCCCCACAGTGCAGATATGCCCCCACACAGTGCCAATGCCCCCACATAGTGCCAGTGCCCCCACAGTGCCAGTGCCCCCACACAGTGCCAGTGCCCCCACACACAGTGCCCGGCCCCGACGATCCCAACATACCTGCGGCGACGCTGGGAGGGGACGTGCTGCTGTTGAGCCTGAGGGCCACCGACTGTTCCCGGCCGCTTGGTGCGCGCTGCGCGGCGTCTGACGTCAGACGCCGGCGCCGCGCCGCGCAGCGCAGCGCACAGTTTTGAAAGGCCGGGGACGGCGGGGAGAGCTGCCTGCAGTGTACAGGGCCGGCTCCAGGTAAGACTATGGCGGCGCCAGCGCGCGGCGCCCATTAAGGGTGGCGCCCCGCGCGGCCGCTCTAGTCGAACGTGCCTAGAGCCGGCCCTGCCTATGAGGTTACAGCAGAATAAACGATAAAAAACTGAAGACGTGTTTGTGTTTGCTAATTGTGAAAGAGGGGTTGGTGGGTATACACTGATAAATAATTATGGACTTACATGCACAACATACAAATTGTGATCATGACACCATACTGTATATAGGATACACAGTGGTGTAATTAGGCATATTAGCGCTGTGTGCAAGAAACGGCATTGGCGCCACCCCCCTTATGTAAAATATGGGCAGTGCGCGCCATAGGCGAGTAGATTTTTTTAGGGGCGTGGCCTCATAGGGAAGGGGTGTGACCACAAAATAATACCAATTCATACTACGGTGCACAGTAGTCTCGATTATTCAAATTATGCCACACAGTAGCGCCACTACACCAGGTAGAGCCCCTTTTACACATTATGGCAGACAGCGTCCCCTTTTTACACATTGCAGCAGACAGCATCCCCATTTTACACATTACAGCAGAAAGCATCCCCTTTTTACACATTGCGGCAGACAGAGTGCCCCTTTTTAAACATTACGGCAGACAGTGTCCCCTTTTACAAATTACGGCACACAGCATCCCCTTTTTACACATTACGGCAGACAGCGTCTCCCTTTTTACACATTACGGCAGACCGTGGGGTTGATTCCGAGTTGTTCGCTCGCTAGCAGATTTTAGCAGCATTGCACACGCTAAGCCGCCGCCCTCTGGGAGTGTATTTTAGCTTAGCAGAATTTGTGAACGAAAGATTAGCAGAATTGCGAATAGAAATTTCTTAGCAGTTTCTGAGTAGCTCCAGACTTACTCCTACACTGCGATCAGTTCAGTCAGTTTCGTTCCTGGTTTGATGTCCCAAACACACCCAGCGTTCGCCCAGACACTCCCCCGTTTCTCCAGCAACTCCCGCTTTTTTCCCAGAAACGTCAGCTTTTTTTCGCACCCTCCCTTAAAACGGTCAGTTTTCACCCAGAAACACCCACTTCCTGTCAATCACACTACGACCACCGGAACAATGAAAAATCTTCATTAGGCAGTGAGTAAAATACCAAACTTTTGTGCTAATTTACTTGGCGCAGGCGCACTGCGAACATTGCGCATGCACAGTTTGCGACTAATCACTCCGTAGCGAAAAAAACTAATGAGCAAACAACTCGGAATGACCCCCAGTGTTTCCATTTTTACACATTACGGCAGACAGAGTCCCCCTTTTTATACATTATGGAAGACAGCTTCTCCCTTTTTACACATTATGGCAGACAGCATCCCCTTTTTTCACATTGCGGCAGATAGAGTTCTCCTTTTTACACATTATGGCAGAGAGCGACCCTTTTTTATACATTGCAGCAGACAGCGTCCCCTTTTTTATACATTACGGCAGACAGCGTCCACTTTTTACACATTACGACAGACAGCATCCCCTTTTTACACATTACGGCAGACAACGTCCCCTTTTTACACATTTCAATAGCAGAGCCCCCTCTTTTACACATTACAATAGCAGAGTCCCCCTTTTTTACACATTACAGTAGCAGAGTCCCCCTTTTTTACACATTACAAGAGCAGAGTCCCCCTTTTTTACACATTACAATAACATAGTCCCCCTTTTTTACACATTACAATAACATAGTCCCCCTTTTTTACACATTACAGTGACAGAATTCCCCTTTTTTACACATTACAATAACATAGTCCCCCTTTTTTACACATTACAGTAACAGAGTCCTCCTTTTTAAGCAGGCAGAGGTAGAGGGGATTGTGTGTGTGTGTGTGTGTGTGTGTGTGTGTGTGTGTGTGTGTGTGTGTGTGTGTGTGTGTGTGTGTGTGTGTGTGTGTGTGTGAGAGAGTCTTCAGCAGAAGACAGCCGGAGCAAGTAGGGCTCAGGGATGGAGTGGGGGGAGCGGTGATGCTCCGCAGCCCTTACCAGCGGGAGTGGGAGACACACTGCCCAGTCCCTTGCAGACACACCAGGACATAGAGACGGCGGCAGCGGTACAGGGGGAAGGTAGGCGGCAGGACTTCAAGTAGTAGCGAGCGACTGCCTGCCAAAAATAGCCGAGCAGGGGGGGGGGGGTGTGCTGACGATGGTGAGGCTTCAGTGCATTTGCGCTGTGGGCAAGGCACCATCGACACACACCTAGTTACGGCCCTGAGGATACATGCTGGACATATAAAATTCAAGCCAATATTACCAGAGATACCAAACTGTCTATATTGTATTCATCTGTGAGCAACACTCCATTGTGAGACAAAGAGAGAGTAGTATTGGTTCATGGTCAATTGTGCTGCAGTCACAGATAAAGAACTTTTGTGGACTTCTATTGCAGTAATGCAGCCATATTTATCAACTGTCTGATACCACACTGGAGAATAAGTGGCTATCCAACTTCCTCTACTTATGGCTGTTATCCAAGTCACTGAAAAGACTACAGGCCCTCATAGGCAAATGCATGGGGAGGGGTTCCAGGAGCCTCCCTCATCTTGAAGTGGTTCAAATTATAACCACAATAGCAATAGTATATAATACGATTACTAGAGATGCCACCACATCATGCAGTTTAAATGACAGAGCAGAGCTGCTGCACATGCCCAGTGGTAGCAGCTTCTTCTACTGAGTTTGCTATGTGTGCGGTTCTGTCTCCTCAATGAGGACCAGAGAGTAGCTACTAGGTAGAAGAGACAAGAGCCTTACCATGAGATGGGAGGATATGTGCTTAGTTCTTAGTACTGGTTCTATTATGTTTAAGTATTTATTATAGCCTGTTAAATCTCTTACTGACCACTTATCATATTTTTATTATTTAAATATGTTTAATACAGCCTATACGATAGATCATCTATTGTGTTAAATGTTAATACTGTATTTCATGCTCTGCAGAGCAGAAGATTATGGATTGTATTTGGAAATCCCACTATCGAAATCCTACTTTTGCCACTGGGTCCCTTGACAATGAAAATTGGTCAATTGTCCAACATCTATGAACTGATATCCAACTATGGAACATATAAGATGACATAAGACATTATATGCACACACCAATAACTGGCATGAAGAGCAAACAAATGAACTGATTGCAGAACATGGTGTTCAAGTTGCCACAGAGACAGCTCTGATGGTTCTAGGATGCTGGTTTAAGAACTTAAAGAAATTTGAAACCATGAAGTAGCTGTAGCTAAAGTTGTCTAAGGACCATGCATGCAAAGAAGGCCCGCAACATACATTACAGTGATCATCTGATGCAATCATTTTAGTTTACGCATCGCAGGGATGGACTCCAATTGGAGTGCCTGTCCCTGGATGTGATTTTTAATACATCTGAGCAGAAATTAATTTCCTATTGCCCGAATAGAGGCAATAATAAATTGTATTTATCATGTCTAGAACTTAATACATTTTAATTGGGTGGAGAAAGCAGCTGCTGTAACACACTGAGCGCTAGAAAGGAAGAATACAATACATTCCTTGTCTGTATTTGACAGTAATGTCCTTTGATATGTGTTCTCCTATCCTGGATAGTGTTCAGAGAACAGCTCCAATCATGCAAAACAAGAAAAATACAAACAATCCATTGTGTAGTATGTCCAGATAAATGAATGTCCTTTAGAAACAGGAGAGTTGTTATAATAGAGGATTAGGGCGTACCCCACTCACACAAGTAGGAATAATTGTAGACTCATAAAGGTATCTTCACCTGAGGTTTTTTTTCCCAGCTCGACAAATAGGGTGAATTTGCATATAGACCCATGTTATGCAGAAAGGCGTGAATAAACCTTGTGTAGACAGAACACGCATACTTTATATGAGGTGTACCCAAACTCACAAGATAGAGGTAGGTAGAAAACACATAAAGGTATCCTTAACAACCGTCGTGTCCTGAATGATATGCAGAGTGAGGGCTCCAATCTAGGTGGGATGCCTTTATAGATAACCCTGTGGTGGACAGAAAGACGTGAGTGGTATAGATAGACAGATCACGCTTACTTCATAAACTTACAGGATAGAGATATGTAGAAGACACATAAGGGTATCTTTATGAGGTATCATGAAGCGTACCCCAACTCACAATTCCTAATGTCGAGATGTTTGCATCATGGTATCTTTATGTGGATAAACTCCTTATTCAGCGGAGATCAATCACACTCGATTTCACGATTTTTCCAAAAAATAACATTTACTGGATTACACACTAATCCACAAGAGATACATAAATCCACATAAAAAGGTACAAGATTTAAAAAGGAAGGTCAACAAATAGCAGCGAGAAAAAAATAATTCAAAAGTGCAAAATAGTGTTTACAAATTACTCACACTCCTCGGATCATCAATTAATCAACGCATTTCGGTCAGGTGACCTTTATCAAGATGTGCTGGAGTGGGTCTGAGGCTAGAAATTTATAGGGAGCATTACCAATGAAAATAAAACAGGAAGTGACCTCACATCAAAACATTCGATTTGTACAGGTTTATATATAACTAAAACATCCAAAAGCCAGCAAAAAAACTTTACAGATAGGAATAATTCATTTTTACTTTTTCTAAACTATATGTCAATTCTGTATATATATATATCAAAGAAATTCCTCGATCCCACTGCCCGGAAGTTCCAGTAATCGGGAATCATGGAGTATGTAGTCCACCTGTGCTGCTTTGCGCCATTTTGGTGAACTTTCCAAATTTCACTGTATACCTAGTGCTTTTTTTCACCAAATGGAAAGTTTACCATACAGGCATCAATACATATCTGAATGTTTGCTTTTAGGGAAGATAGACATTCTATGTTCAAAATAACTTGTGGGGGAAATGTTGAATAAGTGGAACTCCTAGATGACGATTTATTTGGAATAATGGCTAAACTAGACACCATCTTGATAAAAGAATGCAAGATATAGTGGGAAGTTGCCACTCTGGAAAGATATTTGTCCCATAATATTATCCCACATGGGTTGAAAATATCTAAATCTTCCACGTTTGAAACCTCGAGGGAGGATTTTAAAAATGGGAGGAGATTATTGATTCCTGCTTGATGTAGATAAGTAAATACAAAATGGAAGCTGGATGTCAGTTTGTTTATTGCTTAAAAGAAACTGTTGTTTTAAATGTGATTTTTATATGTTTGCAGAAACTGTGATTTTTAGTCAAAACAAGAAGTTAAGGCCAGCTGCACAGTGTATCATGAGACTACGGTTAGATAGTTTTTGCAGAATAAGGAATTGTGTTTTGCAGAATAAAGATAATTAAAAGTAGGTGAAAGGTAAAACATATTTTAATATTAAACAGTCATAATTACAAGATGTTGAGCTAATTAATTGGAAATTTTTTATAAGGGAAGTATATGAATTAATAATATAGTCTGATAAATGAATTGTGATTGGTTTATGTATATGATTGGCCTGCTAATTTAATTGAATCATGTAACGCTGTAATGAAAAGTATATCAATTAAATCAATGTGTTAATGTTCAGTTCATGATATTCTTTTATCGTAAGCCCTGTGAATTTCACAATGCAGTAAATCTACCAAAGAGACTTCATTTTTCTTCAATTATATTGAACGGCTGTAACATTTTGGAGGTCCCGTACCGAGATCAATCCAACATTGACATACGAAGAAGAACTTTCACAATGCAGTAAATCTTTCAAAGAGACTTCATTTTTCTTCAATTATTTTAAATGGCTGTAACACTGCTCATTTTCATTAATGAGGTTAATTATTAAGGAGTGGAGAGAAAGAAGTAGCTAACTAAACTTGATGAAGATATAGCAACTTATAAATCCCTGGTCTCTCCTTATTCAAATTCTGAGGATTATAAAGAACTAGAAAAGGGTATCAAGATTAAACAAAAAAAAAAACACAAAGACAATTAATGGAATTTAAAAAAAAAAATTAACAGGGAAGTCAGAATCTCAATTATGTCCCTGAAGTAGTAAATGAGGATACAGTTAGAGGGAGAATTGAAAATAGATCCCGACCTAATAGGAGAAAGTTCAATGATAATCCACTAATCAGAATGCCCCCATATAAGAGACATATGGAATATATGATGCCAATAATATGTCATACAGACCAATCACACCACGGACTTCTAGATACAACTTTAAGCCCACTAAGAGATGAGACAACTTTAGAGAAAACTACAGGCAGAGGACCCTAGAATGGAGGGATACACAAATAAGGGAGAGTATAATAACTCCATATCGGAATGACCATAAACCAGTACCAACATATAACTATTTCTCTCCCCTGCGTAACCTAGAAAGACAATTGCATTTTTTAGACAGGCGACTACACCAGCCAAAGTACAGATAAAAAAGCAATTTCAAAAAAGAGGAAAAAGAGGAGGTGTAACAAAACTTAGGAAAAGAATAAGAATTAATAGAAATAAAATCAGAGGGACAAATGTCAGCTCTTCCGATATCCATAAAGAGGAGGAAATAAACTCCTTACAATAAGTAAAGATTTTTAATCTTAGTTCAGATGTCCTAACACTAAGGGAAACCTCCGTCTTAGAAAAAGGTTTAAAATATGCGCCTACAAATTTTATTAAGCCATTCGATCTCTACCTAGACGTGCAAAATTTTACTAGGAAATTAGCTATAAAAAAATTCTTTGCCAATCGAGACTATGATAGAACAAGAACACGCCACATTAACCCCTTTTAAACCTAACTCCATTATTTTTCCAAAGCATGTACAATGCCCGATTATTGAGTCATTTACCAGTTTGGTTTTGGATGATTTTAAAGAATTACAAACATATTCCAAAAGAAACTTCAATTTGTCAGCTAAAGAAAGGAAAACATTAGGAGACTTAAGAAAATCCAGTTCACTTGTAATTAAACCAGCTGACGGGGGGGAAGTATTGTCCTAACGGATATAGAAAAATATGAAGGTGAAATATAAAATCTATTGGGTGATTCGACCACATATAGGAAATTAAGAAGTGACCCTTAGGAACAGACGATATGTAAATTAAAAAAACTTAGTGGACAAATATGAAAAGAAGGGCACATTAAGTAGCAAGGAATCAAAGTTTATTATAACTGAAATTCCAACAACCCCTGTCATTTATTTGCTCCCAAAGTGCACAAATATATGACAGATCCGCTGGGGCGACCCATCATATAGGGGGTGGGCTCCATTACGGCAAATCTGTCAAAGTTTATTGATTTTATATTGTGGCGCAAAGCAGCTCGGGTGGACTACATCCCCCATGATTCCCGATTACCGGAACTTCCGGCCAGTGGAATCGAAGAATTTATTTGATATATATATATACAGAATTGATATGTAGTTTAGACAAAGTAAAAACTAATTATTCCTATCTGTAAAGTTGTTTTGCTAACTTTTGGATGTTTTAGTTATATATAAACTTGTACAATTTGAATGTTTTGATCAGCCTCCAGTAATGATGTGAAGTCACTTTCTGTTTTATTTTCATTGGTATTGCTTCCCATAAATTTCTAGCCTCAGACACACTCCAGCACATCTTGATAAAGGTCACCTGACCAAAACGTGTCGATGAATTGATGATCTGAGGAGTGTGAGTAATTTTTAAACACTGTTTTGTACTTTTTTTTACATTTTTTATTTTTCTCGCTGCTATTTTTTGACCTTCCTATTCAAATCTTGTACCTTTTTATCTGGATTTATGTATCTCTTGTGGATTAGTGTGTAATCCAATAAATGTCGTTATTTTTTTGAAAAATCGTGAAATCGAGTGTGATTGATCTCCGCTGAATAAGGAGTTTATCCACATAAAGATACCATGATGCGAACATCTCGACATTAGGAATTGTGAGTTGGGGTACGCTTCATGATACTTGATAAAGATACCCTTATGTGTCTTCTACATATCTCTATCCTGTGAGTTTGGGTACACATTTTATGAAGTAAACGTGATCTGTCTATCTATACCACTCACATCTTTCTGTCCACTACAGGGTTATCTATAAAGGCATCCCACCTGGATTGGAGCCCTCACTCTGCATATCATTCGGGACACAACGGCTGTTAAAGATACCTTTATGTGTTTTCTACCTACCTCTATCTTGTGAGTTTGGGTACGCCCCATATAAAGTAAGCGTGTGCTGTCTACACAAGGTTTATTCACGACTTTCTGCATATCACGGGTCTATTTGCAAATTCACCCTATTTAGCGAGCTGGGAAAAAAACTCCAGTGAAAGGTACCTTTATGGGTCTACAATTATTCCTATTGTGTGAGTGGGGTACGCCCTAATCCTCTATTATAACTAAAGGACATTCATTTATTTGAACATACTGCACATTGGATTGTTGTTTGTATTTTTCTTGTTTTGCATGATTGGAGCTGTTGCTCTGAACACTATCCAGGACAAGAGAACACACATCAAAGGACATTATTGTCAAATACAGACAAAGAATGTATTGTATTCTTCCTTTCTAGCGCTCAGTGTGTTATAGTGGCTGCTTCCTCGATAGATGTTTCTGTATATTTAAATGTGGTGACATTTATTTAGGAGCCTCAAACACCCGAGCTACTTTGCGCCATTTTGGTGTACTTTCTAAATTTCATTGTATAAATTTTAATTGGGGCCCTTATTGTAGTATTTTTATTCTATTACACTATTATCTGCATTTCCCATAGCGTCCATGCTATTAAATGTTGGCATATGTGTGTGTATGTAGGTAGATAGATACATAGATACTGCACAGTAGATAGATCTTTGTCATTAGGTAGATGGTGTGACTGGTAAGTCCAGCTGCCCATGAGGGGGTGACATTCATTAACTTAGGGGCACCAAATTGAAATTCTATCTTGACCCCATGTAGGGTAATACATACTGTACTGTATGTTGGAGAGAGATGTATCTTTGGAGAGACTACACCAGGTCTAGTCTATATAACCACTAGATGGCATATGACTTGTTATCTTCAGCTGAAGATTGAGATACAGAAATAATTCAGTGCCCAGAATTAATATGAGAAATTTGGTCATGACCTGATGGTGCCGGAGCATTCTGAGGTAACATGTGAATCTCGCTATGGATTTCTATGCACAAAATGCCAGATGATATGACTATCAACTAGTCATTACAAATAGAGCTCCAGTTTAAACTTTGGAAATTCACCTTCCAATCATTACATACTATATTATATACATATCTATCTATCTATCTATCTATCTATCTATCTATCTATCTATCTATCTATCTATCTATCTATCTATCTATCTATCTATCTATCCATCCATCCATCCATCCATCTATCTATCTATCTATCTATCTATCTATCTATCTATCTATCTATCTATCTATCTATATATATATATATATATATACACAGTATATAGAGTACTGTCCAGCAGTTTTAGGCAGGTGTGGAAAAATTCTGTAAAGTAATGCTTTCAAAATAGAAGTGATAATTGTTTTGGTTTTTTTTTGGGGGGGGGGTTTACAGCAATAATTTTTATTCAATTTTTTGTTATGCAAAACAGGGGTACAGAAAGAAGAAAAGGGAGGGAGGGGAGTGGAAGCAGTAAATACATAGATGAGACAATAAGTATACTTATGCATACAATTCAAAATCAATCAAACATTTGTATCAGAAAAACTACAATGGACGTAATGTAGTAAGGGATACATAATGAAGGAAAGCAAAAAAAAAGACACTGAGTTCACAATAATACAAATTGCAACCATGAGCACAGAGCGATCCCAGACTCGGGAAGAGGAGGGGTCTCCATCCGGGGGAGGGCTGTGAGGATGAATGTCCGGGGAGGAGGATCGCAGTACTAAATTGGCTCCCTCACCCTCCGTGGCAAAGAGCAGCCAAGGCTTCCAATGCACTAGAGGGGACTTGACAGAAAGGGAGCAAGGCATATACTCAGTCTCCATCAAAAATTGTTTCTGAATTTTATGTATGACTTTCATTAAGGGGGGAGGGTATGGATTGTTTACAATTCTGGGCTAAGGCCGCACGGGCTGCAATGCAAATATGACCTAAAAACGTACTGTAAATTAGCACCTATGGTGCGCAGGTAGACATTTAGTAAAGCAATGAGGGGGGTCGGGGACAGAGTGAGTCCAAGTACTTTATTAATCAGCCCAAACACCTCGACCCAGTATAACTTAATAGAGGGACAGGTTAAAAAAATATGAAAAAGATAGCCCACCTCACCGCAGCGGCGCCAGCAAAACTTCGAGCATGCAGGCCAAATCGTGTGCAACCTATCGGGTGTGAGATATAACCTATGCAGTAACTTGACATGCATCTTGGAATGATTTAGGCATTTAGACATAGTAAAGGATGACATAAAAATGTGTTGCCATTGGGGGTCGGTAAGGGTACAGACAATATCCACCTCCCACCTGATTTGGGCCCTAGTTTTAAGAATGGGAACCAATGCTAGTAGTGTTTTGTACCAGAAGATCTCACCTGCAGAAGTATCCTTAGAAAGATGACCCAGGACCTGAGACATAGGAGGGTGCAATGGGGAGGGGGCAAGGCGGAGGCTGTTCCAAGAATGTTGTATTTGATAGTATCTGAGTCTCTTAGATTCAGGTAAAGCAAAGCGTTCTTGAATGGCAGAGAAGGAGCTAATCACGGGCCCATGAAACAGGTCTCCCAGTAGACCAATCCCCCTAGAATGCCAACCTGCCAAATTGAGATTAGGGACTAGGGCGGCTACTCTGACTAGGGAAATTCGAGGCAAAGTATGAAAGGGAGAAGAGAAGCCTATGGTCAGTCTGTCCCAAACCTGTAGAGTGGCTCAGGTTGAGGGGAGAAGGCGTAGATCCGATGGTCGCATAGATTTGGGTAGCCAAAAAAGATCCCTCAAGGGGAACCTGGGGCAGGCTAGTCCCTCCAAACACGTCCAGTCCGAATGGGCATCACTAGAAAGAGCTTTAATCTGGGCTAAGAGGCAGGCTTCTTGGTATAGGGAAAGATTAGGCATGTCGAGGCCACCAACTCTCCTAGGCAATGACATCCTGGTGCGGGACAATTTAGGTGGTCGCGAAGACCAGACATAATTGGTGAGGATAGTAGTAGCCTTATCTAAATATTTCTTGGGGAAGACAAAGGGGATTGTGTGAAACAGAAACATTAATTCGGGAAGCAACAACATTTTAAAGGCGGCCAGACATCCCAGCCATGATATCTCATAATTTAGCCATGATTTGGTGGACAATTCTAGTGCGGTCAGCAAAGGGGGGAGGTTAACGTCAAATACAGTAGAGTAGGATGGGGGGGATATAGATACCCAAATACCGTATAGAGGTTGTTTGCCAATTGTAGGGGTATTTAGCACGCAAAGGGACCATGAAGTGAGTAAGATTAATAGGCAGGGCATCAGTTTTAGTTGTGTTTAATTTGTAATAGGACACTGCAGAGTACCTATCTAAAATATCATGTAAATGAGGGAGTGAGGTGCAAGGGTCGGTTACACATAAAAGAACATCATCGGCAAATAAACATAGTTTATGGGAGACGGTACCGAGGTGGACTCCTGGGAACTGTGGGTCCGCCCGAATCTTAGCTGCCAAAGGTTCAATCGCCAGGACAAAAATTAGAGGGGAGAGGGGGCAGCCCTGATGCGTGCCGTTGTAAATTGGGAAGGGGGAAGACAGAAAACCATTACTAAAGACCCGGGCGAGCTATACAGGGCTAGTATGGATGACAGGATTCGGTCGAGGAAGCCAAATTTCAATAATACTTCCCGTATGTAGGTCCAGTTTATGCGGTCAAAAGCCTTCTCCGCATCTAAAAATAACAGGAGAAGGCCCTGTTCACGGGCTATGAAATTTACGAGGTTAAATACCCTACGAGTATTATCAGACGCTTGTTGACCAGGGCTAAATCTGACCTGGTCGGGGTGTATCAAGGAAGGAAGGAGGGCATTCAATCGGTAAGCTATTAATTTAGTATATATATTTTAATGTCTCCATTTAACAGCGCAATGGGGCGGTAGTTTTGGCAAGAAGTCAAGTCCTTACCTGGTTTGGGGATCCTGACAATGCGAGCCTCCAGCATCACCGTTGAGAGAGTGCCCTGAGAAGTGATTTCATTATAAACTGTTACCAGAGATGGAGCCAGGAGGTCCTGGAGTGAAACATAAAAATCATTAATTTAGCCATCTGAGCCTGGCGCCTTATCTTTAGGGAGGGATTTAATCGCCCTTAGCGTGTCCGTGGTGGACCAGGGGGCATTCAGCATTTCTAATTGGTCATCGGTAATGGAAGGAAGTTTCAAATCAGCGAGAAAGGAGTTGATAGAGGAAAGAGTGGGCTGCGGGGTAGAAGGGTCAGTCGAGAGATTATAAAGTTGGGAATAGAAGTCAGCAAACTGATTTGATATCTCCAAAGGGTTAGACATTTTGGGGCCTTTTGGGGACATAATAAGCTTAATTCTATTCCTAGCTTGTTGCACTTTAAGCTTACGAGCAAGCAATTTTCCCGGTCTATTCCCCGCCAGGTAAAATTTCTGACGCATCCTGTTTAATGAAGCCTGGGTGCGTACCATAAGCAATGTCTGAATCTGCGACCTAATGTCAGCTAACTCTTTCTGGAGGGATCTCAAGGGTCGAGCTTGATTTTTCTCCTCCTCATTTAATTTACGCTCCAAATCATTCAAACATTGTTGATGTAGTTTCTTAAGCTGGGCTCCTGCCTGTATTGCCGCCCCTCTAGCAAGGGCTTTCAGCGCGCACCAGAAATTCAGAGTGGACGTGTCCGAAGGAGAATTAAATTCCAAGTAGGACATGATGCTGTCTACTTAAATTTTTCAGATACGGGGTTGGCCAGTAAGTGAAGAGAGAGTCTCCAACGTCGGGGCGGGGCATGCTGACTATTAAGATCCCATTTAAGAATCAGCGGGGCGTGATCTGACCAGGTTATTGGAAGGATATCTGCGGATCTAGCAAATTGGAGGGTCCATTTATCAGAAAACAAAAAATCAATACAGGAATAGGAGTTGTGAACGGGAGAATAGTATGTGTACTCACGGCCTATAGGGTTTTGCACTCGCCAAATATCGTAGAGGTCAAGTTCAGCCAGGAGATTGCGGAAGGCTAAGCATGAGGCGTTAGAGGAGGCTAAAGGGGAAGAAAAGGGCCTGGGAGACCTGTCCAACCTAGGGTCAAGGACCAAATTAAAGTCCCCCATGAGGAGGAGCGAGCCTGTACGGATCCTCTGGATAACTAAACATAGTTTACGTAAAAAAGCCACTTGATTTGAGTTAGGGGCATAAGCTGAACCAGGTTAACCGATTTGTCATTTAAAAGGCCACACAAGTTAAGATAGCGGCCATTTTTATCGGCAACCTGTGAGTGTAAAGTGAAGTAGACGGAGTTTTTAAACAATAAAGCTACACCATTCCTCTTAATAGGGCCGTTTGCAAAATAACCGATAGGGAACCTGCGGTCTTTAAACATAGGGGGCGCTAAGGACGAAAAGTGTGTCTCCTGCAGCGCAACAACATCAGCCTTGTGCCTAGCAAAATAGCCCAATGCTAAACTATGCTTATTAGGGGAGTTTAACCCCTTAACGTTCATGAACAGAACCTAGAGCATCGAGACGGTCTAAAGCACGCCATGAGTGGTAAGATATTTTGGTATACATACAAGAATTTTATTGTCTCATACAGTTAGCTACAGTGATGCGAGAGGGGGGGGGAGGGAGGGAATAACGGGGGAAGAAAGGGTAAGAACAAACCAAAACGACCCAGTACATCGAGTCGGTATAACTACTGCAAGGAAAGCAAAAAAATGCAGTAGTACATTAACAGGGGGGACCGCCACCACCTATGAACCTAGATGAGGAGAAAAAAAAAAAGAGACATGGACAGATTCAAATATGCCTACCAACCATTTAAAGAAAACAGAGAACATATACGCATGAACTAAACCATGAGCACGGTACCGGGACTCAAGCAATATAACTACTAACAGGGTAACTCACGTGACCGCATCAAAACGAATAGCTGAGACCCATCCGTTAGAGCGGTACAATGTAACGTCCATATTCAAAGTCCAAATTCAAAGTGACGACTTCAGGCGACGAACCACTCCGATTGAAGAGTTGACTGTTTCTTGGATCCAGGCGGCATCGTGACAGGGATATCTCACTCCGATAGCAGCTTGACTCCAGCTTCCAACAAGGCAACTGTGTGGGATTTATTTTCATACGAGATGATGAGCTTTACCGGAATACCCCATCGATAAGTGATCTCTTGGTTACGGAGTGCCAGGGTAACAGGGATAAACTATCGTATTTTAGCCAAAGTCAAAGCAGAGAAATCCGGAAAAAGTTGTAATCCACCAAGCACATCAGAATCCGAGTCTCTTGCCGCCTTCAGGATGCGTTCTTTCATCGTGAAAAAGTGCACTCTCATGAGCGTGTATCGCGGGAGCGAATGAGGAACCGAGAGCGGTTTAGGTAGTCTATGGATCCTGTCTATAAGCAGCTCCCTGGGGTCAGCCCTGCGCAAAAGCTTCCTGAACAACGCGGTGGCGTAATCCTCCAGCTCAGAATTTGCACGGAGTCGGGAATGCCTCGAATCTTGATATTATTACGCCTAGATCTGTCCTCGATATCCGCAATCTTAAGTTTAAACGCCTCAAGGTCACTCTGCTGTTGAGCATGGGCCGCTATGAGGTCGTTGTGAGATGAGACCAATTGCTCGACTTTCCTTCCAGATGGTCTGTAAGTTCCCCTATAGCATGCAATTCCATCTTAACCTCTCGGACAGCCGCTGTGAGATCTTGAGTCAACTCTGTTTTAAACGCTGATAGCGCCTTATACAGAGTTTTGACCATGAGAGGGGCGTCGGATTCTGGGTCAAACCCCGGGACAGAAGCAGGGCTGCAGGGAGGGTCTGTCACAGAAGTGGCTACAGGGGACTTCCGTGCAGTAGAGGGGGCAGGAGCCGCTTTCTGAGATAGAAGAGATACTTTAGGAGGCAGCACCTCTTTAACCTTTTTCGGACACATTCTGAAGAGATGTAATTCCGTAGGCTAGGGAAGAGCGCTGGAGAGAACACGGATCCCTGAGAATATATGGCGAAAGGTTAGGTAAGTGTAGCCCTTTGTATATAAATATATATGGATTTATAGAAAGTGTCTTTAAGTAGGGATTGTATAATGTGGTAGTAGCTAGTTAATATAATAATAGTTCATGGTTTTAGTAATATCACAATATATATAGCCTGTAATATTAGTATCAGTGGTGTAGAGTGGCTTGCGGTATTCTCATACTGTGGTGTAAGTTAACTCGATACCAGGATATATCATTATATACATTATCCCTTCCAGAGAGAGAGAAAGGTCCGAGAATTCAGCATAGAACTGGAATTTTTGTCAACCCTTCTATATATATATATATATATATATTAACTCTAGATTTGGGGGAGCATTGCAGGAGCAATAATTATGCCATTCAAGGACAATAGGAAGGATATCTAAAACTGACGGTATTAAATAAAAATAAACAAATAACTAATTTGTTTAAGAGTCCCATTCTAATAAAAACCTGTGACAGACTTTTGCATCGGTGATCCTGAACTTATCATACGCTAAAACTCCACTTTAAGGGCCCCAACAGTGCACCAATGTATACTTCATTCTAGCAATTGGCCGCACCACTAGGAGATACCACTCCCAGAGTTAGGGAAATTACCATAATTCACACTTTTGGTAAAGTAATAAATGGGTACTGGTTATAATTTTGAACCGGTTCTAAAATAAAAAAAAATTTGTATTTGCATGCAAAGGATATTGTAAGAAAACACAGTGTATATGTATATTGAATTGTACTGATTTGTACCTATGTACTTCATTGCATTAATTTATATCTATGTCATTCATGTATCTACCATTTAATACTGAGTAAGGTTCCTAGTATCGCATGTAGTACCAAAATCCTGCTATGGTATTGGATAATTAATAAAATAGTTACTTACCTGTCTATTGACGTCCAGCGGAGGATTCTCTTATAGATCTAGAAGACAAAAGGTCAGTATAAAGGTTATAATTTGGTTAAGGGCAAATCACATTGCCCTTAGGGCTTTCCCAAGCAAGCCTGGGAATATTACAGCTTGGGTGGAGGCACTCATAATATAGTAACCTTCCCCCTTCCCCAAGGATAGAGGAAGGGAGGGTTACAAGTGGAGGCACTGCTGAGATCCTTATCCTACTGTTGTCTCCTGTTTACCATAATTATTGTCAGTATGGAAGCTATTACAGAAATAGACATGGGGCGATGGTGCCTAGAGAAAGGGGTAGATCCTAGATACTGTTTTGGGTTAAGAGGAAATATGGTCACAGTTAATGATGACGGTATATTAAAGACTGTTGGAAACTTATGTGGTGTAAGGCAACCCAGTATAATCGATAAATGGACAGGCCCATATGTGTGTGCTGTTCTCATAAAAAATGGCAATCCATTGGAACGAACCCTGATTCCCAGCATGATATTATTAGAAGGCACCATGGGAAGGAAAGTACAGATAGTGTGGCCGGAAGAAAGGAATGAAGAGGAAGCTGCTGAAGTCGCTCCAGGGGAAGCCTTGGAGGGTCAAGGAATGGGGGAACCAATGTCTGGGGGTTGTTTTCCAACCACGGGTAGAGGAGTGGATCCTCCTAATTCTACCCCGATGGGTCTCTCTGATAATCCCGTTAATAATGTAGTGGATAAAGTGGTAAACCACCTTGAAAGGTGGCATTATGAAGGAGGATACCGACGATTAAGAATATTTTCCGGAATTATCCCTGTTCCAGCTGGGGAAGAAACTTATGAGATGTGGCGTGAAGCAGCAATCCAACATTCTGAGGAATGGCAATGTCCTGAACACATAAGACGACAATGGGTGGTGGAGAGTTTACGTGGACCTGCTATGGGGGTGTCCATGCTACTCGCCGGAGTAATCCTACAGCCACCCTGAGGGATTATATTGAAGCCTTGGATTTTTCTTTTGGGACTTTGGAGGATGTGGGAGATCTGATGGCCCGATTGCACTGCACTTATCAAGACTATGGAGAGACATTAACCCATTATATATACCGGGTCGACAGATTAATATATAAGTTCGTGGATAAAGGCGGACTTAGTTCCGAGATAGTCAATGAAAAAAGGTTAAAACAAGTATTAAGAGGTGCATTGAATAATAACCCGGTAGCTCAAAGATTAAGATGCACCATGGCTAGTGCAATCCCTCCTAATTTGACCGAGTTAGTCAAAGAAGTAAAATTGAAAGAGGTCCAAATTGAAAATTGGGAAAAGTCTGTTAGAAAAGTTAAAGTAGTGTTACCATCGGCTGAAACTCCACCTCCTACTATAGATGACCGACTGTTGAAATTAATTGAGGAGCAAAATAAGAAAATCAATCAATTGATTGCTTTACAAACTCCACCACAACCCTTGACAAAAACTCGAACATCTGGATGGGGTCGAGGAAGCAACCGGAGGGGAGGAACACGAACAAACATAAAGTGTTATAGTTGCGGACAGCTAGGGCATCGGTCGTTTGAATGTCCCTTAAATAGGTATGACACCCGAGGAAGTCACGCCAATAGGAGGAGGGATTCTCTGGGGGAAAACGAGAATGGGAGCCCTGTGGACCCCTCACAGGCTCCCCGATCATAAAGGTTCATGCCATGGGGAGTGCCCAGTGGTCTCATCATCTTCCAGTTAATTTATTGGGACATGCACCACTAACAAGGGCTATTATTAATGGAAAAGACTGCACTATCCTAATGGATAGCGGATCGCAAGTATCCATTGTTTTTGAGTCATGGTATAAGGAGCATCTCTCAGATATCCCCATTCAACCTCTCAGTGGACTCACTATCTGGGGATTAAGTGAGCAGAGGTATCCCTATCTAGGATATATTATCACGCAAATTACTTTTGAACCAGGCTTGGGCTCCCCTAATGAGAATGTTCCATTGATAGCTCTAGTTTGTCCGGATTCACCAGGGGACAATGGAAATGTACCCATTATTGTGGGCACTAATACTAACATGTACCGGAATCTTATTAAGTGGTGTGAGAAGCAAGAGCTGGAAATCAGAGTCCATCATGGAAAGGAGGAAATGGAAGGAAAATGTATGTCCCTAAAAGGAGACGACTGTTTAACGGGAGGAAAAAGTACCACCAACATCAGTAATAATGGGCAAGTGAAATCAAGACTCAACCTAGAATCTTGTTTCGAGGGAAGTGACCTCCAGGAGGACAATAAACAACTTTTGATGGAACAGTTACTACAGAGGGAAGCAGTTTTCTCAAAAGATGAATAGGATCTAGGGTCAGAGATAGGAGTAGAACACCATATTAAATTGACAGATGAGACCCCTTTCCGGGAAAGGTCACGGCGGCTGGCGCCTGCTGATTTTGAGGATGTAAGGAGTCATCTAAAGGGGCTACTGGAGAATCACGTAATTGCAGATTCCAAAAGTCAATATGCCTCCCCTATTGTCGTAGCAAGAAAGGAAAATGGAAAATTAGATTGTACATAGACTACCACACGTTGAACCGTCGAACTGTTCCTGATCAATACACTGTCCCTAAGGTCGATGAAGCGTTAGATTGTCTGCAGGGCAACCGATGGTTCTCGGTGTTGGACCTCCGCTGTGGGTACTACCAGATTCCCATGAATCAAGCCGATCGATCCAAGACTGCATTGGTTTTTTCGAATTCCTGAAGATGCCTCAAGGTATAATGGGAGCACCAGCAACATTCCAGAGGAGTATGGAAAAAACCGTGGGAGATATGTGTTACCGTGAAGTTTTGGTTTATTTGGATGACATCATTGTCTTTGGTAAGACTCTTCAAGAACACAACAAGAGATTGATGAAAGTATTAGATCGTTTACAATCCCGAGGGCTTAAACTATCGGTTGACAAGTGCAAATTCTGTCGTTCATTGGTTAAATATTAAGGGCATATCGTAAGCCGACAGGGAATAGCCACTGAACTGGATAAAGTAAACACCGTCCAGAATTGGCCACGACCGGAGAATCTCAAGGATTTGCGATCATTTGGGGGATTTTGCGGGTATTATCGCAAATTCATCCCTCAATATTCTCAAATTGCTCGACCCCTCACTGATTTTACTCGAGGATATCCTCCTAGGAAGGGGGAGTACTATCATCACCACCGAGATTATTTGAAACCTAAAGAACCTTTTGGAAGTCGATGGAATCTAGCATGTGAAGATGCTTTTGAAAAATTAAAAGATCGATTAACAAACTCTACCGTATTAGCTTATGCAAACCTGGAGCTTCCTTATGAAGTCCACATAGATGCGTCGTTTGATGACTTGGGAGGTGTTTTATATCAGCAGCAAGATCAGCAACTCCGGCCAGTGGCGTATGTTAGTCGGGGACTATCTCAAAGTGAGAAGAAATATCCTGTGCATAAATTGGAGTTCCTTGCCCTTAAGTGGGTAATAACTGAGAAGTTTCATGATTATCTTTATGGGGCTAGGTTTTTAGTCCAAACTGATAACAACCCCTTAACATACATCCAGACAACCGCCAAACGTGATGCGACAGGACACCGGTGGTTGGCCTCTTTAAGTAATTATAATTTCCTAACCAAATACCGACCCGGGAATAGTAATCAGGATGCAGATGCTCTATCCCGAATGCCCCATCAACTAGTTAATGAAGATCTCCAGGAATGGGTAGAAGTTCCAGCTTCTGATGTAAAGGTACTCTGTCATCAGATTAGTATCACCTGGAAGGACATGGTAGCTGCCATTACCTTGACCGGAGCTTCTGAGCACGCTATACCGTCACAGTATTGTAGACTGAATCGAGCCGCAGTAGAGGGAAGGGAAATGATCAGCTCTGCACAGATGGCAAAGGAACAGAAAGCAGATCAGGATATTTCCCCAATAGTACACACAGAGGATACCAATCAGTGGGATATTGGGAATAATTCCTCCACCATGTATGGTAATGATTGGGGCCTGGAAGACAACAGGAGGATCGATGAAATAAATGAGGAAAGAAGTATTGAAGGACCTTTATTTGATGAAGTTATGGGGGAGAACAGACATGAAGCAGAAATGGGTTCTCTTCCTTTACCTAGGCCCCAAAGAATGCGTAAGCCCCCTCGGGTACTCACCTATGACCAATTGGGGATTCCAACGGAATTGCCTTTGGTAGTACACTCCACTCCGGTGTTACCCTGGCCCTATTTTTAACAATATAGGCTATATGGGGTAGTGATGTCCTAATTCCAGTCATTAGAATCACCAGGGGAGAATGTAGCCCTTTGTATATAAATATATATGGATTTATAGAAAGTGTCTTCAACCCTGGAAAAAGGGAGGTCTTAAAGTAGGGATTGTATAATGTGGTAGTAGCTAGTTAATATAATAATAGTTCATGGTTTTAGTAATATCACAATATCTATAGCCTGTAATATTAGTATCAGTGGTGTAGAGTGGCTTGCGGTATTCTCATACTGTGGTGCGGGAGAGCGTGCCCTAGATAGATGCTTCTAGTGTGGGCACGAGAGACGCATGAGAGACCGGTGGAGATGGTTAGCCAGCTCGTGCGGACGAAGGAGAGCTACGCAACGGGAGAGGAGAGAGGGAAGCGGGGAAGGACTTGGACCTCGTACCGGAGCGGCATCTACGAGAGGCTTCCCCCCGATAGTGCTGTGATTGACTCCTCAGCTAATAGATCGGAAAGGAGACAAAGAAGGGCTGGAGAGGCGGCGGCATCCTAAGCCCACCCGCAACGGATAGAGACCTTACCTGAGGGTAAATTGTGGCGCTGAGTGCCTAAGGGGTGAGTGACTGCTGGCTGTTCCCCGGGTGCATCTCTCTCAGCCCCCGGTGACAGCACCTAATCCATCAGAGGAAAACAGAGGAGGAGTTTGCTGGTAACGATAGCTACTGAGAACGTTCCCCTTATGGCACAGTGGCCGGCCATAAGTCAGGGTCATCAGTTTGCCTGTACGGTGGGCAGCTTGTGAGTGACCACTGAGCAAAGTGAACTGGGGAGCAGTGACGCACTTAGTAACACCCACATTGAGCTCCCTCCTATTTGATAATTCAGCACAGCACTGAGGGGAGAGATTACTACTGACAGCATCTCCCTATATCCCAAGCAAGATAGAGAGAAAGTGGATAATAATTATACAGATGGAGTATATAATTGAGCCGCTTATTTAATGGCAATGAGACTGTAGTATCTGTAAGTTAACTCAATACCAGGATATATCATTATATACATTATCCCTTCCAGAGAGAGAGAAAGGTCCGAGAATTCAGCATAGAACTGGAATTTATGTCAACCCTCCTATATATATACATATATATATATATATATATATATATATATATATATATATATATAAATTAACTCTAGATTTGGGGGAGCATTGCAGGAGCAATAATTCTGTCATTCAAGGACAATAGGAAGGATATCTAAGACTGACGGTATTAAATAAAAATAAACAAAGAACTAATTTGTTTAAGAGTCCCATTCTAATATAACCCTGCGACAGACTTTTGCATCGGTGATCCTGAACTTATCATACGCTAAAACTCCACTACAAGGGCCCCAACTGTGCAGCAACGTATACTTCATTCTATCAATTGACCGCACCACTAGGAGATACCACTCCCAGAGTTAGGGAAATTACCGTAACTCACACTTATGGTAAAGTAATAAATGGGTACTGGTTATAATTTTGAACCGGTTCTTAAATAAATAAAAAAATGTATTTGCATGCAAGGGATATTGTAAGAAAACACAGTGTATATGTATATTGAATTGTACTGATTTGTACCTATGTACTTCATTGCATTAATTTATATCTATGTCATTCATGTATCTACCATTTAATACTGAGTAAGGTTCCTAGTATCGCATGTAGTACCAAAATCCTGCTATGGTATTGGATAATTAATAAAATAGTTACCTGTCTATTGACGTCCAGCGGAGGATTCTATTATAGATCTAGAAGACAAAAGGTCAGTATAAAGGTTATAATTTGGTTAAGGGCAAATCACATTGCCCTTAGGGCTTTCCCAAGCAAGCCTGGGAATCTTACAGCTTGGGTGGAGGCACTCATAATATAGTAACCTTCCCCCTTCCCCAAGGATAGAGGAAGGAAGGGTTACATAAGCATAGAGGTCAAAGGTGGTGGTGTGTAAACGGTCTGGACTACTTTAGAACGGCATCACCAGAGGCCCGGCATCTGGTCATCACCCTTCAGCAGTGCCCAGGGGCCAGATCTCCAGTGAGCAAGGGAGAGGGGAAGCCATGCACCCAGACAACAGCCAGCAGCACAGCGTCACAGGGGTCGGGAAGACCGTGCCTCCCTGGGCAATCACTCTCCCCTCCAGGGATATTCCCGCATTACTGTGCAGGGTCGAGGAGTATGAGGGGGAGCACAGAGAAGGAGCCAGTCCATCTACATCTGCAAGGGGGGGTAGGTGGCTATGAACAGGCCTCCACACTGGCAGGGCTCATCAGGCGTGTGTGTGCAGCTAATTTAGGCCCCGGATCCCGGATCTAGTGTAGGCCTCAACTCCCTGGGGCTTCAAAAAAGGCAGCAGGCCCCTCGTTTTCACTATGGAGGGGATATTTATGTGGCAGAAGGGCTCAGGGGGAAGAGGCTAAGACCGTGGGAGCGGGGGAATGCAGCTGACTGGCGGGTTTGGTGTAGCAAGATGGCCACCGCTGGGAGGGGTGCAGGAGCAAGGAGGCCGCAGCCGTGGCTTTGGAGGGCAGGGAGTGGGAGTCTGATCCCCGCCGCCATCCCCGATGGTATGGGGCAGGTGAGGGGCAGTGGATGGGCCGGTTTGGAGGCAGGGGGGAGCCGCCAGGGGTCCCAGTGCGGCCTCATTCCGGTCCCAGCCCACTCCCGGGCAGGCCCCAAACTCGAGGTCCCGGCTTCGGGACAAGACGTAGGCCTCAGCTCTAAAAAAGTGACAGGGGGCACCTCTCCAGCCTCCAAGGTCTCGGACGTGATGGGCACCCGCCGGGGGAGAGAATCAGGGGGGAAAGCCGGAGATAAATCCACTTTAAATGCAGGGCCGGCAGGAGCTCATGGAGCTTCTCAGGCTGCAGGTCAGGCCACCGGGCTGATAATAGTTTATTTTTATCAATTAACAAAATGCAATGTGAATGAACTGGAGACCGGTGCTGGAACACTGACAGCCGACATTCTGAAGGTAAGTATTGGGGTTCTGGTTTGGGGGGAGGGTTTAGGGTTAGGCACTATGGGGGGTTAGGGTTAGGAACTACCCCCGCTGAGGGTTAGCCCTGGCCACACCCCACAGGAGTGTTAGTCCTAGCCGCCACCCCAGGAGGGTTAGGGTAGGGAAGGGTTATAAAACATACCCTCTCCAATGTCGGGATCTTCAGTGTCCGGATGCTGCTGTCAGTATTGTGGCCATGGACAACCGACCATAGGTATTTCATCCCAAAACTGAAGAGGGATCTAAATCAAATCAGTATTTTGGCGTGACCACCCTTCTAGGTACACTTGCACACAGTTTTTGAAGGAACTCGGCAGGGAGCTTGTTTCAAACATCTTGCAGAAACTAAGCACAGATCTTCTGTGGATGTAAGCTTGCTCAAATTCATCTTTCTCTTCATGTAATCCCAGACAGACTCGATGAGGCATCTGATTGGCTCCATATTTATTCTACAGCTAGACAACGACCCCAAACAGAAAATGTCATTAAGAACTATGGGGCATATGTATTAAGCCTGGAGATGACATACGGAAGTTATAAACCAGTGATAAGTGCAAGGTGAAAACCGCACCAGCTAAACAGCTCCTAACTGTTAATTTACATATTGGAGCTGATTGGCTGGTGCATTTATCACCTTGCACTTATCACTGGTTTATCACTTCCTTATGCCTTCTCCAGGTTAATACATCTGCCTCTATATTCAGTGCAAAGAAGAACAAGGACTCCTGGAAGTAATGATATTGCCCCCACAGAGCCCTGATCTCAATATCATTGAGTCTGTCTGGGATTACATTAAGAGACAGAAGGATTTGAACAAGCCTACATCCACAAAAAATCTGTGGTTAGTTCTCCAAGGTGTTATGAACAACCTTCCTCCCCAGTTCCCTCAAAAACTGTGTGTGTATCTGTTTTAACAATAATGTCCCTAGGATTTTTGCCACTAATATAGCTTAACATGATTCTGAAGTCTTTTAAAGGTCTTAATTCTGGGTCAATTTCTACAATCCGCCACAATTTATTCATGTGCTTTTTAACGCTAGAAATACAGATGTTAAAATGTTTCACTCATGGAATGTGGGACTTACAGTGACTGACAGTTTTTGTAACCAACAGCTGCTCTTTTGGTAAACTGAGGACTTTATACGACTGTAAGAACAAATTTTTGAGGGAATACCATCTCAGTTGGAATTTTCTAATCATAGAGTCTAACTGCTGTTTAACTGCATTATCATCACTAGTAGTAATTCACTGCACTCTACGAAATTGTAAATATTGTAAACTAGCCTTCAATCATGTAGGATGGCAACTATTGTGTACTGTAAAATTTTGTTTCAGTTCGTAAGTTTAGTGTAAAGAGAAGTCATCAATATACCATTACTGATACTAATTGACACATCCAAAGGACTGGCAGAATGATTGTCAATCACATAGGTAAATTTGATGTAAGCTGTCTGTCTGAAAGGTCAGATAAGGTTTTTTTCAGGACCACAAGATGAATAAATCATCTATATATCGATAGTACAAAAACAGTTATTTAGAAATGTCTGGATCTGAACATACAATTGTTTTTCCACATGTAACTGTTTGCAAGCAATGGAGCCACGGATGACTCAATGGCACAGCCAGAGGTTTGTAAGTAAAAATGTCCATCAAAATAGAAATAGTTACAGGTAAAAGTAAGCTCCAACAATTTAAAAAAGATTTCTATATAAGGACCCATAGATAGTGAATTGCTGGAAATAAGCTCTCTTACAGGAAGCAGACCATCTAGATGAGGAATGTTTGTGTAGAGGCTGTTTACATCAGCCATACAGAGCTTTAACTGTACAGGCAATTGAGGTAACTAGGTGTGTCCTGAGAAGTGTTAAAGTGTCTTTCAAAAATGTATTTTAATTTTGTAGACAAGGCTGTAGAAAACTGTCTATATATATATACACAGGTTGGTATATGGAATCCCTGGCAGATTTAGGGGTATGTTCAATATGAGTCGGAAACTGCTGTCTTGTCGGAAAGACGGCAGTTTCCAACTAATTGTGGTTGGAAGGGGTTCCAGCCTATTCAATTGGGGGCCTTTTTTCCGACAAGTCCAGAATTCTCGATTTATCGGAAAACTGTTGGAATACACGTGGATCAGCGGCTTTAGCCACCGAGCGTCATGTATTGTTGGAAGCGTGGCCAAACCAGACAGGTTTAAGCACCGTTTCCGACAATGTAAATCCGACTTTTAAAAAATCCGGATTGGCAGTGTCGGATCCGGCCAAACCTATCGGGTAGCAGGTATTTAAATGTCCATAGAGGGGAGGGTTAGTCAGTCCAGGTAAGGGCAGCACAAACAGTGGGCAAGTTAGGCTCCCTGCCGTGGCAGAGCACTGCACATAGACACGGCCAGCAGTGAGGGAGAGCAGTAACTAACCAGGAGTAGCAGTCCCGGAGCTTCCCTCACACAGCAGCCATTGTGGTCCGGAGGAAGCAGCCACTCCGCACTTGCTTCCGCTGATTAAGGGCTGCCCAGCCAGCTCGGATCCCCAGATCTTCTAAACACAGCAGACGGCTAGCGGGTCCACGCACCTACCAGTTGGGTGCCTCCCAGAGCTCCAACTACTCGGCATTAAGTCCAGACATGAGGGGGAAGGACGTGCCAGCAGGCCTCACCACGCAGCAGCAGCAGCACGGACGGGACATCGGGAACGGACAAATCCGACAATCGGATTTGGTTCAAATCAGACAGTCGGATTTGGCCGCTCATTGAATAGGGCTTGTCAGATCCATTCCGACAAATCGCCAGGGAGATTCAACAGTGACTTTTAGGACCAATTGGATGATGTACTACCAATGCTTGTTTCACCTCACTTTTAATAATTCCCTCATTACAGCCTCTGATCAATAATTTATCAAACACATTTGAAACCTGCCATTGGACTACTTTCTAATCTAATATATGTATGCCGGTCTGCCAGTTGTAGATAGACTTCAGTCTTATAATCAATCCTATTCATAACCGTGATTGAACCCGCTTTACATATCTATAGATTTACTAAATTTTCAACACTCATTTATATTTACAACCATGAAAATCATAAACTCCCGTGTGAAGAAAGAGTAGAGCACCTATATACATATACATAGAGAAAGAGAGAGAGACCCCGTGACAAATTAAATTTTTAACAAATAAAGGAAAAAAGAGAATAAATTCGTCATTGTATATATCCGGGATGTGGTTGGATTACCCTAGTACAGTCAGATTCTATTGTGATCTGGGAACTGCTCTCCATATACTGTAGTCACCTGCTGTATCATTATTCCAATTGTATGCAGCAAAGCATTAATCTAATTGTGGCTTTAGGAAAAATAATTCAATTATTTCAATATTTAGACTATAATAGGCCCTTAAATAGGTAATTAAAACAGGTAGAGCTATTTAAACATGTTTCATTTGGAATGGTAATTTGCACACATGAATACATTAATAGAATTTGATTTTCAATCAAATTAAATAATACCTATTGTGCAGTCATAAGATATGAGTTACACATTGTTCAGGATAAAGCAAAAAGAGTGTAAAGCAGGGCTGTTTCTAGCCAATTTGGCTCCCAGTGCAAGATTTAAAAATGCGCCCCCCCATGACATTAAAAAATGGGGGCGTGGCCTCATCTAAATGGTTGTGGCCTCATTTAAATGGGCATGGCCTCGTCTGAAAAGACTACCTCACAATCCAGTTTTTGACCGTGCTCCAACAGATCACGACCACCACAGGAAAATAAATTCTACCATATTAAGCCCCACACAGTAATGCCCCCTGCACCATATTATGCCACACACCGCAATGCCCTTGATACATTAAATCCCCACACTACGGCAGGCAAGAGTCCCCATTTCACACATTACGGCAGGTGTCCCCATTTTACACATTGAGAGAGAGAGAGAGAATACTTACAGAGGCAATTACCGCTCTTCGGCCTGCCTCACCAGTCGCTCCTCGCGCCGGCCTTCCCTCTTGCTAACTTGGATCCCCCTCTGTACTCCGCTCGGGGGAAGGGGGAGTTTTGCGGAGTGACGGGGTTGCGTCGTGACGTAACGACGCAACCGTGTCATTCCGTGAAACTCCGCCCCCCGTGCGGGTTACTCAGGGAGAAATAGGAGGGGAAAGCAGGGAGCCACCGTTAGTGCCGTGGCAGGCACCCAGTGCGGTTGGCCCTCCGCTTGACTTAGGGCATTGCATATGGCCCTTAATTCCAGGATATTTATGTGAAGGCAAGTCTCCTGACTTGACCTCCGCCCTTGGAAATTGTTTTCCTTGTGTGACTGCCTCCCACTCTTGGTGCTTGCATCCGTGGTCACCAGGACCCATTCCGAATCTGTGACCTTCGAGAAGATGAGCACTCTGCAGCCACCACAGGAGAGACACCCTGGCCCTGGGGGATAGGGTGATTAACCGATGCATCTGAAGATGTGATCCGGACCACTCATCCAGTAAGTCTCATTGGAAGGTCCTCGCATGGAACCTGCCGAAGGGAATGGCCTCGTATGATGCCACCATCCTTCCCAGGACTCGAGTGCAGTGATGCACTGACACCAGTTTTGGTTTCAATAGATTCCTGACCCGTGTCACAAGCTCCTGAGCTCTCTCTATTGGGAGATAAACCCCTTTCTGGTCTGTGTCTAGGATCATGCCTAGAAGAGACAGATGAGCTGTAGGAACCAACTGCGACTCTGGAATACATAGAATCAAGCCGTGTTGCCGTTACACTTCCAGAGAAAGTGATACGCTGTTCAGCAACTGCTCTCTCAATTTCGCTCTTATGAGGAGATCGACCAAGAATGTGATAATAGTGACACCTAGCTTCCGCAGGAGCACCATCATTTCCGCCATTACCTTGGTGAATATTCTCGGGGCCGTAGAGAGACCAACCGGCCACGTCAGAAATTGGTAATGACAATTCCGTACCGCAATTCTGAGGTACGCCTGATGAGGTGGATAAACGGGGACATGAAGGTATGCATCCCTTTTGCCCCGGGACACCATAAAATCTTCCCCTTTTTAGGCTTGCAATGACCGCTCTTAGCGATTTCATCTTGCACTTGATTCAAGGTATATGTTCAGGGATTCTAAATTCAATATGGGTCTGACCGAACCATCCGGTTTCGGGACTACAACATGGTCGAATAATAACCCCCTCCTTGTTGAAGGAGGGGAACCTTGACCACCACCTGTTGAAGATACAACTTGTGAATTGCAGTTAACCCTGTTTCCCTCTCGCAGGGGGAAGCCGGCAGGGCCGACAGTGAGGAGACATCTTCTCTAAGTCCAGCTTATATCTCGGAGACACACTATCTATTGCCCAGGGATCTAATAGGGAGTGAACCCACTTGTGGCTGCACTAACTAAAGTGTGCCCCCACCGGGCCTAGCTCCGCCTGTAGAGCTCCAGCGACATGCAGTGGATTTTTGTAGCGGTCGGGGATGACTTCTGTTCCAGGGAACTAGCTGTGTTGTGCAGCTTCTTTCCTCTGCCCCCGCTTCTGGCAAGAAAGGACGCACCTCGGACTTTCTTCTTTTTTTTTTTTCTTCGAAAGGCTGCATTTGATAATGACGTGCTTTCCTAGGCTGTGCAGGAATATAAGGCAAAATATCAGAATTACCAGCTATAGCTGTGGAGACCAGGTCCGAGAACCCTTCTCCACACAATCCTCAGCCTTCTAAATGCCTCTTATGTCAGCATCCTCTGTCCATTGCATATTCTACAGGACACGTCAAGCAGAAATCGACATAGCTTTGACTCTAGGACCCAGTATACACATGTCTCTTTGGATATGTTTTATTATATATATATCTCTTAAGACAGCATCTTTAATATATATATATATATATCTCCATATATATAACTACATATATGTACATACTAGGGTCTCAATTAGTCCACGCCGCCACAGCGCTATAAACCCATGCCGACCCAATCGCCGGTCTGAGTAGTGTACCAGAATGTGTACGCTATCTGCAGGATCCCTGAGAATAGCTGTTACGTCAGGGTTACCTTTTGGACAAACGTGACACCCTAGGTGAAGATTCCATCATATCCTGGCCCTAGTGGGGAAAGGATACTGCCTGAGAATTCTTTGTGGGAAGCTGCAGCTTCTTGTCTGGAGATTCCCGCTCTTTTTCCTCATGAGAGGAGGGAAATTTACCTCAGCTTTCTTCCCCTTAAACATGTGTACCCTTGTGTCAGGGACAGATGAGTCATCAGTGATATGCAAATCATCTTTTATTACAATACAGGTTGAGTATCCCTTATCCAAAATGCTTGGGACCAGACGTATTTTGGATATGGGGTGTTTTCGTATATTGGAATAATTGCATACCATAATGAGATATCATGGTGATGGGACCTAAATCTAAGCACAGAATACATTTATGTATCATATACACCTTATACACACAGCCTGAAGGTCATTTTAGCCAATATTTTTTATAACTTTGTGCATTAAACAAAGTGTGTCTACATTCACACAATTCATTTATGTTTCATATACACCTTATACATACAGCCTGAAGGTCATTTAATACAATATTTTTATTAACATTTTGTATTAAACAAAGTTTGGGTACATTGAGCCATCAGAAAACAAAGGTTTCACTATATCAGTCTCAATCAAAAAAGTCCGTATTTCAGAATATTCCGTATTTCGGAATATTTGGATATGGGATACTTAAACTGTAATCATATATTGAATACTTTTCTGCCATTTTGGCTGTAACTTTGCAATATCGTAGTTGACACTGGAGTCACACTCTGTGTCGACATCAGTGTCTATTATTCTGGATAGTGAGCATTGTGAGACTCTGAAGGTTTCTGCTCCATAGGGACAGACATGGGTAGATTTCCTGTCTGTTCTCTAATCTTTTGTGCAATAAATTCACCTTAGCACTTAATTACACATATTCAAACAGGTGTCGGCGTTGTCGACGGAGACACCCTCTCACACACATATTTGCTCCATCTCCTCCTTATGGGAGCCTTTTACCTCAGACATGTCGACAAACACGTACCGGCACACCACACACACAGGGGATGCTCTATTTGAAGACAGTTCCCCCATAAGGCCCTTTGGAGAGACAGAGAGAGAGTATGCCAGCACACACCCCAGCGCTATATGTCCCAGGAATCACACAGTAACTTAGTGTTAACCCAGTAGCTGTTGTATATACTGTTTTTGCACCAAATTTATGTGTCCCCCTCCCCCTCTCTTTTTACCCTCTTCTACCGTGCAGGGGAGAGCCTGGGAAGCTTCTCTCAGCGGATCTGTGGAGAGAAAATGGCGCTGGTGAGTGCTGAGGAAGAAGCCCCGCCCCCTCAGTGGCGGGCTTCTGTCCCGCAATTTTGTGTAAAAATAATGGCGGGGGCTCATGCATATATACAGTGCCCAGCTGTATATATGCCCTATTTTGCCAGGAGGTACTCAATTGCGGCCAAGGGTGCCCCCCCCCCCTTCCCCCCCTGCGTCCTGCACCCTACAGTGACCGGAGTGTGTGGGTGTAATGTGGGAGCAATGGCGCACATTACATGTGAAGACAGGAGTCTTCTGCCGCCGATTTTGACGTCTTCTTGCTTCACCCGCCGGCTTCTGTCTTCTGGCTCTGCGAGGGGGATGGCGGGGCGGCTCCGGGAACGGACGACCAAGGTTAAGTTCCTGTGTTCGATCCCTCTAGAGCTAATGGTGTCCAGTAGCCTCTGAAGCGCAACTTAGCCGCAGTTAGTAGGTTTGCTTCTCTCCCCTCAGTCCCACGTAGCAGAGAGTCTGTTGCCAGCAGAAGCTCTCTGAAAATAAAAAACCTAACAAAATACTTTCTTATTAGCAAGCTCAGGAGAGCCCACTAAAATGCACCCTGCTCTGTCCGGGCACAGATTCTAACTGAGGTCTGGAGGAGGGCCATAGAGGGAGGAGCCAGTGCACACCAGTAGTACTAATTCTTTCTTAGAGTGCCCTGTCTCCTGCGGAGCCCGTCTATTCCCCATGGTCCTTACGGAGTCCCCAGCATCCACTAGGACGTCACAGAAATGATACTGTTAATTTACTTAATTGGGTACAGTTATAATGTAGCTCATGGCAAGATCAGAGAGGCCAGTGCGAATTTATGGCCAGTTGTACAAAATGAAATCTAAAGTCTCAAACATACACGGATTAGGCATTCTTATCAGAGAGGTAGGAATATCAGTGACTGGGCTGTACAAACTGATGTTACCAGACAGATCACAGCCAGAGATGGTAGTACAAAAAGGAGCAATGGTTGTCATAAATGTACAGGATATACTACAGTACCTGCAGTCATATTATGGCGGGCAAATATTTCTTTCATCCACACACAGGGCGCAGATATGAGATTCATCATGCACTGACGTGTACAAGTTCATACATTATCAATTTGATTAAATGTCCCTGCGGGTTATTTTATGTGGATAAGACCTAACGTTCCTGTAGAGAACGTATGGCACTATGTAATACCCTGGAACTGTAAGCACAAATCAACTGTGGCACAACAGGTGCGAGCATGACTTTAATCAAAGTAAAATGTTTGCTGGAGTTGTATAGCACTGAGCCAGCAGCCTACAGCTTGCAGCACAAAAGGGGTTAATAGCACAACTCACAGTAAGACAGATCAGTCTGCAAAAAGAAAATGCAAGACTCACCAAGTTGCAACTCAGGGCGGGAAATCCCAGATAGAATTTCTCCCTGGGAGTAAAAGGTTATAAAAGGCTGTCATGCAGGAGCAGCATGGTCTTTGCAGCCTGGTGTGTTTGCACTGCAGCCCAGTAGCAGAGAGTGAGCAGAGAGCAGACAGACAGTGAGCAGACAGACAGACAGTGGAGAGACAGTGAGGAGAAGCACGTGTATTAGCTAGCAGAAGTGTGGTGGATTAGCCAGAAAGATGTAGCCCCAGTGAGGGCTCCCCACATGTTTTGTTGGGGAGAGATGGCAGCCACTGCAAGGCACCAGACGTGACAGAGGGAGACATCGCAGTGTGAGAGCAGCAGTATTCAGAATCCAGTGAAAGGGTGATGCCAGGAGAAAAGTGTGCTAAAGGTGTGAGTCTCGAGAGGTATCTGGGTGAAGTGGTCGGAAAGCCACGCGGCGTGATTAAAAGCCCCTGCTAGGTAAAAGAGAGAGAGAGACGGTAACCTGATGTGTAGCACTACTGGTCACAGAATGCCCTGGTACGTACTGATGTTCACCATATATATGCCGCTGTGACTATGTGATGCACTGAAGGAGGTGCCCTGATATGCGATCCACTGTAACTGTTATGCTTTGTGCTGGAGGAGTGTTCACAAGTTATCCCTGCAATATCCGTTTGATGTTAAAATAAACTTTATTCCGTTTATGAGATGGCCTGGCGCCCAATTCTTTATGCGCTGCACCGACACCTGTAGTCCACACCCACAATGCACCTGTAATTAAACACCTGATTATTCAGGGGACCCTCTGGTATCTGTGCCTGAACCCATGACTAGCCGGGGCAGAGTAAGTGTGATGCACTATACACAGTGACTGCAGATTTTGCATACCTAATACCAGTGGGGTTTTACATATACACAGATCAGCCATGAGAGCAGCCATCAATGGAACAGGTTCAGATCACCGATTGCAAAACACTTTAAGAAAGCCAGGTATAAAATGGCTAATTTAAGACATATAATCATTGATCACATCCCAGATGATGGCAGACAGGGTGATAGACTTAAAAAGTTGCTTCAATGTGAAGCTAAGTGGATTCATGTAATGGGAAAGGTAAAACCTAGGGGGTTGAATGATCAATTGAATTTAAGTTGGATATTATGCATTCATTTCAGGTTTTCAGGTTACTGCTTACAATTATGTTTTGGAATAATGCGCTAATATATCTTGGGCAAAGATTATGCTGCTATCTGTATATCCTACCACCTATTCTATGGGGGAGATTCAAATGTTTGAAAAGTCAGTTGGGAGTCTGTTTTTTCCTATCTAATAGACGGGATAAAACAGACACCCAACCGAGTTTTCAAACATTTGAATTCTCCCCTGAATGTATGTTTTATTTTTGTATTAGGTGTATTAGGTGTATTAACCAACATTAGGAATATTATAAATATAATCACATTAACATGTACACAACGCAATGAGCCACAATGTATTAAATTTAAAATAACATACAACCGAGTACAATTGTTTTTATTAAGGCACAGTGAAAAAATAGGCAGAGAAAGTAATAAATACTGAATAAACATAAATTCAGTTAATTTCAAGTTATTAACCCATACAGTACCTCTAAATTGAACTGTAATCTAAGTGAGGGTATAGAGAATACGCCGCTAGTGGATAGAATAATGATTTTAATTAATCCATAGATGTAGAGTATAGATTGTATCCCCTATATCTCCAGTTTCACTCCATAAGGATACTGGAAAGAGAACTAAATAGAGGAAGAGCTATATATGCCAGAAACATTTTATTTATGAAGATCTTCGATGCATTAATGTCCCTATATTTGTTAGTACATTAGCCATACCGCTCCATCCTTGATTATTGTCACCAGAATACGTAATGATGCCCTTCTTGGGATCCTGGATACTACTGACATCGAGCGGGGAAGATATGAGGTTGATTACTCAGACCTGCTTTGTGACGCGATGAGCGGCTAAGTTCGGCCGAACGAGCCGAGCTCCGATCCTGACTCGCTCTGATTGGCCATCATATTTTTGAATGGGCACACACCCCTATATAAACATGGTGGACTCGTCCATTGGGTCGGCTGAGCTCCATGATTAAGCTACATGCGAAATGTGCGTTGGAGTGATGCGCTGGTAGCTCTGTACATGCCCCTGCAAATACTGTGAAACTGTGGGAATGTGTCCTGTTTTACAGGACACATTCCAGCAGCAGCCAGGGTGTCTGTGTCCCCTGCTGGACAACGTCGCTGACAGCGCTGGGACAGTTTGTCTGTCCCCAGTGCCTGTCAGTGTGTGGCGGCGGGTGTCCGGTGCAGGGATTACCCTTTTCCCTGCACCGGACCAGAGGCTGCGGGGGCATTTGAATGTTAGCGCCCTCCGTGAGCCAATTGCGGCTCCCGGAGCGGCAGCCAATCGGAGAGGGGCGCGGCGAGCCAATCGGCGCTCGCCGCATCATAGCATCTGACGTCAGACGCCGGACGGGAGCCTGATCGGAAGACCGCGCGTGGGAGCGCGAGGAGGGGAGACACCGCGAGGAGGAGACGATGCCGGGCCGCGCCGAAGAGCGGTGAAGAGGTCCTGGGGCCGCGGAAGAGGCCCGGAGACACCAGGCCCCTTAAAGAAGATGTCCAGCGGCGGCTGGAAGCGGAGAAGAGACGGAGACGGAGGCGCCGCTGGCCAGGATGGGCCAGCGGCAGAAGAGGGTGCCGGAGACCCCCGGATTAGGTGAGGCCTCAGTGAGGCTAACCTTCCCCCTCCCCTTTTCCTTCCTCGGCCACCAGGGATGGGCATTAGGCCCGAGGGCGCAATTCGGGCACTAGGCCTGGGCGCAGATAGGAGGTTGGGGGTCATCATTGGATTAGGTGGTTTGGGCATTAGGCCCAAGCTACCAGAAAGCGGCGCAGTAGGCGGGCACTAGGCCCGGGGGCAATTCAGGCAATAGGCCTGTGGGAACATTAGAGGGCATTAGGCCCTAGTGTATTTTGGGCAGTAGGAACATATAAGGTGACCCTGGGCACAAAGCCCAGGTCACCCAATGGGCAACAAGCTAGGCGGGCGCTAGGCCCGTGGGCGAAATCAGGCCTCCGGCCTGTGTGCAGTTAGGGGGCGCTGGGCCCAGGGAACAAGTGCCCCCGAGGTGAGTAAAGGTGGCACTGGGCACCAGGCCCAGGCCACCCTGAGGTGTTTAGGTAGGCAGTTTATGTAGCTAGTGTAGTGGACGCACACTAGGGTAGTTCTTGGCCCTGCACGGCTGTTTGTTTGTTTGCCACCTTACAGGGACCTGTAAGTGGAGAAGATCGGAGTGCAAGACTTGTGACGGTGAGTAGCATCCGTGTACGTTTGTCCCTTTGTCTGTCCCCGAGCGCCGGAATAGGGATTGCTCACGGACGTGAGAATCCCCTTCATCACACTACGCGCGAGAGTGCGAGTGTGTGAATTCTGGGTGGCTGAGGCTTTGAAGGTCGCCGTCACCCCTGGGGTATCCCCTCTTCCGGTGGAAGAAGGGTTGATACCCCCTTTGAGGTAACCTATTCTCTCCTCAGCTCGGTCGTCGGTCAGCTCCGTGTCCGGATCCGATTGAAGATTGCCAGGTCCGTTGAAGGTTCCGGTACCTGAAGGTGAGAGAGAGCGGCGCCTGGTGAGTACCGAGTCTACACCTGCACGGCAGCAGGCACCACCACACGCACCGTGTTAGTTATAGTATCCATATACTGAAGTAGTGTAAACTGAGTGGGGCAGTGTTAGTAAATACACCACTGCCCTCAGCACGAGGCTCTTATTGTAATCCAAATATCTGTTAAACTGTGGGCTAGCTCCATTAAGTCCTGTGTAATTCTGTGAGAACTATTATCCAGGAACACTGTCATATGGGGGTCTATTCATGTAGAAAATGAAAACATAATTGCTACTTATCACTATACATCGCATCGCTTCGATGCGATGTATAGCTGTGATAAGTAGCAATTCATGTATACTTACCCTTCCGACGATGCGCTGCGGTGTCTGGGGCTCCTGCGGTGAGGTCTTCTCCAGCGGTCCTTCCCAGCGATGCGCGGAGTCCAGCGGCGGGTCCCTTTGCGCATGGGTAGGTTGGTGACCTCCCGGCAGGCCGCAGTGGTTGCTGGGAGGTCAGGGGGCAGAGCCAGAGCAAGGTGCAGAGCAGCGATCAGGGAAGCATTGAGCTTCCCTGATGTCTCCGCACCACAGTTCAGGTTACGCCGTCCTGAGATGGCGAACCTGAACTCCATGGAGAAGTGGAAAGCAGAGCTTTCCGCATCTTCATGAATCGCACTCACCATACAAAGGTATGGTGATGCGATTAAGGCACAGAGCGGGAGTACCACTGGAGAAGTCAGAGACTTCTCAACGGTAACCCGCTCTGTGAATTGCAGTAGGCAGAGAAAAGCCCTGTTTAACGCAAAACAGGGCTTTTCACTGCTGCATGAATAGACCCCTAGTGCTATTAAGAGCAAGTTTATCATGCCGTATTAAGCAACGATTATAAGATCATACCTATGTTTATTCACTCTATGGATGACGTATTAACTAATGGTTCATAGTTACAGTGGATTCTTGTCAGCACTCAGATTACTGTGTATACCACAGCTTGAGACATGAATCTAGCACAAGCAGTGAGATATAACATGACAACTGCATACTTAGTGTAGCTGTGTGATGACTGTGATGTAGTGAGACGCCTTACTATTTAACCACACAGATGATAGACTCAGTTTTAATCATCAAAACAGCACACAAAGTGACACAATCATTGAGTAAACATGTGGGAGTAAGCTTAACTCCATATGCCCACAAGAGAAAGAACTGTAACTTAAAATGAAATTTACAAAGAGAAAAAGATCAGACTTAAATAGGGGCACTCCGTCCCTCACAATTTTATTGTTTAAAATACCTGTTATTAGAATGTACTAAAATTGCATATGAACATATACCTTTATCTGAAAGCCTGTTAGGCTCTATTCCTTGTATCTAGGGCTGAGTAAAGCGAAGTATGAAAAGAGTTGATAGAAAGAAAAACTGTGACAAGAAAGTGAAAAACTAATGTGTGAATAAATAAAACATTAAAAATATTAGCTGTGTTCCGTTCTTTCGTGTGGATGTATGCAATTAAATACTTATTCTGATATGGGCTGAGGCTCTTATTGTCAGATATTCTAGATCTCTTTGAGTCAACTTTTTACTGTGTGTGTCACCTGATATGTTTATATTACAGGGGCCCTCATTCCGAGTCGTTCGCTCGTTAAATTTCTTCGCATCGCAGCGTTTTTCTGCTTAGTACGCATGCGCAATGTTCGCACTGCGACTGCGCCAAGTAATTTTGCTATGAAGATAGTATTTTTACTCACGGCTTTTTCTTCGCTCCGGCGATCGTAGTGTGATTGACAGGAAATGGGTGTTACTGGGCGGAAACACAGCGTTTTATGGGCGTGTGGATAAAAACGCTACCGTTTCCGAAAAAAACGCAGGAGTGGCCGGAGAAACGGGGGAGTGTCTGGGCGAACGCTGGGTGTGTTTGTGACGTCAAACCAGGAACGTCAAGCACTGAACTGATCGCAGATGCCGAGTAAGTCTGAAGCTACTCTGAAACTGCTAAGAAGTTTGTAATCGCAATATTGCGAATACATAGTTCGCAATTTTAAGATGCTAAGATTCACTCCCAGTAGGCGGCGGCTTAGCGTGAGCAACTCTGCTAAAATCGCCTTGCGAGCGAACAACTCGGAATGAGGGCCAGGGAGTAGAACTCTCCTTCATTGCACTTAATCAAAAACAATAGCTACAGTATATTGCTCAACCTATGTTGGTGTAACAGTACACCAATACCATATATTGAGAAACAAGCAGTGACTCTTATATAGTGTAGTCACAGGTTATAAAACAGATTTAAAGCTCCTGTTATAAGATACCTTAAATGGACAGAGCAAGATGGTTACATTCATAGTGTTAACCGATACATTTGTTTCCTTATACACCTCAGTGATTATTATGTATAAACATATGTTGTAAAAGTGTGCTTTTTTACTGGGGAATTTTATTCTCCCTTTTGCTGATATTTTTGAGGAAAAGTTGGCTTGATTTATTCACACAATATAATACAGTAATATAATGTTGCTGTCTTTCAAAAAACAAACAATGGCTCATGTCTATACATAATACGGGCAGCAGTAAATTGTGGTGAAATTCCTCTTGGAATTTTAGCACTGTGTGCAAGAAACGGCATTGGAGCCCCACCCCTGCATGCAAAACAGTGGCAGTATGCGCCGTAGGCGTGCACAAAAATACATGGTGGCATGGCTTCGTGTGGCCACAAAATAATACCAATTAATAAAACGGTGCGCTGTAGTCTCCATTATTCAAATGACACCGCACAGTAGCACCATTACACCAGGTAAAGACCCTTTTACACCTTACGGCGGACAGATTCCTCTTTTTACACATTACAGCAGACAGCATCCCCCTTTTTACACATAACGGCAGACAGCCAGGGCCGTCTTTTGTATGGGCTCAATGGGCTCTTGCCCAAGGGCCCCAGGAGTGTAAGGGCCCTAGACTGATAGATGAGGGTCCCCTCTTTCCAGGGGTACCAGGTTTTTGAAAATCGGCCGTGGGGAACTGGAGATATCCGACTTGAAAGCAGGGGTCCCCATCCAAGCCTGTTAATTGCTATTCCCAGAAAGATATCTCTGGTTCTGTCTGACTAAAGGTGGGTACACACTGATAGATATATCTGCAGATCAATTGATCTGCAGATATATCTATGGACGGATCGGGCAGTGTGTTCAGCATACACACTGCCCGATCCGTTGGGGACTGACGTCATGAACTGGACGGGCATGTACACACGCCCGCCCAGTTCACCTGTCGATCACTGCCGACCGCCCCGTACACACACAGCGATGCGCCAATATATCGGTAGATATATTGGCCGTCGGCTGTGCTGCGCGGCCGACGCTATACGTCTGTGAACGACGGAGTTCACAGACGTATCGGCCGTACACACTGGCCGACGGTACCGCGATATATCGGCCGTTCAAGATAACGGACGATATATCGATCAGTGTGTACGGGCCTTTAGAGTTTCTCTGAGTGGATAACCAAAAAGCTGTGACTCTCCCCTTTTGGTGGACACTGGCAGCTTATCTGTACTATGCCCAGAACCAGAGATATCAGCCTTCCAGCAGCTGGTCCCTTCTCCAGCTCCACACGCCTAATATGCAGTTTTAGTTTTTCATTGGTGGATTGCTCTTGCTCCTGAACTCTGATCCCCAAGTCCCCAGTACCTTCTGAAAGGTGGGACTCTCTAGTTTTTTTTATCCCATTCAAAGCTAAGAAATATATTTTCAGGAACATCAGCTATCTGCAGTCAAGCAAGCTGCCCTCCCACCAGAAAATGATAAATATTAAGCCCACTCCACTATACACCCCTCCCCTACGTATTAAACACACCCTAACACCCTGGAAGTCATAGGTGTGCGCAGGGGGGGTGCCTGGTGCGCACAGGCGCCCCCTAATGTCTGGCACCCCGATCTCACATGCCTGATGCAGCGATCGCCGAGCAGGCTGATTACTGTCCCCTCTGCGCTGCACCCTGTCAGGACTGCATTACTGACCAGACGCCTGGGTGAATCAAGGGTGCCACTGCCACCAGCTTCCAAACTCCCAGCTCCACCTCCATGTACAAAAACAGCGTAATGTGATTACATCATGCTGCTCGCACGCCCACCTCTCTCCTTCTATGCTATGCCAACGCCAGCCACTGATGAGGATCAGCATGCAGCCAGTGTTCCTCTTAGGAAGACAAGTTCAATACTGGCAGGCAGTTGGCAGCAGCATTGATACATCACTTGTTTTTCCAGCAGCAGCAGCAGCACTAGTCTGCGACTGTCAGTGTCAGTGAGTTACTGCTGCTTGCAGGGGAAAGAGAGGGGGAGCCAGACCAGGCTGAGGAGGAGCAGTGTGATTGCAGTGAGTACCATCAGGGGTGTTTGCTTCGTGCACACCACAACATCTGACAATTCCTCTACATTATTAGGATTGGTACAAGGGTGGATATTTTATAGTGCGTTGACCGTCAATAGATGGTGCTAGACACGCCCAAAAGGGGGTGCTAGACACACCCCTCCGACGGTGCACCCCCTAATAGAATGTGCTGCGCACGCCTATGCTGGAAGTCATGTACCAGGGCCCCTTCATTCAGCCCAATGTCCCCTTCTACAGTTTAGCCCTATCTGTGCAGTAAAGGAGTAATTATCAGAAATGACTGCTCCAGGTCCTACATGCTGAGCGGAAGATAGAACACCCCCTACCGCCCGTGGGACATCAAAGCTGCCACTGATAGCACCCCCCAGCCCTACCGTGGGGGATGGGTAGGGGGCCCAGTGCATTGCTGTGCCCAGGGGCCTACACTGCTGTTAAGACGGCCCTGCAGACAGCGTGCCCTTTTTACACATAGCGGCAGACAGCGTGAACTTTTTACACATAACGGCAGGCAGCGTCCCCTTTTTACACATAACGGCAGACAGCGTACACTTTTTACAAATAACGGCAGACAGTGTGCCCTTGATAAACATAGTGGCAGACAGCGTACCCTTTTTACACATAACGGGAGACAGCGTGCCCTTGTTACACATAGCGGCACACAGTGTACACTTTTTACACATAATAGCAGACAGCGTGCCCTTGTTAAACATATCGGCAGACAGCGTACACTTTTTAAACATAACGGCAGACAGTGTGCCCTTTTTACACATAACGGCAGACAGTGTGCCCTTGTTACACATAACGGCAGACAGCGGGCCCTTGTTACACATTACGGCAGACAGCATCCCCCTTTTTACACATTGCGGCAGACAGTCCCCCTTTTTACACATTACGTCAGGCAGATTCCCCCTTTTTACACATTACGTCAGGCAGATTCCACCTTTTTACACATTGCGTCAGGCAGATTCCCCCTTTTTACACATTGCGGCAAGCAGATTCCCCCTTTTTACACATTGTGGCAGGCAGATTCCCCCTTTTTACACATTGCGGCAGGCAGATTCCCCCTTTTTACACATTGTGGCTGGCAGATTACCCTTTTTACACATTGCGGCAGGCAGATTCCCCCCTTTTACACATTGCGGCAGGCAGATTACCTTACCCCTTTTAACACATTGCAGCAGGCAGATTACCCCTTTTTACACATTGCGGCAAGCAGATTCCCCCTTTTCTCTAACGTCCTAGTGGATGCTGGGGACTCCGTAAGGACCATGGGGAATAGACGTGCTCCGCAGGAGACTGGGCACTCTAAAGAAAGATTTAGTACTACCTGGTGTGCACTGGCTCCTCCCTCTATGCCCCTCCTCCAGACCTCAGTTAGAATCTGTGCCCGGCCAGAGCTGGGTGCTTTTAGTGGGCTCTCATGAGCTTACTAAGAAGAAAGTATTTTAGTTAAGTTTTTTTATTTTCAGAGAGCTTCTGCTGGCAACAGACTCTCTGCTACGTGGGACTGAGGGGAGAGAAGCAAACCTACTAACTGCGGCTAGGTTGCGCTTCTTAGGCTACTGGACACAATTAGCTCCAGGAGGATCGAACACAGGTACCTAACCTTGATCGTCCGTTCCCGGAGCCGCGCCGCCGTCCCCCTCGCAGACCCAGAAGTACAGAAGCAGCAGAATCATGAAGACATCGAAATCGGCAGGCAGAAGACTCCTGTCTTCACTTGAGGTAGCGCACAGCACTGCAGCTGTGCGCCATTGCTCCCACAGCACATCCGCACACTCCTGTCATAGTAGGGTGCAGGGCGCAGGGGGGGGCACCCTGGGCAGCAATTAAGATACCTTTTGGCAAAATAATACATATATACAGTCAGGCACTGTATATATGTACGGGCCCCTGCCATTTTTTACACATAGAAGCGGGACAGAAGCCCGCCGCTGAGGGGGCGGGGCCTTCTTCCTCAGCACACCAGCGCCATTTTCTCTTCACAGCTCTGCTGGAAAGAAGCACCCCAGGCTCTCCCCTGCAGTATCCAGGTGCAAAAAGGGTAAAAAGAGAGGGGGGGGGCACATAAATTTAGGTGCAAATTATCACAAACAGCAGCTACTGGGTAAACACTAAGTTACAGTGTAATCCCTGGGTTATATAGCGCTGGGGTGTATGCTGGCATACTCTCTCTCTGTCTCCCCAAAAGCCTTTGTGGGGTCCTGTCCTCAGTCAGAGCATTCCCTGTGTGTGTGTGTGTGTGTGTGTGTGTGTGTGTGTGTGTGTGTGTGTGTGTGTGTGTGTGTGGTGTGTCGGTACATCAGTGTCGACATGTTTAATGAGGAAGGATACGTGGAGGCAAAACAAGTGCAGATGAATGTGGTGTCGCAGCCGACGGTGCCGACACCTGATTGGATGGATATGTGGAAGGTGTTAAATGATAATGTAAGCTCCTTGCATAAAAGGTTGGATAAAGCTGAAGCCTTGGGACAGTCAGGGTCTCAACCCATGTCCGATCCTACAGCTCAGAGGCCGTGAGGGTCTCGTAAGCGCCCACTATCCCAGATAGTTGACACAGATGCCGACACGGAGTCTGACTCCAGTGTCGATGACGATGATGCAGAGTTGCAGCCTAAAATGACTAAAGCCATCCGCTACATGATTATAGCAATGAAGGATGTATTGCACATTTCAGAGGAAAACCCTGTCCCTGACAAGAGGGTTTATATGTATGGGGAGAAAAAGCAAGAAGTGACTTTTCCCCCTTTACATGAATTAAATGAATTATGTGAAAAAGCGTGGGATTCCCCTGATAGGAAGGTAATAATTTCTAAGAGATTACTGATGGCGTACCCTTTCCCGCCAACAGACAGGTTACGCTGGGAATCCTCATATAGGGTAGACAAGGCGTTGACATGCTTATCTAAGAGGGTGGCCCTGTCGTCTCAAGATATGGCCGCCCTAAAGAATCCTGCTGATAGAAAGCAGGAAGCTATCCTGAAGTCTGTTTGTACACATTCTGGTACACTACTGAGGCCAGCAATTGCTTCGGCCTGGATGTGTAGTCTTGTAGCAGCATGGACTGATAATGTCTCGGAGGAGATAGATACCCTGGACAGGGAAACTGTTCTACTGACCCTGGGACATATCAAAGACGCTGTCCTATATATGTGGAATGCCCAGAGGGACATTTGCCTGCTGGGTTCTAGAATAAACACAATATCCATTTCTGCCAGAAGGGTCTTATGGACTCGGCAATGGACAGGGGATGCCGACTCTAAAAAACACATGGAGGTTTTGCCTTATAAGGGTGAGGAATTATTTGGGGACGGTCTCTCGGACCTCGTTTCCACAGCTACAGCTGGGAAGTCAAATTTCTTGCCTTATGTTCCATCACAGCCAAAGAAAGCACCATATTACCAGATGCAGTCCTTTCATTCTCAAAAAAGCAAGAAAGTCAGAGGTGCATCCTTTCTTGCCAGAGGCAGGGGTAAAGGATAAAAGCTGCACCACGCAGCTAGTTCCCAGGAACTAAATTCTTCCCCGCTTCCACTAAATCCACCGCATGACGCTGGGGCTCCACAGGCGGAGCCAGGAGCGGTGGGGGTGCGTCTCCGAAATTTCAGCCACCAGTGGGTTCGCTCACGAGTGGATCCTTGGGTTATACAAATTGTGTCTCAGGGATACAAGCTGGAATTCGAGGTGACGCCCCCTCACTGTTTCCTAAAATCGGCATTGCCAGCTTTCCCCATGGAAAGGGAGGTAGTGTTGGCAACAATTCACAAACTATATCTCCAGCAGGTGGTGGTAAAGGTTCCCCTCCTTCAACAGGGAAGGGGTTACTATTCCACTATGTTTGTAGTACCGAAACCGGATGGTTCGGTCAGACCAATCTTGAATTTGAAATCCCTGAACATTTATCTGAAGAAATTCAAGTTCAAAATGGAATCATTCAGAGCGGTCATTGCAAGCCTGGAAGAGGGGGATTTAATGGTGTCTCTGTACATCAAGGATGCTTACTTGCATGTCCCCATTTATCCGCCTCATCAAGAGTACCTCAGGTTTGTGGTACAGGACTGTCATTTCCAATTCCAGACGCTGCCGTTTGGTCTGTCCGCAGCACCGAGGATATTTACCAAGGTGATGGCGGAAATGATGGTGCTAGTTCGGAAGCAAGGAGTTACAATTATCCCATACTTGGACGATCTCCTCATAAAGGTGAGGTCCAGGGAGCAGTTGCTGATCAGCGTGGCACACTCTCAGGAAGTGTTGCGGCAGCACGGCTGGATTCTGAATATTCCAAAGTCGCAGCTGATTATTTCCTACAAAGCGTCTGCCCTTCCTGGGCATGATTCTGGATACAGACCAGAAGAAGATATTTCTCCCGGAGGAGAAGGCTCAGGAGCTCCTGACTCTCGTCAAGGACGTCCTGAAACCAAAACAGGTGTCGGTGCATCACTGCACCCGAGTCCTGGGAAAGATGGTGGTGTCATACGAAGCCATTCCCTTCGGCAGGTTCCATGCCAGGATCTTTCAGTGGGATCTGTTGGACAAGTGTTCCGGATCGCATCTTCAGATGCATCGGCTGATCACCCTGTCCCCAGGGCTAGGGTGTCTCTTCTGTGGTGGCTGCAGAGTACTCACCTTCCCGAGGGCCGCAGGTTCGGCATACAGGACTGGGTCCTGGTGACCACGGATGCAAGCCTCCAAGGATGGGGGGCAGTCACTCAGGGAAGAAACTTAAAGGGCTGTAGTCAAGTCAGGAGACTTGTCTGCACATCAATGTCCTGGAACTAAGGGCCATATACAATGCCCTGAGTCAAGCGGAGCCTCTGCTTCGAAACCAACCAGTGCTGATTCAGTCAGACAACATCACTGCAGTGGCCCATGTAAACCGCCAGGGCGGCACAAGAAGCAGGGTGGCAATGGCGGAAGCCACCAGGATTTTTCGTTGGGCGAAAAATCACGTGCAAGCACTGTCAGCAGTGTTCATTCCGGGAGTGGACAACTGGGAAGCAGACTTCCTCAGCAGACACGACCTCCACCCGGGAGAGTGGGGACTTCATCAAGAAGTCTTCACGCAGATTGCAAATCGATGGGAACTGCCACAGGTGGACATGATGGCGTCCCGCCTCAACAAAAAGCTAAAAAGATATTGCGCCAGGTCAAAGGACCCTCAGGCGATAGCTGTGGACGCACTGGTAACACCGTGCTGAGAATCGTAAGAAAAAGAGGAGTGAGAACAATACTCATTGTTCCGGATTGGCCAAGACGGACTTGGTACCCAGAACTGCAAGAAATGCTCACAGAGGACCCGTGGCCTCTGCCTCTCAGACAGGACCTGTTGCAACAGGGGCCCTGTCTGTTCCAAGACTTACCGCGGCTGCGTTTGACGGCATGGCGGTTGAACGCCAGATCCTAGCGGAAAAGGGCATTCCGTATGCAGTTATTCCTACGCTGATAAAGGCTAGGAAGGACGTGACAGCAAAGCATTATCACCGTATATGGCAAAAATATCTTGCTTGGTGTGAGGCCAGGAAGGCCCCTACATAGGAATTCCAGCTGGGTCGTTTCCTGCACTTCCTGCAATCAGGTGTGGCTATGGGCCTAAAATTAGGGTCCATAAAGGTCCAGATTTCGGCCTTGTCTATTTTCTTTCAAAAAGAACTGGCTTCACTGCCTGAGGTTCAGACGTTTGTTAAGGGAGTGCTGCATATTCGGTCCCTTTTGTGCCACCAGTGGCACCTTGGGATCTTAACGTGGTGTTGGATTTCCTGAAATCCCACTGGTTTGAGCCACTAAAGACCGTGGAGCTAAAGTATCTCACGTGGAAAGTGGTCATGCTGTTGGCCTTGGCTTCGGCTAGGCGTGTGTCAGAATTGGCGGCTTTGTCATGTAAAAGCCCCTATCTGGTTTCCCATATGGACAGGGCGGAATTGCGGACTCGTCCGCAATTTCTGCCAAAGGCGGTGTCATCTTTTCATTTGAACCAACCTATTGTGGTGCCTGTGGCTACTCATGCCTTGGAGGACTCCAAGTTGCTGGACGTAGTCCGGGCTTTGAAGATTTATGTAACCAGAACGGCAGGAGTCAGGAAGACCGACTCGCTGTTTATCCTGTATGCATCCAACAAGCTGGGTGCTCCGGCTTCAAAGCAAACTATTGCTCGCTGGATCTGTACCACGATTCAGCAGGCGCATTCTGCGGCTGGATTGCCGCATCCAAAATCAGTGAAAGCCCATTCCACAAGGAAGGTGGGCTCTTCTTGGGCTGCTGAGCGAGGGGTCTCGGCATTACAGCTTTGCCGAGCTGCTACTTGGTCGGGTTCGAACACATTTGCAAAATTCTACAAGTTTGATACCCTGGCTGAGGAGGACCTTGTGTTTGCCCATTTGGTGCTGCAGAGTCATCCGCACTCTCCCGCCCATTTGGAGGCTTTGGTATAATCCCCATGGTCCTTACGGAGTCCCCAGCATCCACTAGGACGTTAGAGAAAATAAGATTTTACTCACCCTTAAATCTATTTCTCGTAGTCCGTAGTGGATGCTGGGCGCCCGTCCCAAGTGCGGACTTTCTGCAATACGTGTATATAGTTATTGCTTAATAAAGGGTTATGTTATGTGGCATCCGTTGAGTGATGCTCGGTTGTTGTTCATACTGTTAACTGGGTAAGGTTATCACAAGTTATACGGTGTGATTGGTGTGGCTGGTATGAGTCTTACCCTGGATTCCAAAATCCTTTCCTTGTAATGTCAGCTCTTCCGGGCACAGTTTCCTTAACTGAGGTCTGGAGGAGGGGCATAGAGGGAGGAGACAGTGCACACCAGGTAGTACTAAATCTTTCTTTAGAGTGCCCAGTCTCCTGCGGAGCCCGTCTATTCCCCATGGTCCTTACGGAGTCCCCAGTATCCACTACGGACTACGAGAAATAGATTTACTGGTGAGTAAAATCTAATTTTTACACATTGCGGCAGACAGTCCCCATTAAGAAAGAAAGAAAGAAAGAAAGAAAGAAAGAAAGAAAGAAAGAAAGAAAGAAAGAAAGAAAGAAAGAAAGAAAGAAAGAAAGAATTATACTTACCCTCTCCGCTGGCTCAGTCTCCTCGGTGCAGCTTCTGGTCAAGATTCCTGGGCAGGAGAGAAGGAGGAGGAGGGAGTGGAGGAGGGAGCCGCAGCAGCGCTGTGTTATTGGTGGAGGAGCTGCTGCTGCTGCCCCTCTGCTTCACTATAGGCTGTTCTCGGAAGACAGCCTATAGAGAAGCAGAGGGACAGCAGCAGCAGCGCCTCAACCAGTAACAAAGTGCTGCTGCGGCACCCTCCTCCACCTGCCTCCTTCTCCTTACCCCCGTGCCGCTGCGCTGTCCTTCTCTCCTATCCGGGCGGCTGTGTGCAGCGGGCAGCGGTTGCCCGCAACACACAGCGGCATGTAATGAGTCAGTTTGACTCATTACATGCTTTGGGCCCCTGGACAGTGGCAGGCCCCAGTGCAACGCTCTGGTTGCACTGGCGGCAGTTCCACCTCTGGTTACAATATCATTACAGTGTCTCACCTTGACCGTTTGTAACAACGCAGGATTGAACACACTTTGAATACATTCCTATAACCTCCTATTACTAGATGTGGGAAATGAACCATTGAATTTAGCAGATAGCAAAAAGACTATTAAGATAGAATATAAATTGAAATCCTACTACTTATATCAAGTAATTCATTTACCCATATTTATTATCCGCTACAGTTACATGGACAGGATTGGGCTCTATATTTAAGTTTGAGAGCCAGTGACAGTCCACTCCACAACTAGTTAATTATATATTGCTTGAATACTGGAGGAGTGATTTCTGTCATTCTCAGCGAATCACATGACAACCATAACTAGTGGCTAATATATACACTGCTCAAAAAAATAAAGGGAACACTTAAACAACACAATGTAACACCAAGTCAATCACACTTCTGTGAAATCAAACTGTGCACTTAGGAAGCAACACTGATTGACAATCAATTTCACATGCTGTTGTGCAAATGGAATAGACAACAGGTGGAAATTACAGGCAATTAACAAGACACCCCGAATAAAGGAGTTGTTCTGCAGGAGGTGACCACAGACCTCTTCTCAGCTCCTATGCTTTCTGGCTGATGTTTTGGTCACTTTTGAAAGCTGGCAGTGCTTTTACTGTAGTGGTAACATGAGACGGAGTCTACAACCCACACAAGTGGCTCAGGTAGTGCAGCTCATCGAGGATGGCACATCAATGTGAGCTGTGGCAAGAAGGTTTGCTGTGACTGTCAGCGTAGTGTCCAGAGCATGGAGGCACTATCAGGAGACAGGCCAGTACATCAGGAGATGTAGGGGAGGCCGTAGGAGGGCAACAACCCAGCCGCAGGACCGCTACCTCCGCCTTTCTGCAAGGAGGAACAGGAGGAGCACAGCCAGAGCCCTGCAAAATGACCTCCAGCAAGCCACAAATGTGCATGTGTCTACTCAAACGATCAGAAACTGACTCCATGAGGGTGGAATGAGGGCCCGACGTCCACAGGTGGGGGTTGTGCTTACAGCCCAACACCGTGCAGGACGTTTGGCATTTGCCAGAGAACACCAAGATTGGCAAATTCGCCACTGGCATCCTGTGCTCTTCACAGATAAAAGCAGATTCTCACTGAGCACATGTGACAGAGTCTGGAGACGCCAAGGAGAACGTTCTGCTGCCTTCAACATCCTCCAGCATGACCTGTTTGGCAGTGGGCCAGTAATGGTGTGGGGTGGCATTTCTTTGGGGGGCCGCACAGCCCTCCATGTGCTCACCAGAGGTAGCCTGACTGCCATTAGGTACCGAGATGAGATCCTCAGACCCCATATGCTGGTGCGGTTGGCCCTGGGTTCCTCCTAATGCAAGACAATGCTAGACCTCATGTGGCTGAAGTGTGTCTGCAGTTCCTGCAAGATGAAGGCATTGATGCTATGGACTGGCCCGCCCGTTACCCAGACCTGAATCCAATTGAGCACATCTGAGACATCATGTCTCGCTCCATCCACCAACGCCACGTTGCACCACAGACTGTCCAGCAGTTGGCGGATGCTTTAGTCCAGGTCTGGGAGGAGATCCCTCAGGAGACCATCCGCCACCTCATCAGGAGCATGCCCAGGCGTTGTAGGGAGGTCATAAAGGCACGAAGGAGGTCACACACATTACTGAGCCTCATTTTGACTTGTTTTAAGGACATTACATCAAAGTTGGATCAGCCTGTAGTGTGTTTTTCCACTTCAATTTTGAGTGTGACTCCAAATCCAGACCTCCATGGGTTAATAAATTTGATTTCCATTGATTATTTGTGTGATTTTGTTTTCAGCACATTCAACTACAGTATGTAAAGAACAAAGTATTTAATAAGAATATTTCATTCATTCAGATCTAGGATGTGTTATTTTAGTGTTCCCTTTATTTTTGTGAGCAGTGTAGTACGAGACCAGTCACAGTAGATTTATCGATATTTGGATTGATTATTGTATTATAGCAGGAGTTATTACAGACATTCCAGCGTCAGATTTTAATATTTAATTCTTACTTTTTTTATATATATATATATATATATTTCGCTATGTTATCTGGGCTATGTGGGGAGTATATCATATTTAGATATATTTATCAAAAGTTATGTTTTAATATTATTTTCAAGTTTCATTGACTGAGTGCACCATAGCGCTACCCCTTTCTTCTTTTTTGCAACCCAACCGACTTTTCAAACATTTGAATTCCACCCTATATGTTGTTTTTAAATGTTTTGTTATTTTGTGTCACTTTATATATTGTGTTTTATTACTGATCCAGGCGCTGGGGTGCTCAGAACTTGACTGTTGGACAATCGTGATGTAATGACAACATGTTGTAGACTTGGTACGGATGCGCTCTGACCGAGGACGGTGTGTGACAGCCAGTGTTTGTGTTAGCAACCATGGGTTGCTATAGGAACGCCTGTTGGGCAGAAATGGCCGGATACTGATGGTGCACCTGGAAGTCGAAACAGCGCTGCCGGAGGTGGGAGAGAGCCCTCGGCGTCTTAATCAGAGATATGGATATTTAAACTGTTTAAATTGTCACATTTTTTTGGGATGACCATGCTGCTTGAAAAAGGCTAATAAAGCTGAAAAATTGCAAAGGAGAGCTGATGTCTTGAATTTATTTATAAAAAAAAGTCCGCTGAGTGCTTTACTCTGGGCTGATATATATATATATGTATGTTCCTTAGCAATCTATCTAAGCCAATGTAAGGTGACGAGTGTACCTTTAAAAACCATAAAGTCTGTGGCAGGTGCACCTTAAATCTAGCAGGCAGATGATGTGTGTAACAGCAGTGAAGTAGTCAAGTTTTAAGACTCTGAAGGTGGGGTACCTTGGTGAGCGGTTTGCAGGATTCCGTGCATTGGCCAATCCACTAACTAAACCCCCATCATTTATTTATTGAATTGTTGATGATGAGTGAGCTTACATTGGTGAGTGCTGGGTCTTCTGTTTGTATATATATATATATATATATGTACAGTGGTCGAAGTAGGGCGGTATACGGCGGTATGGTATACCGCCACTTCTTCCACTGATCCGGAAATGAGCAAATGAAAGTGCAGCAGGAGGCGAGGGAAGTGGCCATCCTGCTGCACGTGTTGCTCCTCATCCCTGCACAGTCAGCCGCCCGCCGCTCACCGCCGCCAGCCGCCCACTGCTCACTGCGCCAGCCACTCACTGCTGCCAGCCACCAGCCGCCCGCCGCTCACCCGCAACAAATGAGGTAATGGTCCCCTGCTGTCACCTCTCTCCCTGTCATTACCGTCCCTGTCCCTACTGTCACTCTCTCTCTCCCAGCTGTTACTGTCATCACTCTCTCTCTCTCCCTGCTGTCACTGTCGTCACTCTCTCTCCCTGTCATCACTGTAGTCACTCTCTCTCCCTGTCGTCACTCTCTCCCCCTGTCATCACTCACTCTACCTGTCATCACTCTCTCTTCCTGTCGTCACTCTCTCTCCCTGTCGTCACTCTCTCTCCCTGTCACTCTCTCTCCCTGTCGTCCCTCTCTCCCCCTGTCGTCACTCTCACCCCTGTCATCACTCTCTCCCCCTGTCGTTACTCTCTCTCCCTGTCGTCACTCTCTCTCCCTGTCGTCACTCTCTCTCTCCCTGTCGTCACTCTGGCTGCCCCTGCTGTCACAATTTCAGCTCATTCAGTGTGTTATAATGTGAATTTCGGCTCATTCAGTGTGCTATAATGTGAATTTCAGCTCATTCAGTGTGTTATAATGTGAATTTCGGCTCATTCAGTGTGCTATAATGTGAATTTCAGCTCATTCAGTGTGCTATAATGTGAATTTCGGCTCATTCAGTGTGCTATAATGTGAATTTCGGCTCATTCAGTGTGCTACAGTGTGAATTTTGGCTCATTCAGTGTGCTACAATGTGCGTTTCGGCTCATTGAGTGTGCTACAATGTGAGTTTCGGCTCATTCAGTGTGCTATAATGTGAATTTCAGCTTGTACCGTGTGCTATGAGGTTAAAGGGGTACCAGTACTAGATAGTATAAGGGGTTCTACTACACTGGACGTGCCACCTTTTGGGTGACCACGCCCCCTTTGGCGCGCGCATAATTGCGTCCTTGACTTTTGCATACCCCCACTTCAAAATTTCCACTTTGACCACTGTATATATATATATATATATATATATATATATATATATATATATGCATCTCACATCAAACAAGCAGCGGCACTCGGAGGCCTTATCATAGTGAAAAATCAAGTGTGAATTTATTCCATCTCACAACAAAGCCAACGTTTCGGGGCTTGTCTACCCCTTTGTCAAGGTGAGTCAAAAGGGAAATATACATGAAAATGCATTACCTTTATGTGGTGAAGAAGACCCGCCCGCGGGAACTGAAATGTGAAATCGGGAACGCGCCATGCTTCCGTCCAGAGTGTCGAGTGCAGAGTGATGACGTCAACCCGCAGTGACGTGGTGCGTCCCCCTTCCATTGGCTGTCTGCATCACCATGGCAACCTGGACGAGGTCGCGCTGAAGCCTTCCCGGCGTCCTCGTCTCCTAGGTAACCCGGTTCATGCAGGCAACCGACGTCAGAGTCCCCACTTACCCACTGCGGCGCTGCTTCGACCATCTACTGCACTGCGTGAAAAACATATGTATAATTGACAGTGGACATACTAATGTTAAAACCTAACTAACATACATAATACACTTATGACTATGCAACCACATACCAATACTGTGTGATTATAAAAGCAATTATGAGACTTTTCCTCTATCACATATATATATAAAAGTTGAATCAATCCATATATGTTTCTTAATGCCCCATATTGGGGATGTTATACTGGTATCAATATTCCAATGGGTGTAAATCCATCTGTGAAGGTGCTGTGGGTTCTTACAGACGGGCCCCAGTTTCCATCATTCTTTCACGGGTCAGAAATTTGACATCAGACATCGGTTAACGTGCACAAGCCCATGTGCAAAGGTATATATAGGCAAGACTGAAGTCACTTTCCGTGAGCGCATGGCACAACACCGTGCTGCCATACGGGCAGCGTTGATTCCTGGGTCGAGTGTCCAGCCGGTGGCACGCCATTTCGCTGAGGCGAAACATAATTTGTCTACCCTGAGATATCGCATTATAGATCATGTACCGCCGCTCAATAGGGGTGGCGATAGATCTGTGAAATTGTTACAGCAGGAATGTGAGTGGATCATGCGTTTAGACACATTGGTTCCCTGAGGCCTGAATGAGACGCTCGGCTTACAGGTCTTTAATTGAATTTGAATTTGATTTGATTAACATCTGTGCAGTACAATTCGGAACACTTAGGGTACTTCATCACACATAACTCTCAGATTCAATGGTTGTTCCTTCAGTTTAGTTACATTAAATGAGCTTTTATTACATTCGATAGAGTTTGAGATGCCTAATAAGCTTTATGGTTTAAACACTTGTTATGATGTAACTACTGACAGTTTTCATATTTTGCTTGGTTTTTATTTTTGGTTTGTTTTTTTGTTTTTAATTGTCCGATGTGTTTTAATGTATGGTGTGTATATCTGTTTATATTTGTAACACACAGCTGTGGTGATTTGTCAGTTACTATGGCAACAGCCCTGCAATCCGAGCCGGTCTGTATGGTGACCAGGATACGAAAGTAGGCGGAGCTTACTGGCATGGTGAAGGGAGCACTTAAATACCGGTATGTGCATTGCATTTTGTAAATGGCTTGATAAAAGTGCTGAACGGCGCTGAAACATTGCCCAAAACAGCCGACTGTTGTCATTTTTTTATAGCCTTGGAGTGCCGCCAGTGGAGGAGCATATTGCATGCAGCCGTGCAGGCTGTTATGTGGAAGGCACCGGGCGCAGTAATTCAGCACATGTCAGCGGAGTGCCGGAACTGGAGTAATATATATATATATATATATATATATACACACACACTGCAAAGTCCGGCTCTCCTAATAATATATAGTTACTTGTCCAGGTGCTTACGCCGCCTCTCAATGTAAGCCGTTAATACCAATGTCTCCGCGCCGCACTCCAGGAACACATAAATCAGTCTGACACCAGTTGCTTAGATCAATGTTTCATGGAATTAACCATTTCATCAGGATACAAAAGCAATAACAAAGTGCTCACCTTGTAAAGACCCTCCACCATGTGCTCCAAAGGACGGACGCCTTCCGATATCCGCATTCCCCACTTCCGGCCATGTGAATACATCATCAATAGCAGACAGATACTTTGTTTACGCTCCACCAGTGGAGCCTGCGTTCCAACAGCGTCAGTGCACACCCCCATAACCGTGACTACATAGATACATTTTAACAAAACAATCATTAATCCTAATATTATAATAATAATAATAATAACATGGTATTATATATCCTATCCTAGCATTAGTATGTACATACTACCTTATAGATCATAACTTTATCTCAAATATATACTCATATATGTAAGCCTATCCTTACAATAATGTGACCTATATTGGTAATATGTTATCTCATAAACACATACACTAATAAAGTATCTAATGCTAAAGTATTTAGATCCATTCTGTTTACTTAGGCGTGAAACAGAATGGATCTATCGTCTTAATACTTTGGCCCCTAGAGGACTCAATGAGCAATTGGGTCTTAATAACTTTTTGTAAAGATTAGAACATATTTGTTTATTACATATGTAGTGTTGACAGCATTAGATACTTTATTAGTGTATGTGTTTATGAGATAACATAAAACCAATATAGGTCACATTATTGTAAGGATAGGCTTACATATATGAGTATATATTTGAGATATAGTTATGATCTATAAGGTAGTATGTACATACTAATGCTAGGATAGAATATATAATACCATGTTATTGTTATTATAATATTAGGATTAATGATTGTCCTGTTAAAATGTATGTATGTAGTCACGGTGATGGCGGTGTGGACTGACGCTGTTGGAACACAGGCTCCACCGGTGGAGCACAAACAAAGTATCTGTCTGCTGTTGATGATGCATTCACATGGCCGGAAGTGGGGAATGCGGTTATTGGATGGCGTCCGTCCTTTTTAGAACATGGTGGTGGGTCTTTATTAGGGTGTAGTACTGGTGTCAGGCGGTCTCCTGACCGCCGGTCACCTTACCGACGCAGGGATCCCGGCAGCCTATCGACGCCGGGATACCGGCAGCATACCGACGCCGAGATCCCGGCGGAGAGGGGTGAGTGCAGCAAGCCCCTTGCGGGCTCGCTGCGCTCGTCACGCTGCGGTCGCCACGGGTTCTATTCCCACTCTATGGGTGTCGTGGACACCCACGAGTGGAAATAGTCCCTGTTGGTCGGCATGCTGACCAACAGCATAGTGAGCCGTCAGGCTCACAGGGGAGGTCATGTGACCGGCGGTCACATGAATACCACCCCTTTATAAGGTGAGCACTTTGTTATTGCTTTTGTGTCCTGATGAAATGGTTAATACCATGAACCGTTGATCTAAGCAACTGGTGTCAGACTGATTTATGTGTTCCTGGAGTGCGGCGTGGAGACATTGGTATATATATATATATATATATATATATTAGTGATGAGCGGGTTCGGTTCCTCGGAAACCGAACCCCCCCGAACTTCACCCTTTTTACACGGGTCCGAGGCATATTCGGATTCTCCCGTATGGCTCGGTTAACCCGAGCGCGCCCGAACGTCATCATCCCGCTGTCGGATTCTCGCGAGATTCGGATTCTATATAAGCAGACGCACAGCACCGCCATTCTCACTCGTGCATTGGAAATGTTAGGGAGAGGACGTGGCTGGTCCATTGTTGATGCAAATATTTGTGCTTGCTTATATCTTAATTGTGGGGACTGGGGAGCAGCTGTATATTAATATAGGAGGAGTACAGTGCAGAGTTTTGCTGATCAGTGACCACCAGTTTTATCCGTTCTCTGCCTGAAAAAAACGCTCCTTATCTGTGCTCAGTGTGCTGCATATATCTGTGCTCACACTGCTTAATTGTGGGGACTGGGGAGCAGCTGTATTATATAGCAGGAGTACAGTGCAGAGTTTTGCTGACAGTGACCACCAGTATACGTTGTCTGCCTGAAAAACACTCCATATCTGTGCTCAGTGTGCTGCTTTATTGTGGGGACTGGGGACCACCAGTATAATATTACATAGGAGTACAGTGCAGAGTTTTGCTGACCAGTGACCACCAGTATACGTTGTCTGCCTGAAAAACACTCCATATCTGTGCTGTATTGTAGACAGTATATAGTTGGAGTACAGTGCATAATTTTGCTGACCACCAGTATATAATATATAGCATTACGGTACAGTAGGCCACTGCTGTACCTACCTCTGTGTCGTCACGTATACTATCCATCCATACCTGTGGTGCATTTCAGTTTTGCACAGTTTGCTGACCACCAGTATATAATATATAGCATTACGGTACAGTAGGCCACTGCTGTACCTACCTCTGTGTCGTCAAGTATACTATCCATCCATACCTGTGGTGCATTTCAGTTTTGCACAGTTTTCTGACCACCAGTATATAATATATAGCATTACGGTACAGTAGGCCACTGCTGTACCTACCTCTGTGTCGTCAAGTATACTATCCATCCATACCTGTGGTGCATTTCAGTTTTGCACAGTTTGCTGACCACCAGTATATAATAAATAGCAGTACAGTACAGTAGGCCACTGCTGTACCTACCTCTGTGTCGTCAAGTATACTATCCATCCATACCTGTGGTGCATTTCAGTTGTGTGCAGTATATATAGTAGTAGGCCAGTGCTATTGATACTGGCATATAATTCCACACATTAAAAAAATGGAGAACAAAAAATGTGGAGGTTAAAATAGGGAAAGATCAAGATCCACTTCCACCTCGTGCTGAAGCTGCTGCCACTAGTCATGGCCGAGACGATGAAATGCCATCAACGTCGTCTGCCAAGGCCGATGCCCAATGTCATAGTAGAGAGCATGTAAAATCCAAAAAACAAAAGTTCAGTAAAATGACCCAAAAATCAAAATTAAAAGCGTCTGATGAGAAGCGTAAACTTGCCAATATGCCATTTACGACACGGAGTGGCAAGGAACGGCTGAGGCCCTGGCCTTTGTTCATGGCTAGTGGTTCAGATTCACATGAGGATGGAAGCACTCATCTTCTTGCTAGAAAAATAAAAAGACTTAAGCTGGCAAAAGCACAGCAAAGAACTGTGCGTTCTTCTTAATCACAAATCCCCAAGGAGAGTCCAGTTGTGTCGGTTGCAATGCCTGACCTTCCCAACACTGGACGGGAAGAGCTTGCGCCTTCCATCATTTGCACGCCCCCTGCAAGTGCTGGAAGGAGCACCCGCAGTCCAGTTCCTGATAGTCAAATTGAAGATGTCACTGTTGAAGTACACCAGGATGAGGATACATAGAAACATAGAAACATAGGGGTATATTTACTAAGGTCCCGATTTTGACCGAGATGACGTTTTTTCTTCTAAGTGTCATCTCGGGAATTTACTAAACTCAAATCACGGCAGTGATGAGGGCATTCGTATTTTTTTGGAAGTCAAAGTAAAAAAATACGAATGAATACACCATCGGTCAAAATGCGCCTGTTTAGATATGAATCTCGGTCATTTACTAACCATTCATAATTGTAATGTATACCGTGAAAATGCATTTGCGGCCGTGAAAATTACAACTCGTAAAAAAGTCCTAAAAAAAAACAGACCTGCTTTTGAGAAGCGTGTTTACATGTGTAGTCAATTATCCATTACTCACACCTGAATGTTTGGCCCTATAAAAGGGTCCCAGGCACATTTTGAAATTCACTCACTCTGAAATGGCGGCTGTGGTGTGTGCTAATGACTTTCTGTTTGCTGTGGGATACCTGAGACTGCTCCATGAGGCTTCCAGAAATCAGGGCCAGGTAAGTGAACATGGTCAGCAGGTTGTCCAGGTGCCGCGGAGGCTGCGCCAGCCACGTTTTTTTAGGGGTCGTTTAAACTTAAACGCATTGTCTGATGATAGGGTCATACAGATGTTCCGCCTAAATAGAAACAACATTTTCCGCCTGTATGACCTTGTCAAACTGGGACTAGACCCTGAGACAGCACGCTCTCGCTCTGTCTCAGGCCTACACAAACTTCTGGCTGTGTTACACTTTATGGCTACTGGGAGCTTCCAGGCTGTGACAAGCGACGTCATTGGTATCTCGCAGCCAACCTTTTCAAAATATTTGAATCAGGTGAGTTGAAAAATACATACACGTTTATGTCTAAGTGTTGCTTCTGTAAGGTCTTACAACACAGTATTGTATAGAATACATAACATGACACTCACCTTAGATTGTTTAATGTCCACTCAGGTTTTGGATGTCTTTGATCCACATATTAATGCCTCAGTCTGCTTCCCTACCCAGGAGTCGGAGTGGCGTGCTGTCAGGGTAGCTTTCTATGAGCTTGCTCGCATGCCCAATGTGCTGGGGGCCATAGATTGCACACACGTTCAGCTGAGACCACCTAGGGGCCGTCAATATATATATATACCAATAGACATATGGCCCAATCCACTAATGTCCAGGTGGTTTGTGATGCAAAACTTAAAATTATGAGTGTGGTTGCAGGTTACCCTGGCGGCTGCCATGACTCCTTCATCCTCAGTCAGTCATCGCTCTTCGATAAATTTGAGGACGGACAAATGCCTGATGGCTGGCTGCTGGGTATGTTCCAAATGTGTTGTGTGTATGTGTATTAACTACAAGCCACATTTTAGGATAGGGTAATTAATCATCATACACATGTACTAATGTTGCCTATATCTGTTTTTCAGGTGATGGTGGTTATGGCTGCTACTCTTGGCTACTTACTCCATTGTCCCAACCTGATTCTCCTGCTGAACACAGTTACAATCATGCACATAAGGCTACGCGGAATGTGATAGAAAGATGTTTTGGTGTGCTGAAATCTAGGTTTCGGTGTCTGGATAAATCTGCTGGCCTTTTGTTGTATAGTCCCTCCAAGGTGACTAGGATTGTGTTCTGCTGCTGTTTTCTCCATAATCTGTGTTTGAATCAACATCTGGCACATGATGAGGGAGAAAACAGTCAGCAAGCAGAGGAGTTAGAAACATCTGGTGACAGTGTGAGTACAGAGGTAGGGAGGCAGGTTAGGCAAGAAGTGATTCAGCGGTATTTTACCGGTAAGTTATTTTGGAAATTAATTAACCTTGAATAACCACTTTGCTGTTTTGTTTGGAAAGTGTGAATGTGTGTTTTGTGCCTTAGTGTTTGTTCTTTATAGTGGTGTGTACATTTTAGTTTGGGATTCTCTAAAAAACATTGTCATTCATTACCCCATTAAATCATACACACATAGCGTGTAATACAATGTTTGACACGGACAACGGTAGTTTGGAGAATACAATATTCGCATTTTTATTGTTACATAAATGTAATTTTTGAGTTATTTTTTTCTCTTGTGTGTGCTGGGTGCCGTGCTTTGAGCAGGGTCGCTGGCACATGTTCGGGAGGATCGTCGAACAGGGGAGGTTACTGGGGTTTGGCTAGGGGTAGTGGTTCCTGAGCTGGAGCTCACTTGTTGTGCTGCCATCAGAGTGATGCTTTGGCTCAAGTTATGTATGCTGGCATTCAGCTGGTTGTTACTTGCAGTGTGGCTGGCCACAATCCTTGACAAACTCTCATTCACCATTATTTAAAGGAAAAAGAGAATGGGGTTGTACTAATGAGGTGCACTGAGAAGAATAACAAATTAAAATATAACTTTTATTATCACATTAAAGGCCATAGCTCAGTCAGCGTGGCGAAATATATGGTTAAAATGACAGAAAGAATTAAGAAAGATCAAGTGCTCTGGAAAAGAGAGTGATAAGATTTAAAATGTATCCACTCTGATGGATGCAATAACTACCAATAGAAATTACTCAAAATACTAGTCCATTGATAAATGGATCTGTTGTTTGTACTGTGAATAGATCAATTATTGAGTGATTGATAAACCACAATTCGTGGCTGCCATGAATTTTCAGCTCTCAGTGTCCTCTATGGTATAGATGTTATTATAAATTCTATGTCTAAGTACAATAGTCTACCTAGAGCAGCCTACATGTGTCACGGGAGACTTTTGAAGGTTGAAATAAAACAAATTAATGATAATATTGATTGGTGTGTCTTGAATTTATTATACCAATTTCTCCTGGGTGATCACTCCCAGTGTCTACACAAATATATCACCTGCCACACGGAATCTCTAACCCAAATTAATCGATAATTGGTGATTTATTAAGCAAGTGTCATGGAATATGAGAACCAATACAATGAGAGATGTCTTATAATAACAGATGTATCTTTTTATTCCTGAGATACTGTGTAAACGGCAATTGCTGCCACTTCCACCCCCTTTTCAGAGATGGATTGTGAGCGAGTGGCGTTGATCAAATCCATATGTTGATATTACATATGTAACAGAGAAATGGCACCTTCATTTGTATCTATCAGATGGAGTAATTTCTTGTGCCTGATATTGTCACATTTACTGCATATAACGGCAGTCTATCCAACCCCCGTAGACATGAAAAATGGTAGTTAATGTGAAGACATCAGAGCGGAGAGAAATGCCGATGCGCGCATTTCGCATGTAGCTTTGTCGAGGCATTTCTCTCCGCTCTGATGTCTTCACATTAACTACCATTTTTCATGTCTACGGGGGTTGGATTGCTGCACGGCAAACGGGAGTGCCCGTAAATCGGACAAATGCCGATTCATTAGGTGCCGCTGCAGCATGTTCACCCTCATAGTCTCTAGTGTCTGAATCATTTTCCTTTCAGTACATGTATAGAAAGGTGACACTTTGTTACATGGCCCATTCGGCATTGCCCACACTTTTGTATGCTGACCGAACGTATACCGAGGCAGCCTTAAGTACCGCTGTATGTTAACAGGTTATCAGTTTCAGGGAGAATAGGGGTCGGACTGCGGCACGGCAAACGGGAATGCCCGTTAATTGGACAAATACCGATCCAACAGGTGCCGCTGCAGCATTTCCCCCCCATAGTCTCCGGTGTTCTACATACATTTTTTTCTTTAATACACACACAGAGGTTTGATAATCTGCTCTACGGCAAACACGGGAATGCCCGTTTTTGATGTATACTGATTGAATACATGCCGACAGTGCATATCTACCTATGTGTCTTACAGTATTATATTAATCCTTTTCCACAAATACATTAATACCAATTGTATGTGTCTCATTTATTTTATATCTCATAAATTATTAATGCCTCTGAAATCACTTAACCATTCATATATCTATGACAGCATATAAGATCTTATACATACAGGTATGTTCATTGATCTGTGTTCATGGGAGGCTGTCACATTGAGGGTATTTAATTTAACAGCTAATACATGGTACTAAATAGAACTGTCTAATAAGCCTTCTTGCACTTACTATTCCTTCTATCAGTATCTATAATCAGCCTTAAGAACGTAGGGCAGCAACTGACTGGAGTTCATTAGTGAATTCCATAGGATAGACTGCCGTTATATGGAGTAAATGTGACAATATCAGGCACAAGAAATTACTCCATCTGATAGATACAAATGAAGGTGCCATTTCTCTGTTACATATGTAATATCAACATATGGATTTGATCAACGCCACTCGGTCACAATCCATCTCTGAAAAGGGGGTGGAAGTGGCAGCAATTGCCGTTTACACAGTATCTCAGGAATAAAAAGATACATCTGTTATTATAAGACATCTCTCATTGTATTGGTTCTCATATTCCATGACACTTGCTTAATAAATCACCAATTATCGATTAATTTGGTTTAGAGATTCCGTGTGGCAGGTGATATATTTGTGTAGACACTGGGAGTGATCACCCAGGAGAAATTGGTATAATAAATTCAAGACACACCAATCAATATTATCATTAATTTGTTTTATTTCAACCTTCAAAAGTCTCCCGTGACACATGTAGGCTGCTCTAGGTAGACTATTGTACTTAGACATAGAATTTATAATAACATCTATACCATAGAGGACACTGAGAGCTGAAAATTCATGGCAGCCACGAATTGTGGTTTATCAATCACTCAATAATTGATCTATTCACAGTACAAACAACAGATCCATTTATCAATGGACTAGTATTTTGAGTAATTTCTATTGGTAGTTATTGCATCCATCAGAGTGGATACATTTTAAATCTTATCACTCTCTTTTCCAGAGCACTTGATCTTTCTTAATTCTTTCTGTCATTTTAACCATATATTTCGCCACGCTGACTGAGCTATGGCCTTTAATGTGATAATAAAAGTTATATTTTAATTTGTTATTCTTCTCAGTGCACCTCATTAGTACAACCCCATTCTCTTTTCCCTTTAAATAATGTTGTTAATTGGTTGTCGTAGGTAGCACCCCCAAGACTTATGTATATTCAGTCTAAATGATATTGGGGTCGATATAAGTGTATTTTCACTCTATTAGTCTTTAAATCAGAGAGTGCAGATTTCCTCCCAAACTCTCATTCACCACCTGATTGTGTTGGATGAGTTGGATGAGTGCTTGCTGCTGCCGCTGTTGCTCATCAATGAGGCGTGTCAAATTTGCCAGCATTTGGGTGTTGTCGGTCCGGATCTGTTCAATTGAGGTGGCAATTCTGCCTACCTGGACAATTAGTCGTGCCGAGTTCCGACTAATGCGCGGAAGATGATGGGGCAGACTGGCAAGGTGTTGGGTGTGGGCATTCAGGCAGGCATTGTTTTGGCTCTGTTGGGATGCCCAACTGGTCCAAAATTCTGCGAGCATTTGTTGCTGGGGTTGATCTGTGAGTAATTGGGCAGTAACGGAGGCTTGAGGGATATCCTGCTGCTGGGTTGGCTGGGTCGGAACAACGGCCGTAAGGTGCAGTGTATATGTGGCCTGTTGGTCTGGTTCCTGCTGGTCAACGTCGGCCATGAATGTTGGTTCTGTATGGGGTGGGCAACACGCACGGTTTAGTTTTAATTAAATATATTTGGTAGTCCTAAACATTCCATACTTAATAATACGCATGACATGTAAAGTTTTGAGGTGTGTTTTTCCAAACTAGGAATCTTTCGTTTAAAAACACATATGTGCCATCACAGGCGTGCACAGAGACTGACTGGCGGGTTCCACACCTAACTACCTCCCCTCCACAGCATTATAGTGTTCTCTCACCTCCCCTGTCCTGGATATAGACTGCTCACCTGGTTGGCCCAGAGGAGCGGATCAAGTAAGCAGTCTACATCCAGGACAGGGGAGGTGTGTGAACACTATAATGCTGTGGAGTGGGGGGGGGGGGGGATTAAGATTGGTGAGTAAGCTGCTCTTATTTTTCTGTGCACGTGCGTGGTCTCAATGTAGTAAGATGGGTGTTCATTTATAAATGTAATGTTGCCCATAGCAACCAATAAGACATAAATTTAAAATGATTTTGCACCTTCAAGAAGTTATTAACTGCAATCTGATTGGTTGATACGGGAAAAAGGTCATCTCAAATACAGCTCACATCATAGTAAATGTACTGTGTCAAAATGTTTGAATGTGTTGACTGTAAGTTTGTACTCACCAGATAACTGAGGTGATCGTGGCTCGTCACTTTGGGGACTAGCCAAAAGTGCCTGTGGTGGCTGGGACAAGACAGCGGAGATGCGCCACCTGGGTGGGGAAGATGGAGCCGCTGAATCTGATTCCAGACGCCGCGTCTTACTTGGCCTCCTCGGTAAGTTACACGAGCCCTGTGATGGGCGCCTTAGAGGAGGGCGGCTTGCAGAAGAAGAACCTATGTGAATATATAAACATTAATATTTTGTACTTCTATGTGTTTGCAGAATATGTGACTACAGTGATTTCTTACCTGCAATCCCAGCATCCTCATCAGTTGGCAGTGGTCTGTCTGTGGCGGTGGTCTGGCGTACTGTTGAAAAAGTGATCAAAACATTATGACCATACTTGGAAAAATCATTGTTAACTGCAAAACCTTAGTGTACTGTAAACATCTTGGACGTAATGTTAAGTAAACTAATTTCAGGATAAACTTTTCTGGAATCCTTAATTGGGTGTGACTTCTAAAATGAAGACGGTGTTGCACTAAATAAACCAGAAACATTGTTGATTTGTGTGCACTATATTGCATAGAGTAAATTATTTACACTTGACACTAACAACATAAAATACATATAATATATGTTTTTAGAAAAAAAACCACACAAATAAATACAAGACAAATGCAATTATAAACAACAGCTATGGACAAGCAAAATCTCAGATTCAGTATTCGAACTACACATACCAGCATGCACTACACCAGATTTTACATTCACTAATATAAAAACACAGCCAATGCATGATGGGAATAGTAGTTTGGAAACACATTTACAGCTACAGGGTGCACAGGCGTGCATGACATTACCAACACAATATTTGCATACTTAAAAACACATTATAATTTTGCAGCATGAACAGTTTAACATAAATTTTTTTTTAAAAATTATAACAACTCACCATCCTGGGTTTGACGGTCCGAATCCCGGACATGAGTTGCAGACACAACTTCAGCAGGAATAAGTGCCCGCACAGGCTCCTCCCAGTCACGAAACGTTGCACGGTAAGGGTGTCCACCCCCGGTTTGGCGGGCTGATTTTGCCTCCTTGGCCATCTTGGCCTTGACACGGCGCTTGATTAGCCTTGATATCATAAAATCTTTTGCGGCACGTGTCCTTAGTCCGCCTCACCACACCCTCACTATTGACGGCAACAATAACTTTGCCCCACAGGACAGACTTCCTGCGGGAGGACACCTTGGCAGCATTCTGCCCAAACAATTGGCGCTGATGCCTCATCAGCTCCCGCACCAACGCCATGTTTTCAGCATAGCTGAACTTCACGTTGCGCTCAGTCTTGGTAGTGATGCGTGGCTGCGGAGCCACAGCACCTTCACTATCACTGGAAAACGCAGCAACAGGCACCCCCTCCTCCTCCTCACTAACCTCCTCCCTCTCACTAACCCCCTCCACCTCACTCACCTCCTCCCTCTCACTCACCTCCTCCACCTCACTAACCTCCTCTCTCTCACTAACCACCTCCACCACACTGACCTCTGACTCTGACATAATCAGGACAAACTACACAAAACACAGAAAAAAGAAAACAGAAAACACACTCCTCCACTACTACTACACACCACACAGCCAACACACACACACACTCACTCACAAACAATGACAAAAGACTTGAAAAAGAAAACAAGGACAAAAAAGTTGACAAACTTTGAAAAAACTATACAACAAATATGACAAGACTACTTACACACACAGTACAGCACTCAACAATCGAAAAACTCCTCTCCAAATCCACCAAAAACTCCACCAAACTCACCAACTCCTAATACACCTTCCTCTCTCCTCTCCACTAGCTAAACCCACGAGGTGCGGTGTGTTTGGGGCGGTTTTATAATAATGTGCACAGACACTCCTCCGTCACAAATTCAACCAATCACGGACGAGTGACAAAAACGAAACTTAGGACTAAAAACGCGGCCGCAAAAAAAAAACACTGCCGTAACAGACATGTGACGCATTCGTAAAAAAAAACAGAAATCACGGCCGCAAAACATCAAAATCGGCCGCATTATACCCCATAAAAATACGATGGACATCGACATCGGACAACAGAAAAAAAGCAAATACGACAGCTTAGTAAATTAGTCGTAATCAATTCAAAAAGTTGCAAATTTACACTTTCGATGTCATTCGTGATTGAACTTTGACCACAAACAGAAAATTACGAATGTTAGTAAATATACCCCATAGAATTTGTCGGCAGATAAGAACCACTTGGCCCATCTAGTCTGCCCCTTTTTTTTTATATTCATTTTATCTCTAACCTTATTTGATCCTTATTTCTTTGTAAGGATATCCTTATGTCTATCCCATGCATGTTTAAATTGCTCTACTGTCTTAGCCTCTACCACCTCTGATGGGAGGCTATTCCACTTGTCCACTACCCTTTCTGTGAAATAATGTTTTTGCAAATTTCCCCTGAACCTCCCCCCCTGCAGTCTCAGTGCATTTCCTTGTGTCCTATTGCTTCTCTTCATTTGGAGAATGTTTCCATCCTGGACTTTGTTAAAACCCTTGATATATTTGAAAGTTTCTATCATGTCCCCCCTTTCCCTTCTCTGCTCCAAACTATACATATTGAGATTTCTTAGTCTTTCTGGGTATGTTTTGTGATGTAGCCCATGCACCATTTTAGTTGCCCTCCTTTGTACAGTTTCTAATGTATTAATATCCTTTTGAAGATATGGCCTCCAGAACTGAATACAGTATTCTAGATGAGGCCGTACCAATGACCTATATAGTGGCATTATTACTTCTTTCTTTCTGCTGCTGATTCCTCTCCCGATGCAGCCAAGCATCTGACTAGCCTTCCTCATTGCCTTGTTACATTGCTTACCTGCCTTTAAGTCATCTGAAATAGTGACTCCTAGATCCCTTTCCTCCTCAGTAGTTTCCAGTATAGTGCCATTAATACTGTATTTAGCTTTAGGATTTTTGAGACCCAAGTGCATGATTTTGCATTTTTTGGCATTAAACTGTAATTGCCAGACTCTTGACCATTCCTCTAGTCTACCTAGATCCTCAATCATTTGTTTTACCCCACCTGGTGTGTCTACCCTGTTGCATACCTTTGTGTCATCTGCAAAAAGGCATACTTTCCCTTTAATGCCATTTGCAATGTCACCAATAAAAGATATTAAAAAGCACTGGTCCAAGTACAGATCCCTGGGGTACTCCACTGGTAACATTTCCCTCCTGTGAATGCACTAAATTTACCACAACTCTCTGTTTTCTATCCTTCAACCAAGATCTTATCCATTCAATAATCCTAATATCCAATCCCAAACTTTCAAGTTTATTTAGCAGTCTGCGATGTGGAACTGTGTCAAAAGCCTTACTAAAGTCTAGATAAGCTATATCCATGGCTCCACCTTTATCCATCACTTTAGTCACACAATCAAAAAAGTCAATAAGATTTGTTTAACATGATCTTCCCCCAGTGAATCCATGCTGTTTGGGATCCAGTAAATTGCCGGATTTGAGATAATCTACAACTCTTTCTTTTAAGAGTGTTTCCATCAATTTCCCTACTACTGATGTAAGACTCACTGGTCTGTAGTTGTTTGTCTCTTCCTTGCTTCCACTTTTGTGCAGTGGGACTACGTTTGCTCTTTTCCAGTCCCCTGGAATTACTCCTGTAGCTAATGACTGGTTGAATAATTCTGTCAATGGTGCTACCAGCACCTCTTTAAGTTCTTTAGTATGGGTGTTGCTGGTGCTGGGGAGGAAATTGACAAGAAGGATTCTGATGGTGAGGTGGTTTGTTTAAGTCAGGCACCCGGGGAGACACCTGTTGTCCGTGGAACGAATATGGCCATTGACATGCCTGGTCAAAATACAAAAAAAAATCAGCTCTTCGGTGTGGAATTATTTCAACACAAATGCGGACAACAGGTGTCAAGCCATGTGTTGCCTTTGTCAAGCTATAATAAGTAGGGGTAAGGACGTTAACCACCAAGGAACATCCTCGCTTATACGTCACCTGGACCGCATTCATCAGAAGTCAGTTACAAGTTCAAAAACTTTGGGTGACAGCGGAAGGAGTCCACTGACAACTAATTCCCTTCCTCTTGTAACCAAGCTCCTGCAAACCACACCACCAACTCCCTCAGTGTCAATTTCCTCCTTACACAGGAAAGGCAATAGTCCTGCAGGCCATGTCACTGGCAAGTCTGACGAGTCCCCTCCTGCCTGGGATTCATCCGATGCGTCCTTGAGTGTAACGCCTACTGCTGGTGGCGCTGCTGTTGTTGCTGCTTGGAGTCGATCGGCATCCCAGAGGGGAAGTCGGAAGACCACTTGTACTACTTCCAGTAAGCAATTGACTGTCCAACAGTCCTTTGCAAGGAAGATGAAATATCACAGCAGTCATCCTGCTGCAAAGCGGATAACTCGGGCCTTGGCAGATTGGGCGGTGAGAAACGTGGTTCCGGTATCCACCGTTAATTCAGAGGCAGCTAGAGACTTGATTGAGGTACTTTGTCCCCGGTACCAAATACCATCTAGGTTCCATTTCTCTAGGCAGGCGATACCGAAAATGTACACAGACCTCAGAAAAAGAGTCACCAGTGTCCTAAAAAATGCAGTTGTACCCAATGTCCGGACATGTGGACAAGTGGAGCAGAGCAGACTCAGGACTATATGACTGTGACAGCCCACTGGGTAGATGTATTGCAAGAACAGCAGCAGCGGTACCAGTAGCAGCATGTCGCAAACGCCAACTCGTTCCTAGGCAGGCTACGCTTTGTATCACTGCTTTCCAGAACAGGCACACAGCTGACAACCTCTTACAGGAACTGAGGAACATCATCGCAGAATGGCTTACCCCAATTGGACTCTCCTGGGGATTTGTGACATCGGACAACGCCACCAATATTGAGCGTGCATTACATCTGGGCAAATTCCAGCACGTCCCATGTTTTGCACATACATTGAATTTGGTGGTGCAGAACTATTTATAAAACGACAGGGGCGTGCAAGAGATGCTGTCGGTGGCCCGAAGAATTTCGGGCTACTTTTGGCATTCAGCCACCGCGTGCCGAAGACTGGAGCACCACCAAACATTCCTGAACCTGCCCTGCCATCATCTGAAGCAAGAGGTGGTAACGAGGTGGAATTCAACCCTCTATATGCTTCAGAGGATGGAGGAGCAGCAAAAGGCCATTCAAGCCTATACATCTGCCCACGATATAGGCAAAGGAGGGGGAATGCACCTGACTCAAGCGCAGTGGAGAATGATTTCAACGTTGTGCAAGGTTCTGCAACCCTTTGAACTTGCCACACGTGAAGTCAGTTCAGACACTGCCAGCCTGAGTCTGGTCATGCCCCTCATCAGGCTTTTGCAGAAGAATCTGGAGACATTGAAGGAGGAGCTAAAACAGAGCGATTCCGCTAGGCATGTGGGACTTGTGGATGGAGCCCTTAATTCGCTTAACTAGGATTCACGGGTGGTCAATCTGTTTAAATCAGAGCACTACATTTTGGCCTCCGTGCTCGATCCTAGATTTAAAACCTACGTTGTATCTCTCTTTCCGGCAGACACAAGTCTGCAGAGGTTCAAAGACCTGCTGGTGAGAAAATTGTCAAGTCAAGCGGAACGTGACCCGTCAACATCTCCTCCTTCACATTCTCCCGCAACTGGGGGTGCGAGAAAAAGGCTAAGAATTCCGAGCCCACCCGCTGGCGGTGATGCAGGGCAGTCTGGAGCGAGTGCTGACATCTGGTCCGGACTGAAGGTCCTGCCAACGATTACTGATATGTCGTCTACTGTCACTACATACGATTCTCTCACCATTGAAAGAATGGTGGAGGATTATGAGTGACCGCACGTAGGCACGTCAGACAGTCCGTACGTATACTGGCAGGAAAAAGAGGCAATTTGGAGGCCCTTGCACAAACTGGCTTTATTCTACCTAAGTTGCCCTCCCTCCAGTGTGTACTCCGAAAGAGTGTTTAGTGCAGCCGCTCACCTTGTCAGCAATCGGCGTACGAGGTTACATCTAGAAAATGTGGAGAAGATGATGTTCATCAAAATTAATTATAATCAATTCCTCCGTGGAGACATTCACCAGCAGCAATTGCCTCCAGAAAGTACACAGGGACCTGAGATGGTGGATTCCAGTGGGGACGAATTATTAATCTGTGAGGAGGGGGATTCACACAGTGAAAGGGGTGAGGAATCGGAGGATGATGATGAGGTGGACATCTTGCCTCTGTAGAGCCAATTTGTGCAATTAGAGATTGATTGCTTCTTTTTTTGGTGGGGGCCCAAACCAACCAGTCATTTCAGTCACAGTCGTGTGGCAGACCCTGTCGCTGAAATGATGGGTTCGTTAAAGTGTGCATGTCCTGTTTATACAACATAAGGGTGGGTGGGAGGGCCCAAGGACAATTCCATCTTACACCTCTTTTTTCTTTCATTTTTCTTTGCATCATGTGCTGTTTGGGGACAATTTTTTTGAAGTGCCATCCTGCCTGACACTGCAGTGCCACTCCTAGATGGGCCAGGTGTTTGTGTCGGCCACTTGGGTCGCTTAGCTTAGTCACACAGCGACAATGGTGCGCCTCTTTTTTTCTTTGCATCATGTGCTGTTTGGGGACAATTTTTTTGAAGTGCCATCCTGCCTGACACTGCAGTGCCACTCCTAGATGGGCCAGGTGTTTGTGTCGGCCACTTGGGTCGCTTAGCTTAGTCACACAGCGACCTTGGTGCGCCTCTTTTTTTCTTTGCATCATGTGCTGTTTGAGGACTATTTTTTTGAAGTGCCATCCTGCCTGACACTGCAGTGCCACTCCTAGATGGGCCAGGTGTTTGTGTCGGCCACTTGGGTCGCTTAGCTTAGTCACACAGCGACAATGGTGCGCCTCTTTTTTTCTTTGCATCATGTGCTGTTTGGGGACAATTTTTTTGAAGTGCCATCCTGCCTGACACTGCAGTGCCACTCCTAGATGGGCCAGGTGTTTGTGTCAGCCACTTGGTTCGCTTAGCTTAGTCACACAGCGACCTTGGTGCGCCTCTTTTTTTCTTTGCATCATGTGCTGTTTGGGGACAATTTTTTTGAAGTGCCATCCTGCCTGACTCTACAATGCCACTCCTAGATGGGCCAGGTGTTTGTGTCGGCCACTTGGGTCGCTTAGCTTAGTCACACAGCGACCTTGGTGCGCCTCTTTTTTTCTTTGCATCATGTGCTGTTTGGGGACAATTTTTTTGAAGTGCCATCCTGCCTGACACTGCAGTGCCACTCCTAGATGGGCCAGGTGTTTGTGTCGGCCACTTGGGTCGCTTAGCTTAGTCACACAGCGACAATGGTGCGCCTCTTTTTTTCTTTGCATCATGTGCTGTTCGGGGACAATTTTTTTGAAGTGCCATCCTGCCTGACACTGCAGTGCCACTCCTAGATGGGCCAGGTGTTTGTGTCGGCCACTTGGGTCGCTTAGCTTAGTCACACAGCGACCTTGGTGCGCCTCTTTTTTTCTTTGCATCATGTGCTGTTTGAGGACTATTTTTTTGAAGTGCCATCCTGCCTGACACTGCAGTGCCACTCCTAGATGGGCCAGGTGTTTGTGTCGGCCACTTGGGTCGCTTAGCTTAGTCACACAGCGACAATGGTGCGCCTCTTTTTTTCTTTGCATCATGTGCTGTTTGGGGACAATTTTTTTGAAGTGCCATCCTGCCTGACACTGCAGTGCCACTCCTAGATGGGCCAGGTGTTTGTGTCAGCCACTTGGGTCGCTTAGCTTAGTCACACAGCGACCTTGGTGCGCCACTTTTTTTCTTTGCATCATGTGCTGTTTGGGGACAATTTTTTTGAAGTGCCATCCTGCCTGACTCTACAATGCCACTCCTAGATGGGCCAGGTGTTTGTGTCGGCCACTTGGGTCGCTTAGCTTAGTCACACAGCGACCTTGGTGCGCCTCTTTTTTTCTTTGCATCATGTGCTGTTTGAGGACTATTTTTTTGAAGTGCCATCCTGCCTGACACTGCAGTGCCACTCCTAGATGGGCCAGGTGTTTGTGTCGGCCACTTTGGTCGCTTAGCTTAGCCATCCAGCGACCTTGGTGCAAATTTTAGGACTAAAAATAATACTGTGAGGTGTTCAGAATAGACTGGAAATGAGTGGAAATTATGGTTATTGAGGTTAATAATACTATGGGATCAAAATGACCCCCAAATTCTATGATTTAAGCTGTTTTTGAGGGTTTTTTGTGAAAAAACACCCGAATCTGACAATAAATTTTCAGGGAGGTTTTGCCAAAACGCGCTTGAATCCAAAACACGGCCGCGGAACTGATTCCAAAATTAAAACACAAAACCCGAAAAATGTCCGATGCACATCACTAATATATATACACAGTTGCTACAATAATCTCTGGAGTTCACTTATAGGTGGTCATTCCGAGTTGTTCGCTCGGTAAATTTCTTTGCATCGCAGCGATTTTCCGCTTAGTGCGCATACGCAATATCCGCACTGCGACTGCGCCAAGTAAATTTGCTATGCAGTTAGGAATTTTACTCACGTTTTTTTCTTCGTTCTGGTGATCGTAATGTGATTGACAGGAAGTGGGTGTTTCTGGGCGGAAACTGGTCGTTTTATGGGCGTGTGGGAAAAAAACGCTACAGTTTCTGGGAAAAACGCAGGAGTGGCTGAAGAAACGGAGGAGTGTCTGGGCGAAAGCTGGGTGTGTTTGTGACGTCAAACCAGGAACGACAAGCACTGAACTGATCGCAGATGCCGAGTAAGTCTCGAGCTACTCAGAAACTGCACAGAGATGTCTTTTCGCAATATTGCGAATATTTCGTTCGCAATTTTAAGAAGCTAAGATTCACTCCCAGTAGGCGGCGGCTTAGCGTGTGTAAAGCTGCTAAAAGCAGCTTGCGAGCGAACAACTCGGAATGAGGGCCATAAAGAGTAAAACTTACACTGAAAATATGAGTAAGCTAACATAATATTATAGTAGGGCATGTATTAACAAACATCAGCTTTTCCAGTTGTTAATTTAAACATTACCATTTTCGTACAAAATGCTTTTTGGTTGACTATTCTATTTGCACTGTATCATAAAATCTCTGACATGAAAGAGACAATTTATTTTACATTTTCAGTATATAATTTTTATATTTATGAGCCTGATTCTGAGTTGCACGCAAAGTGGCTGTAGTTGTGGGTAGCCGTGGACGCCAGATTATTACCTTACGTTAAAGCCATATTCTGTAGAGGTACAGTAATGAGAGTGTTTACCTATCTGCCAATGGAAACCCTTGCCACCTATTGATTTAACATATATAATAGTGCTTTATAAATTATCCATATATTAGACTTAATTATTCATTATAAACATATTTTAAGTAAATAAAGTGAGAGGTTTCATAGCAGTCTGGAGAAGACAATTGCCTAGCCCTACTCCTGATGCTATTGGAATTGGGTGCTGCTACCTAGTTTCTCCTTTCACCTTCAACAAATCAGCACTGTTAGTCTGAGTATGTTTGTATTCAGTGACATTGTATAGTATTGTTATTGTGACGTAAAGTACATATATGTTGAAAGCATTGTACTATGTTGTTCAATTTTATACGGAGGAGAACAGAAATTGCACTTGAAAAAAGCTGTGCCTGCTACATTGTATTCACTATTATTCTTATTATTATTATTATTATTATTATTATTATTACATTTTATAAGGTGCCACAAGTGATTCCCAGCACTTCATATGCAGATTCAGAGATTCAGTCACACACGATATATAAGTGTCATAAATAAAATGAATCAGCGCAGTCTCCTTGTGCGTCCTAGCAGTGGTGTCACAAGCGGGGTGCGGGATGGAGGGGGGGGGTGTGGCCCGCAACCGTGACACCAAAATGCCAGCTCTTGCTCAGTGACAGGAACCAAGTGCTGCACTGTTATTATGGGGGTCATTCCGAGTTGTTCGCTCATTGCCGATTTTCGCTATATTGCGATTAGTCGCTTACTGCGCATGCGCAAGGTTCGCAGAGCGCATGCGCTTAGTTATATTACACAAAAGTTAGGTATTTTACTCATGGCATATCAAAGTTTTTTCATCGTTCTGGTGATTGTACTGTGGGTGTTTCTGGGCGGAAACTGGCCGTTTTCTGGGAGTGTGCGAAAAAACGCTGGCGTTTCTGGGAAAAATGCGGGAGTGGCTGGAGAAACGGGGGAGTGTCTGGGCGAACGCTGGGTGTGTTTGCGACATCAAACCAGGAACTAAACTGACTGAACTGATCGCAGTGTAGGAGTAAGTCTGGAGCTACTCAGAAACTGCTAAGAAATTTCTATTAGCAATTCTGCTAATCTTTCGTTCACAATTCTGCTATGCTAAGATACACTCCCATAGGGCGGCGGCTTAGCATGTGCAATGCTGCTAAAAGCAGCTAGCGAGCGAACAACTCGGAATGAGGGCCTATGTGCAGCACTCGGCTCCTGTCACTGAGCAGGAGCCATCACTGCAGAAACAGAACTCTGCGGGAGGCAGCCCACACCTCCCGAACCCAGAGCCGGATTAAGGGGGGGGTTCTGGGGATAAGTACCCCTGGGCCCCATCGTCAGCAATTATTTGCTGCTTGTAAAACGCTTTGTCCTGGACGACGGGGTGTTACCCTGAAACGCCGTAGGATGGATTAAACAGATTCCTTTTGCATCACTGGTTGTAATAGTCTGCTTGTGTGCCGCCGGATTTGTGTTCTGTAAAGGATAGGGCCATCTACCCACGGGGGGCACCGCATCAAGAAAATACCTGTATCCAGTATTGAGTGCCGGGTAAACAGTTTGTATATATATATATATATATATATATATATATATATATATTTGTTATGCACACCAGTGCCTGCAGGAATGTACTGGTGTCAGAACTGTTATGCACTCCAGTGCCTGCAGGAATGTACTGGTGTTTGAACTGTTATGCACACCAGTGCCTGCAGGAATGTACTGGTGTCTGAACGGATAGGTATGCAAAACAAATGAACTCACAGACAGACTGGGGAATATGACATTACGTACACAGAAGGTGATAGGGTAACAAAATACACACAAAGTGAACAGAGAAGCCCAGAGGCTAAGGAACTGGGTGTCTCCCTAGTATTAGTAATGCTCAGATGGGAAAAGCAAGATGTTGTGTTTTAATACGTAGAGAACCCGAAATGCTGTTGCTAAGGGCAACAGCAAAACCCTAAAGGGTTACCAACGGGTGTGGCAGTAAACTCCTTGGTCAGAGATGGAATGATAGACACAAGGAGAGTCTCCACAATCCTAATTCTCACTTGCAGTGCACAGGTTCAGCTTACTGCCACTAAACTGACACCTGACACCTTGCACAGTGAGACAGGATTTAGGCAGGCAAGTCTTAGAATACAGCCGCAAACTTGCTAAGTTCACAGAGTAGTAAAAGAACCCCAGCAAGCTAAACGACTGACTCCAGTCTTACTGCTAGGTCTGGATTGGCAGAGTGTAGTACCAAATCCCCAGGCCTATTTGCAGTAAGCAACAACAAATACAAAGCTACACAGTACTGGCTAACTTTCAGGAACTGACTAACCAACAAAGATTCAGCAGCATCTGCTTAACCTGAGAAGAGGCCTTATAAAGCAGGTGCTGTCCACGCCCCACTCAGACCTCACAGACTGTGAGCACAAAAACCAGCACCGGATCCCCTGCCGTGCACAGAGCCTGTAACCACTGCACAGCAAAAGACCCGAACCGGAGTATCAGCTGCGCTCAGGTTACTCCGCTAGCACTTGTCTCCCGGTTGCCATGACGACGTGGCAGCACAGGGCAGGAGACCCTAACAGTACCCCCCCTCTGACGAGGGGTCAAAGAACCCCTACCACCGGGTTTATCGGGGAACTGCGAGAAGAAAGAGCGTATCAGTCTGGGGGCATGAAGATCACAACTGCGCACCCACGACCGCTCCTCCGGGCAATACCCTTTCCAGTGCACCAAAAATGACAGCCGACCCCGAACCATCTTGGAGTCAAGAATCCTTTCAACAACAAACTCCCTCTGGCCACGTATCAGAAGAGGGGAAGGTCTTCCACTGGAAGAAGGATTACTAATCGCCCGTTTTAAAAGGGAACAATGAAATGTTTTATTGATACCCAAAGAACGGGGCAGATCTAACTGAAATGCCACCGGATTGATAACCCTGGTGATCTTATAAGGGCCGATGAACCGGGGGCCTAACTTATGAGATGGCTGTCTCAACTTCAAATTCTTGGTAGACAACCAGACGAAGTCTCCTAATTTGAAGCTGCAGGGTCTTTTCCGCTTATCAAAAACCCTTTTGGTCACTAATGACACAGACACAAGGGCTTTCTTCACTTTCCGCCAAATACCTCTAAGGACCGAAACCACAGAGGAACCACCAGGCGTGGAGTCCAGGGGGTCAAAAGAATTGGCCTTAGGATGATGCCCATACACACAAAGGAAGGGAGAGATCCCTGTAGCAGAGTGAGCCGCGTTGTTATAGGCAAACTCCGCCATGGACAGATGAGCAACCCAGTCAGTCTGACACTTGGAGACATAACACCTGAGGAACTGCTCCAAGGACTGGTTCACCCTTTCAGTCTGCCCATTAGACTGCGGATGGTAGCCTGACGACAAGCTGACAGAAATCTGGAGATCGGAACAAAATGCCCTCCAGAATTTGGCCACAAACTGGGATCCGCGGTCAGAGACCACATCAAGTGGCAACCCGTGGAGACGCACAACATGCAGCATAAATAATTCAGACAGGCGTCTGGCCGATGGCAGCCCAACCAGTGGAACGAAGTGCGCCATCTTCGAAAACCTGTCAACGACAACCCAGATGGCTGTCATCCCCGAGGATTTGGGCAAGTCCACCACAAAATCCATTGAAATGTGGGTCCATGGCTTAGATGGGATAGAGAGTGGATGTAATGGGCCAACAGGAACCCCTCTAGGAGTCTTATTTCGGGCACAGATGTCACATGCCCGAACCCACTGATCCACATCCTTAGCCACCGAGGGCCACCACACCGCCCTAGATAGCAACTCCCGAGTTCTGGCAATACCCGGGTGACCTGCCGACTTCTTGGCATGGAATTCCAGGAACACTCGCTGTCTTAACCTAGGAGGCACAAACAAAAGACCTACCGGAAGGTCTGGAGGAGCCTGCTTCTGTGCTCTAAGGACTAATGATAAGAGGTCCTGGGTAATGCCCACTTTAATACATGATGGGGACACAATGGGCAACGGCTCCTCGGTGGTCTACTGGATTGGAGCAAAACTCTGCGAGAGCGCATCAGCCTTGATGTTTTTTGACCCAGGGCGATATGTTATCAAAAAATTAAAGCGAGCAAAAAACAAAGCCCATCGTGCCTGCCTGGCATTGAGACGCTTCGCTGACTCTAAATATGCCAGATTCTTATGGTCGGTGAGAATTGAGACCACAAACTTAGCCCCCTCAAGCCAGTGTCTCCACTCCTCGAGTGTATCCTTAATAGCCAACAATTCCCTGTTACCCACGTCATAATTCATCTCGGCAGGCGAAAATTTACGGGAAAAGTAAGCACAGGGATGAAGGCGATTATCAGACACTCCCATCTGAGAAAGCACTGCCCCAATACCCATCTCAGAGGCATCCACCTCCACCACAAAAGGACGCTCTGGATCTGGGTGTCGCAGCACCTTGGCCGATACAAATGCCCTTTTGAGACGGGCAAAAGCCGCTTTAGCCTCACAAGACCAGTGAGCAACATCCACCCCTTTCTTAGTGAGTGCCACCAAGGGCGCCACTATAGACGAAAATCCAGCGATAAATCGTCTATAAAAATTTGCAAAGCCCAGGAAACGCTGAAGCGCCTTCAAACTAGTGGGCTGCACCCAATCCAGGACTGCCTGTACCTTGGAACCCTCCATTTGGAAACCTTCTGGGGAGATAATATATCCTAGAAATGCGATTTGCTGAACTTCAAATTCGCACTTCTCCAGCTTCGCCCCAAGCCGGTGGTCCCTGAGTTTCTGGAGGACTAAGCGTACATGCTTCCGATGTTCCTCCAGGGAATGGGAGAAGATTAGGATGTCATCTAAGTATACAACTAAGAATCTATCCAAATATTCCCTGAGCACATCATTCATGAAATCCTGGAAGACTGCCGGGGCATTACAGAGCCCAAAAGGCATCACCAAATATTCATAATGCCCTGAGTGGGTATTAAAGGCAGTCTTCCATTCATCCCCCTCTCTTATTGGGATTAGATTGTACGCACCGCGTAGGTCAATCTTAGAAAAAATAGTGGCAGTACGAAGCTGGTCAAACAAGACCGAAATGAGAGGCAGTGGGTATGAGTTTTTAATCGTGATACGGTTCAATTCCCTGAAGTCGATGCAGGGTCGCAACGAACCGTCCTTTTTACCCACGAAGAAGAACCCCGACCCAACTAGAGACTGTGAAGGTCTGATAAATCCCTTAGCCAAGTTCTCCTGAATGTACTCTGCCATAGCCTGAGTCTCAGGACGTGACAGGGAGTACAACCTGCTCTTGGGAAGCTTAGCATTTGGCAACAAATCAATGGCACAGTCATAGGGGCGATGGGGAGGTAGTACCTCTGCAACTTTTTTGGAGAACACGTCCGCAAAATCTGCATAACACCCTGGCAATCCTGGCAAACTTAGCTGCGAGAGCCTGACTGGAAGACTCAAGCAACTCCTGAAACAATCAGTACCCCAACTAAGAATCTCCCCAGAGACCCAGTCAAATTGAGGATTGTGGGCCCTTAACCAGGGTAACCCCAACACCAATGGGGCAAAAGTACAGACAGTCACATAAAAGGCCAATTTTTCAGAGTGTGTGGCTCCAATAAACAAAGAAATCTGGCTAGTGCAAGAGGTAATTTTACCTTGGGATAATGGTTCCCCGTTTAACCCACAAATCTCAATTTCCGATGCCAAGGGTACTAAGGGAACAGAGTGTTTCAGGGCGAATTGGCGGTCCATAAAAACCCCGTCGGCCCCACTGTCCACAAAGGCCTCAGTCTTGACAGTTTGACCGAGGATCTTCAAGGTCACCGGAATGATAAAAGTCTTCTTGGGAAATTCTGACTTCTGGCCTGACAGGATATTTCCCATCACCCTCAGGCCCTGAAGTTTTCCGGCTTTTCTGGGCATGATACTACCACATGACCTTTATTCCCACAGTACAAACACAACCCCTGCTGTCTCCTCCGCGTCTTCTCACGCGAGGAGAGGCGGGTAGCCCCAATCTGCATAGGCTCCTCTGAAAATTCCTCAGAGTCTGAGGTTCCCTTGGGAAAGAAGGAAATCTCAGTCTCCCTTTCAAGCCTACGCTCTCTCAGCCGTCTATCCACCGGGATGGATAACTCCATGAGCAGATCCAAGCTATCAGGAAAGGGATATTGTACCAGTTGGTCCTTTATCTGGTTAGAAAGACCTCTTCGGTACTGGTGTCTCAGGGCTGGGTCATTCCACTGGGTATCATGGGCCAACCTCCGAAACTCCGTACAGTAAACCTCAACTGGCCTTCGCCCTTGCTTAAGGATCGAAATCTGAGCCTCGGCTGAGGCCATCTTGTCAGGGTCATCATACAACATGCCCAGTGCCGTAAAAAAAGCATCAACACTTTTAAGCGACGGACAGTCAGGCTGCAACCCATATGCCCGGACCTGTGGGTCTCCTTGTGGCAAGGAAATCACTATGCCCACCCGCTGAATCTCCGACCCAGAAGACTGAGGCCTAAGCCGGAAGTATAGCTTGCAGCTCTCCTTGAAACAAAAGAACTGCGAGCGATCTCCAGAAAAACGATCCGGGAGATTTACTTTCAACTCCTTAACCCCTGAAGGTGCTGCTGCTGCGGGAGCTCCACCAGCGGCCTGGGAGGTGTGCATTTTAATGGACAAATCATTAAATTGTCGAGTCAGGACCTGCACCTGATCGACCACCTGTTGCAACGTATTTTGAGGGGTATGCTCCATATTCCCACAAAATTTCAACAGGAGTATTAGGCTGCTGAATATGTTATGCACACCAGTGCCTGCAGGAATGTACTGGTGTCAGAACTGTTATGCACTCCAGTGCCTGCAGGAATGTACTGGTGTTTGAACTGTTATGCACACCAGTGCCTGCAGGAATGTACTGGTGTCTGAACGGATAGGTATGCAAAACAAATGAACTCACAGACAGACTGGGGAATATGACATTACGTACACAGAAGGTGATAGGGTAACAAAATACACACAAAGTGAACAGAGAAGCCCAGAGGCTAAGGAACTGGGTGTCTCCCTAGTATTAGTAATGCTCAGATGGGAAAAGCAAGATGTTGTGTTTTAATACGTAGAGAACCCGAAATGCTGTTGCTAAGGGCAACAGCAAAACCCTAAAGGGTTACCAACGGGTGTGGCAGTAAACTCCTTGGTCAGAGATGGAATGATAGACACAAGGAGAGTCTCCACAATCCTAATTCTCACTTGCAGTGCACAGGTTCAGCTTACTGCCACTAAACTGACACCTGACACCTTGCACAGTGAGACAGGATTTAGGCAGGCAAGTCTTAGAATACAGCCGCAAACTTGCTAAGTTCACAGAGTAGTAAAAGAACCCCAGCAAGCTAAACGACTGACTCCAGTCTTACTGCTAGGTCTGGATTGGCAGAGTGTAGTACCAAATCCCCAGGCCTATTTGCAGTAAGCAACAACAAATACAAAGCTACACAGTACTGGCTAACTTTCAGGAACTGACTAACCAACAAAGATTCAGCAGCATCTGCTTAACCTGAGAAGAGGCCTTATAAAGCAGGTGCTGTCCACGCCCCACTCAGACCTCACAGACTGTGAGCACAAAAACCAGTACCGGATCCCCTGCCGTGCACAGAGCCTGTAACCACTGCACAGCAAAAGATCCGAACCGGAGTATCAGCTGCGCTCAGGTTACTCCGCTAGCACTTGTCTCCCGGTTGCCATGACGACATGGCAGCACAGGGCAGGAGACCCTAACAATATTACGCAGAATATAATATATTCGAGCTACCCGATCCTCCTCTAGTTCAAATTTTACAGTGTGTGTCATATATATATATATATATATATATATATTCTGATTTTAATTTTAGACCTTAGGGCCCCCTTGTTTTAAGTACCCCGGGCCCCCGAAGCCTTAATCCGGCTCTGCCCGAACCCCGCAAGTGTTGAAAAATGGGGGTCGGCATGCGAAGCCCCGTCTCTCCCACGAAGCCATGCCCACTACAGAAAGCCACTCCACTTTTCTGTCAGCGCCGCACCAGATGTACGAGACGTGAGTGACACCTCTGAGTCCTAGTCACATTATGTTGCAACTAAGAAGCAATTTGGCGTGACTGCAGCAAAGCTGTATGAGGACATATCTGTAATTCAATTACTTTTTTTTGTTTTTCAAAATGTTTTGCCTTTTCTAAATTTTGTATGCTTTTGAATTCTGCCTTGAATTGAATATTGACTTATTAGGGGAAAAACACACACCTTTTCTCATTTACTCACACTGGGGAAGACAGGGTGTATTTAAATTAGAGATGTGCAGCGGGCATTTTTTGTGTTTTGTGTTTTGGTTTTGGATTCAGTTCCGCGGTCTTGTTTTGGATGCGGACGCGTTTTGGCAAAACCACCCTTTCAGATTTTTGTCGGATTCGGGTGCGTTTTGGATTCGGGAGGGGTTTTTTTCAAAAAACCCTCAAAAACAGCTTAAATCATAGAATTTGGGGGTAATTTTGATCCTATAGTATTATTAACCTCAATAATATTAACCTCAATAACTATAATTTCTGCACATTTCCAGTCTATTCTGAACACCTCATACCTCACAATATTATTTTTAGTCCTAAAATTTGCACGGAGGTCGCTGGATGACTAAGCTAAGTGACCCAAGTGGGTGGCACAAACACCTGGCCCATATAGGAGTGGCACTGCAGAGTCAGACAGGATGGCACTTAAAAAAAATAGTCCCCAAACAGCACATGATGCACAGATAAATAAAAAAAAGAGGTGCAAGATGGAATTGTCCTTGGGCCCTCCCACCCACACTTATGTTGTACAAGCAGGACATGCACACTTTAACAAACCAATCATTTCAGCGACAGGGTCTGCCACATGACTGTGGCTGAAATGACTGGTTGGTTTGGGCCCCCACCAAAAAAGTAGCAATCAATCTCTCTTTGCACAAACTGGCTCTACAGAGGAGAGATGACCACCTCATCCTCATCGTCCAATTCCTCACCTCTTTCACTGTGTACATCCTCCTCCTCACAGAGTATTAATTCATCCCCACTGGAATCCACTATCACAGGTCCCTGTGTACTTTCTGGAGACAATTGCTGGTAAATGTCTCCACGGAGGAATTTATTATAATTCATTTTGATGAACATCATCTTCTCCACATTTTCTGGAAGTAACCTCCTACGCTGATCGCTGACAAGGTGACCGGCTGCACTAAACACTCTTTCGGAGTACACACTGGAGGGGGGCAACTTAGGTAAAATAAAGCCAGTTTGTGCAAGGGCCTCCAAATTGCCTCTTTTTCCTGCCAGTATACGTACGGACTGTCTGACATGCCTACAGTGATAGAGGGTACGGAGGTGTGGTTTTTGCGCAATCTCCTGTTGGGATGGAATACAGTCACAGTTCTATGTAATTGTTCCCCCTTATTATGGTAGGATGAATTATAATAAATTCACAGTATGTAATTCCAATAACGATGCCCAAAAAAACGTGATTCCCTTATTCTCTCAGGTCCATTTGAGTTCTAGGTTCTCCAAATTCTCCTTTCACTTTTGGTTCGGAAAATTGGTAATTCTTCCTCTCCAGTATATGTAAAGAAGAAACAGGAGAAACCGCAATAGTGTAGCTCAATTTTAATAAGAACAAAGGGTAATAAAACATATGGCTGGCAGCGTACCTCAGTTTGCGGTGTATAATACACACCAAGTCTCGTTTGTTATATATTTGTGGTACCTCCCTGGAATCGGGATCCGTCGTCAGAGTCCAAAGAACTGGGTAGCCGTCCAGCCGTCCAGGCGGATGCTGTTCACCTGCATCCGCCTGGACGGCTACCCAGTTCTTTGGACTCTGACGACGGATCCCGATTCCAGGGAGGTACCACAAATATATAACAAACGAGACTTGGTGTGTATTATACACCGCAAACTGAGGTACGCTGCCAGCCATATGTTTTATTACCCTTTGTTCTTATTAAAATTGAGCTACACTATTGCGGTTTCTCCTGTTTCTTCTTTACATATACTGGAGAGGAAGAATTACCAATTTTCCGAACCAAAAGTGAAAGGAGAATTTGGAGAACCTAGAACTCAAATGGACCTGAGAGAATAAGGGAATCACGTTTTTTTGGGCATCGTTATTGGAATTACATACTGTGAATTTATTATAATTCATCCTACCATAATAAGGGGGAACAATTACATAGAACTGTGACTGTATTCCATCCCAACAGGAGATTGCGCAAAAACCACACCTCCGTACCCTCTAGAACTATTGTTTTGCCCTACAGGTGGGCATAGAGGTTTTTGCTGCTCTCCGTTTTGAAGCACCAAATTTATCCCTTTTTGTTATGCCTACAGTGATGCTGTCACTCATATAATCCTCCACCATTCTTTGAATGGTGACAGAATTATATGCAGTGACAGTAGATGACATGTCAGTAATCGTTGGCAGGTCCTTCAGTCCGGACCAGATGTCAGCACTTTCTCCTGACTAGAGATGAACGGGTTTGGTTCGTCGAGATCTGAACCCCCCGAAGTTCACGTGGTTTACACGGGTCCGAGTCAGTCTCGGTTCTTCCCGCCTTACACGCAAAACCCGAATGGGGGAAAACGTAATCATCCCACTGTCGGATTCTCGCGAGATTCGGATTCCATATAAAGAGCCGCGCATCGCCGCCATTTTCACTCATGCATTGTCGAGATAGAGAGAGGACGTGGCTACGTTCTCTGCCTGAATAGCACAATATCAGCAAATCTCAGCTCAATATCTGTGCTCAGTATCAGTGCTGCATTGTGGAGACCAGTATATGGTATTACAGTACAGTAGTCCAGTGCTGTTCTCGCTGCCCAGTGTCACTCAGTTCTATTATCCTGAACAGTGCACAGTGTATCTGTGCTCATTATTATCATTGCTGCATTATGGTGACCACTGACCAGTATATGGTAGTAAAGTACAGTAGTCCTGTGCTGTTCTCGCTGCTCAGTGTCACTCAGTTCTATTATCCTGAACAGTGCACAGTGTATCTGTGCTCATTAGTATCACTGCTACATTGTGGTGACAACTGACCAGTATATGGTAGTATAGTCCAGTAGTCCAGTGCTGTTTTCGCTGCCCAGTTTCACTCAGTTCTATTATCCTGAACAGTGCACAGTGCATCTGTGCTCATTATGCTGCATTGTGGTGACCACTGACCAGTATATGGTTGTACAGTACAGTAGTCCAGTGCTGTTTCTCGCTGCCCAGTGTCACTCAGTTCTACTATCCTGAACAGTGCACAGTGTATCTGTGCTCATTATTATCATTGCTGCATTGTGGTGACCACTGACCAGTACATGGTAGTACAGTACAGTAGTCCAACAGTAGTGTGCGAAGCAGCTGCCTGCGGCTCAGTCATTGGCTGAGCACGCAGGGTGCACAGCGCAGGGAAGAATGAAGACTTCCCCAGCAGCGTGGAGGCAGAGGGTCTCGTGTGCTCTGTCACTGCAGCCTGAGCAAGTAAGGCTGCCTTTAGTGTTTTATTCATTTCTCCAGGTATAAATGTACACAATGTAGGCTCCGGACATATATATATATATATCCAATGAAAATAGGAGCACTCACCAGTCTTCATAGTATTCTCATTTTTTATTAGCAGCAAGACATCAATAGAGGGGTGTAATCGACATTTCGGTTCCCAAGTGGAACCTTTGTCAAGATCATAGAGTACAATGAAATGTCCCCTTATAAACCCTAGAGTGACCCTCCCCCTAATTAATACAATTATCATTTATCCAATGATCCACCTACATCAAACATAGACAAAATACATATACAGACAATACAACTACAGATATAACATATAAATAAAAGCTGAGATCCATAATTACCGATTAGACACATGGTTCACTAGTAACTGCTAAGTTCAGCGTTGGTCCGCGGCGTGCGTTCCACTGCGTCTTAGACTTCCGGTGTCTGGAACGCAAGTTCCGGACACCTGACCGGAAGTACTCAATATCGTCACACCAGTCTCATGCTGTTTACTGGCTTACAGTGCTCCGGTTTCCATGGAGATCATGCAGCCTGTCAGACAAACTTATAACCCACACAGCATCTTTTCAAATGATTACTGATCTATTATAATCAACTGGTGAGATATTGATACAGGGAGTAGTATAAGAAAAAGAAACAGTAGTGAACTCAATGTGTCAACTCGGAGAGGTCACATGGAGTCAGCAATACGTGAACTTAGGAAAAGAGTCTAACTATACATAAAGTCTAACTATATATAATATAATCACTGGACTATTATTCACAAATTAAAGAAAAATAAGGACCTGGGCATGGACGCAGACCGTCCACTCATAGGAGCCACAGAAAGCAAAAAAATATTAAAAAATACAAAAACGAAAAATAAAAAATAAAAAGTATATATAGAACAAATATTAATTCCATATATGTTTGAAGGTTTATTCCAGAAAAATGCCATATTGGATGCCCTCATTCAGGCCCTTAGGGCGTATAGTATCCAGTCGAAAAATCCATGATGCCTCACGTTTGAGCAATAATTTTGCTCTATCTCCACCTCTCTTCAAAGGAACTATACGGTCTATAATCATACATTTCAATGAAGCCAGGCTGTGTTTTGCCTCAAAAAAGTGCCTAGCAACAGGCTTATCCGAATGTCCCTCATTTAGTGCTGTTCTGATGGATAAACGGTGATTCGCCATCCTTTCGCGGAATGGGCGCACCGTTTTACCCACATACATCAGGGAACATGGGCATGTGAGTGTATAGATGATAAAGTCAGAAGTACAACTCACTCGCTGGCTGATCTTAATCTTTTGTCCTGTATGTGGATGGTGGAAATATTCACCGGAGGTCATGCTCCTGCAAGTTGTGCAATTCACGCATCGAAAACACCCCTTCTTTTGTACTGATAGCCAAGAATCAGATTCTGATCTTAATGGTCTATCCGGCTGCATGAGAATATCCTTTAGATTTCGTCCCCTTCTAAAACTGATAAGAGGCTTAGCTGGTAAATGCTTGCAGAGGGCTGGATCACTTTTAACCACTGGCCAGAGATTTTTTACTGCTCGTCGAACCACAGGACCCGCAGTGTCAAACGTTGTTGTGACCACAAAGGGATTTTGCGGCCTACACTGTTTCTTGGTATTTCCTGTTGAAAAAATCTTGAGAGCTTTTTGTATACAATTATCAATAGTCTGTTGACTATAGCCCCTAGAGGAGAATTTCAACTTCATCTCTTCCATTTGTATCTTTGCTGTGTCGGGATCTGAGTTATTTTGGAGCACCCGCAAGAATTGTGAAATAGGCATATTCTGTTTAAGTGAGCCTGGGTGATGGCTATCAAAATGTAAAAGAGCATTGCGATCTGTGGACTTCCTGAACAGTCTGTGTCCATACCCAGTCTCTGTGGCATAGACGGTCACATCAAGAAAATTGATCTCACTCCCACTGTACTCCATAGTGAATCTAATTGGAGAGTCTAGGCCATTCAAGTGCTCCAGCATCTTCTGGAGTGCCATCTCGCTGCCTATCCAAACTAAAAATACGTCATCAATAAAGCGACAATAGAAGCCGATACTATCCCCAAACAGCGGGAAGATATGTGTATTCTCATAAGCATCCATATATATATTTGCATACGATGGCGCTATATTACTGCCCATCGCGGTCCCCGCCGTTTGGAGATAGTATCGGCCGCCATACTGAAAGTAATTGCATGTAAGAGTCAATTCTAGCAAGTCTACCAAAAATTCAATCGGTGGAGAGATCATCTGTGCACTGGACAAGGCTCTACGAACAGCCATCAAACCTTCACTGTGTGGTATGACGGTGTATAGAGACACCACGTCCATCGTGACTAGGATCCCCCGTAGCGAAGCAGGAAGTGTACTGATCAAACCCAAAAAATCACTCGTATCCTGTATATAGCTCTTAGTCTTTTTAACATATATCTGAAGAAAACTGTCAAGATATTGGGCCACAGATGAAAATAGAGAGTTCCGGGCCGAGATAATTGGTCGACCCGGAGGTCTCACCGGGGTCTTATGTATCTTAGGTAACAGGTAGAGCATAGGACAAATCGGATAATCAGTTTTAAGAAAGTTTAGTACATCAGAATCAATAAACCCATTGGAAAAAGCAAAATCCAGGCTGCTATCCAGGCAGTTCTTAAAGGGAATTGTGGGGTCTCCCCCCAAGATCCTGTAAGTATCCCTGTCCGATAGCTGCCTCATTGCCTCATTATCATAATCCTTAGTGTCTAATATTACCACCGCGCCCCCCTTATCGGCGGGGCGTATGGTTATCAAAGGATTATCCTTAAGGTCTCTAAGTGCATTCCTTTCCAGTGGACTCAAATTAGATCTAACATGTTTCTGTTTGGTAAGTGATTCTTGTATATTCTGATCCAGTAATCTAGTAAAAATAAGAATTTACTTTTACTTACCGATAATTCTATTTCTCATAGTCCGTAGTGGATGCTGGGGACTCCGTAAGGACCATGGGGAATAGCGGCTCCGCAGGAGACTGGGCACATCTAAAGAAAGCTTTAGGACTAACTGGTGTGCACTGGCTCCTCCCCCTATGACCCTCCTCCAAGCCTCAGTTAGGATACTGTGCCCGGACGAGCGTACACAATAAGGAAGGATTTTGAATCCCGGGTAAGACTCATACCAGCCACACCAATCACACCGTATAACTTGTGATCTGAACCCAGTTAACAGTATGATAACAGAGGAGCCTCTGAAAAGATGGCTCCCAACAATAATAACCCGATTTTTGTAACAATAACTATGTACAAGTATTGCAGACAATCCGCACTTGGGATGGGCGCCCAGCATCCACTACGGACTATGAGAAATAGAATTATCGGTAAGTAAATTCTTATTTTCTCTAACGTCCTAAGTGGATGCTGGGGACTCCGTAAGGACCATGGGGATTATACCAAAGCTCCCAAACGGGCGGGAGAGTGCGGATGACTCTGCAGCACCGAATGAGAGAACTCCAGGTCCTCCTCAGCCAGGGTATCAAATTTGTAGAATTTAGCAAACGTGTTTTCCCCTGACCAAGTAGCTGCTCGGCAAAATTGTAAAGCCGAGACCCCTCGGGCAGCCGCCCAAGATGAGCCCACTTTCCTTGTGGAACGGGCTTTTACAGATTTTAGCTGTGGCAGGCCTGCCACAGAATGTGCAAGCTGAATTGTACTACAAATCCAACGAGCAATAGTCTGCTTAGAAGCAGGAGCACCCAGCATGTTGGGTGCATACAGGATAAACAGCGAGTCATATTTCCTGACTCCAGCCGTCCTGGAAACATATTTTCAGGGCCCTGACAACATCCAGCAACTTGGATTCCTCCAAGTCCCTAGTAGCCGCAGGCACCACAATAGGTTGGTTCAGGTGAAAACGCTGGAACCACCTTAGGGAGAAACTGAGGACGAGTCCTCAATTCCGCCCTGTCCGAATGGAAAATCAGATAAGGGCTTTTACAGGATAAAGCCGCCAATTCTGACACGCGCCTGGCCCAGGCCAGGGCCAACAGCATGACCACTTTCCATGTGAGATATTTTAACTCCACAGATTTAAGTGGTTCAAACCAATGTGACTTTTGGAACCCAAACTACATTGAGATCCCAAATTGCCACTGGAGGCACAAAAGGAGGCTGTATATGCAGTACCCCTTTTACAAACGTCTAAACTTCAGGGACTGAAGCTAGTTCTTTTTTGGAAGAAAATTGACAGGGCCGAAATCTGAACCTTAATGGACCCCAATTTCAGGCCCATAGACACTCCTGTTTGCAGGAAATGTAGGAATCGACCCAGTTGAATTTCCTCCGTCGGGCCTTACTGGCCTCGCACTACGCAACATATTTTCGCCAATTGCGGTGATAATGTTTTTGCGGTTACATCCTTCCTGGCTTTTGATCAGGATAGGGATGACTTCATCCGGAATGCCTTTTTTCCTTCAGGATCCGGTGTTCAACCGCCATGCCGTCAAACGCAGCCCCGGTAAGTCTTGGAACAGACAGGGTCCTTGCTGGAGCAGGTCCCTTCTTAGAGGTAGATGCCACGGATCCTCCGTGAGCCTCTCTTGAAGTTTCCGGTTACCAAGTCCTTCTTGGCCAATCCGGAGCCACGAATATAGTGCTTTCTCCTCTCCATCTTATCAATCTCAGTACCTTGGGTATGAGAGGCAGAGGAGGGAACACATACACTGACTGGTACACCCACGGTGTTACCAGAGCGTCTACAACTATTGCCTGAGGGTCTCTTGACCTGGCGCAATACCTGTCGAGTTTTTTAATCATGTGGACGACTTCTGGGTGAAGTCCCCACTCTCCCGGGTGGAGGTCGTGCTGAGGAAGTCTGCTTCCCAGTTGTCCACTCCCGGAATGAATACTGTTGACAGTGCTATCACATGATTTTCCGCCCAGCGAAGAATCCTTGCAGCTTCTGCCATTGCCCTCCTGCTTCTTGTGCCACCCTGTCTGTTTAAGTGGGTGACTGCCATGATGTTGTCCGACTGGATCAACACCGGCTGACCTTGAAGCAGAGGTCTCGCTAAGCTTAGAGCATTGTAAATGGCCCTTAGCTTCAGGATATTTATGTGAAGTGATGTATCCAGGCTTGACCCTAAGCCCTGGATATTCCTTCCCTGTGTGACTGCTCCCCAGCCTCGCAGGCTGGCATCCGTGGTCACCAGGACCCAGTCCTGAATGCCGAATCTGCGGCCCTCTAGAAGATGAGCACTCTGCAACCACCACAGGATGGATACCCTTGTCCTTGGTGACAGGGTTATCCGCTGATGCATCTGAAAATGCGACCCGGACCATTTGTCCAGTAGGTTCCACTGGAAAGTTCTTGCGTGGAATCTAACGAATGGGATTGCTTCGTAGGAAGCCACCATTTTTACCCAGAACCCTTGTGCATTGATGCACTGAGACTTGGTTCGGTTTTAGGAGGTTCCTGATTAGCTCGGATAACTCCCTGGCTTTCTCTTCCGGGAGAAACACCTTTTTTCTGGACTGTGTCCAGGATCATCCCTAGGAAACAGAAGACAAGTCATCGGAACCAGCTGCGATTTTGGAATATTGAGAATCCAATCGTGCTGCCGCAACACTACCTGAGATAGTGCTACACCGACCTCCTACTGTTCCCTGGATCTTACCCTTATCAGGGAATCGTCCAAGTAAGGGATAACTAAAATTCCCTTCCTTCGAAGGGATATCATTTCGTCCATTACCTTGGTAAAGACCCGGGGTGCCGTGGACCATCCCTACGGCAGCGTCTGAACTGATAGTGACAGTTCTGTACCATAACCTGAGGTACCCTTGGTGAGAAGGGTAAATTTTGACATGAAGGTAAGCATCCTTGATGTCCCGAGACATCATGTAGTCCCCTTCTTCCAGGTTCGCAATCACTGCTCTGAGTGACTCAATCTTGAATTTGAACCTCTGTATGTAAGTGTTCAAAGATTTTAGATTTTAGATTTAGAATCGGTCTCACCGAGCCGTCTGGCTTCGGTACCACAATAGTGTGGAATAATACCCCGTTCCCTGTTGCAGGAGGGGTACCTTGATTATCACCTGCTGGGAATACAGCTTGTGAATGGCTTCCAAAACTGCCTCCCTGTCAGAGGGAGACGTCGGTAAAGCCGACTTTTGGAAACGGCGAGGGGGAGACGTCTCGAATTCCAATATGTACCCCTGAGATATTACCTGAAGGATCCAGGGGTCTACTTGCGAGTGAGCCCACTGCGCACTGAAATTCATTGAGAACGGGCCCCCACCGTGCCTGAGCTTGTATAGCCCTAGCGTCATACTGAGGGCTTGGCAGAGGCGGGAAAGGGTTTCTGTTCCTGGGAACTGGCTGATCTCTGCAGCCTTTTTCCTCTCCCTCTGTCACGAGCAGAAAAGAGGAACCTTTTGTCCGCTTGCCAACAAAGGACTGCGCCTGATAATACGGCGTCTTATTTTGAGAGGCGACCTGGGGTACAAACGTGGATTTCCCAGCTGTTGCCGTGGCCACCAGGTCTAAAAGACCGACCCCAAATGTCCCCTTTCAAAGGCAATACTTCCAAATGCCGTTTGGAATCCGCATCACCTGACCATTTTACTGGTAGAATTGGACAACGCACTTATACTTGATGCCAGTCGGCAATTATTCCGCTGTGCATCATGCATATATAGAAATGCATCTTTTAAATGCTCTATAGGCAATAATATACTATCCTTATCTAGGATATCAATATTTCCAGTCAGGGAATCCGACCATGCCAACCCAGCACTGCACCTCCAGGCTGAGGCGATAGCTGGTCGCATTATAACACCAGTATGTGTGTAAATACCTTTTTGGATACCCTCCTGCTTTCTATCAGCAGGATCCTTAAGGGCGGCCATCTCATGAGAGGGTAGAGCCCTTGTTCTTACAAGCGTGTGAGCGCCTTATCCCCCCTAGGGGGTGTTTCCCAACGCACCCTAACCTCTGGCGGGAAAAGGTATGCAGCCAATACTTTTTAAGAAATTATCAATTGTTATCGGGGGGAAACCCACGCATCATCACACACCTCATTTTATTTCTCAGATTCAGGAAAACTACAGGTAGTTTTTCCCTCACCGAACATAATACCCCTTTTTGGTGGTACTCGTATTATCAGAAATGTATAAAAACATTTTCCATTGACTCAATCATGTAACGTGTGGCCCTACTGGAAATCACGGTTGTCTCTTCACCGTCGATACAGGAGTCAGTATCCGTGTCGGCGTCTGTATCTGCCATCTGAGGTAACGGCCGCTTTAGAGCCCCTGACGGCCTATGAGACGTCTGGACAGGCACAAGCTGAGTAGCCGGCTGTCTCATGTCAACCACTGTTTGTTTGTTTTTTATATAGAGCTGACACTGTCACGTAATTTTCAACAGTACATCCACTCAGGTGTCGACCCCCTAGGGGGTGACATCACTGTTACAGACACTCTGCTCCGTCTCCACATCATTTTTCTCCTCATACATGTTGACACAAACGTACCGACACACAGCACACACACAGGGAATGCTCTGATAGAGGACAGGACCCCACTAGCCCTTTGGGGAGACAGAGGGAGAGTATGCCAGCACACACCAGAGCGCTATATATATACAGGGATAACCTTATATAAGTGTTTTTCCCCTTATAGCTGCTGTATGTTTTAATACTGCGCCTAATTAGTGCCCCCCTCTCTTTTTTTTAACCCTTTCTGTAGTGTAGTGACTGCAGGGAAGAGCCAGGGAGCTTCCCTCCAACTGAGCTGTGAGGGAAAATGGCGCCAGTGTGCTGAGGAGATAGGCTCCGCCCCCTTTTCGGCGGCCTTATCTCCCGGTTTTTTGTATATTCTGGCAGGGGTTAAATGCATCCATATAGCCCAGGAGCTATATGTGATGTATTTTTTGCCATGTTAGGTATTTCTGTCATGTTTTATTGCGTCTCAGGGCGCCCCCCCCAGCGCCCTGCACCCTCAGTGACCGGAGTATGAAGTGTGCTGAGAGCAATGGCGCACAGCTGCAGTGCTGTGCGCTACCTTATTGAAGACAGGAACGTCTTCTGCCGCCGATTTTTCCGGACCTCTTCGCTCTTCTGGCTCTGTAAGGGGGCCGGCGGCGCGGCTCCGGGACCCATCCAGGCTGGACCTGTGATCGTCCCTCTGGAGCTAATGTCCAGTAGCCAAGAAGCCCAATCCACTCTGCACGCAGGTGAGTTCGCTTCTTCTCCCCTTAGTCCCTCGATGCAGTGAGCCTGTTGCCAGCAGGTCTCACTGAAAATAACAAACCTAAACTAAAACTTTCACTAAGAAGCTCAGGAGAGCCCCTAGTGTGCACCCTTCTCGTCGGGCACAGAAATCTAACTGAGGCTTGGAGGAGGGTCATAGGGGGAGGAGCCAGTGCACACCAGTTAGTCCTAAAGCTTTCTTTAGATGTGCCCAGTCTCCTGCGGAGCCGCTATTCCCCATGGTCCTTACGGAGTCCCCAGCATCCACTTAGGACGTTAGAGAAAGTTTTTATACTAGGGTTCAGTGAGGGTGGATCATATCTACTCTTTTTCTTAAATTGTGTCATAGCACAATCCATTTTTCGTGTATTTTGAAATTTCTCTGTCAATCTGAGCTTCCTACCCAGTTTGTATTTGTCAACTGACCATCTAAAGTTATCAAACTTAGGTGTCGGAATGAAACCTAGTCCCTTCGATAATAAGCTGGTCTCAGGTTCTGATAATTTATGCGAAGATAGGTTAATTACTAATTCTTCTGTGCTTTTGTGGTCTTCTTTTTCTCTTTTGTGTTTGCCCCGCCGAAGGTGGGGCCTTCTACGTTTAAAGCCGCGTTATTGATTTTAGAGCGAGTATTAGCCCTGGGTAGGGGAGGTTTGCCAGATATCTGGGAATCAGAGGAGTCCCTGTCTGAAGATGATAAGCTATCAAATTGAGACTGATTCTGATAACGTCTATTATTTCTTGATCTAAATGTTAGTGAATTATCACTGCCTGTGAGCCATCTATAGACTCTATGGTCCTTATAATCACGTTCTACTTTAGTGAGTTTGGCCCTTTTAAATGTCACCAAATCCTTATGATATTTATCAGTCTGATCTTTAAGTTTACTCAACCACTGTTGTGAAGTATCTGCCTGCAGAACCTCAGTTGCTACCGAGCGTGAATCAGTTAACTCCGTCCTCACTTTCTTCAAATCAACCCCTACCTCTTCTATCACAAGCAAAAGTAAATCAAAGGAACATTTATTCAGGACCGAGCACCATCTGCTACAAAAGGCTGGGTTATTCCTCCCAATCGTGGGGATGTTTTTAATACGGAAACCCCTTTGCAGTTGTTTCTTTCTGTAATAATTGGACAAAAATTGCCCATGTAGCAGAAGGTCCACTTCCTTTTTCTGTAAATTAAGCAGTCTGTGATACAAATCCAATGCACTCTCTGCAGGTAATCGCTCAAAATCACTGAAACCTGATAGTACCCTTTCTGCATCTTCATCAGTTAAAGCTAAGAGTTCATGTTCAGCTGAGAATAGGAGCTCAGTCGACACAATGTTATCCATGTGCCGAGCAAATGGTTAATCACCTCAGTAAGCAAATATTGAACCAATATCACTAAATCAACAGGGCCGTCTATGCCACAGAGTCAAATCAACAATAGTAATCAAAAAAATATAATCAAACAAAAATATATAAAAAATGAAAAAAATGAAAAAAATATCCAAAATAGCCCAGTAAAAAATATGAAATCACAAGTCCATATCCAGAGTTCACGTCTGCATTAGAGCCATTTCATTAAGGCATATCATATCTTCACTAGAGATGAGCGCCTGAAATTTTTCGGGTTTTGTGTTTTGGTTTTGGGTTCGGTTCCGCGGCCGTGTTTTGGGTTCGAACGCGTTTTGGCAAAACCTCACCGAATTATTTTTGTCGGATTCGGGTGTGTTTTGGATTCGGGTGTTTTTTTCAAAAAACCCTAAAAAACAGCTTAAATCATAGAATTTGGGGGTAATTTTGATCCCAAAGTATTATTAACCTCAAAAAACATAATTTACACTCATTTTCAGCCTATTCTGAACACATCACACCTCACAATATTATTTTTAGTCCTAAAATTTGCACCGAGGTCGCTGTGTGAGTAAGATAAGCGACCCTAGTGGCCGACACAAACACCGGGCCCATCTAGGAGTGGCACTGCAGTGTCACGCAGGATGTCCCTTCCAAAAAACCCTCCCCAAACAGCACATGACGCAAAGAAAAAAAGAGGCGCAATGAGGTAGCTGTGTGAGTAAGATTAGCGACCCTAGTGGCCGACACAAACACCGGGCCCATCTAGGAGTGGCACTGCAGTGTCACGCAGGATGTCCCTTCCAAAAAACCCTCCCCAAACAGCACATGACGCAAAGAAAAAAAGAGGCGCAATGAGGTAGCTGACTGTGTGAGAAAGATAAGCGACCCTAGTGGCCGACACAAACACCGGGCCCATCTAGGAGTGGCACTGCAGTGTCACGCAGGATGGCCCTTCCAAAAAACCCTCCCCAAACAGCACATGACGCAAAGAAAAAAAGAGGCGCAATGAGGTAGCTGACTGTGTGAGTAAGATTAGCGACCCTAGTGGCCGACACAAACACCGGGCACATCTAGGAGTGGCACTGCAGTGTCACGCAGGATGTCCCTTCCAAAAAACCCTCCCCAAACAGCACATGACGCAAAGAAAAAAAGAGGCGCAATGAGGTAGCTGTGTGAGTAAGATTAGCGACCCTAGTGGCCGACACAAACACCGGGCCCATCTAGGAGTGGCACTGCAGTGTCACGCAGGATGTCCCTTCCAAAAAACCCTCCCCAATCAGCACATGATGCAAAGAAAAAGAAAAGAAAAAAGAGGTGCAAGATGGAATTATCCTTGGGCCCTCCCACCCACCCTTATGTTGTATAAACAAAACAGGACATGCACACTTTAACCAACCCATCATTTCAGTGACAGGGTCTGCCACACGACTGTGACTGATATGACGGGTTGGTTTGGACCCCCCCCAAAAAAGAAGCAATTAATCTCTCCTTGCACAAACTGGCTCTACAGAGGCAAGATGTCCACCTCATCTTCACCCTCCGATATATCACCGTGTACATCCCCCTCCTCACAGATTATCAATTCGTCCCCACTGGAATCCACCATCTCAGCTCCCTGTGTACTTTGTGGAGGCAATTGCTGCTGGTCAATGTCTCCGCGGAGGAATTGATTATAATTCATTTTAATGAACATCATCTTCTCCACATTTTCTGGATGTAACCTCGTACGCCGATTGCTGACAAGGTGAGCGGCGGCACTAAACACTCTTTCGGAGTACACACTTGTGGGAGGGCAACTTAGGTAGAATAAAGCCAGTTTGTGCAAGGGCCTCCAAATTGCCTCTTTTTCCTGCCAGTATAAGTACGGACTGTGTGACGTGCCTACTTGGATGCGGTCACTCATATAATCCTCCACCATTCTATCAATGTTGAGAGAATCATATGCAGTGACAGTAGACGACATGTCCGTAATCGTTGTCAGGTCCTTCAGTCCGGACCAGATGTCAGCATCAGCAGTCGCTCCAGACTGCCCTGCATCACCGCCAGCGGGTGGGCTCGGAATTCTGAGCCTTTTCCTCGCACCCCCAGTTGCGGGAGAATGTGAAGGAGGAGATGTTGACAGGTCGCGTTCCGCTTGACTTGACAATTTTGTCACCAGCAGGTCTTTCAACCCCAGCAGACCTGTGTCTGCCGGAAAGAGAGATCCAAGGTAGGCTTTAAATCTAGGATCGAGCACGGTGGCCAAAATGTAGTGCTCTGATTTCAACAGATTGACCACCCGTGAATCCTTGTTAAGCGAATTAAGGGCTGCATCCACAAGTCCCACATGCCTAGCGGAATCGCTCCGTGTTAGCTCCTTCTTCAATGCCTCCAGCTTCTTCTGCAAAAGCCTGATGAGGGGAATGACCTGACTCAGGCTGGCAGTGTCTGAACTGACTTCACGTGTGGCAAGTTCAAAGGGCATCAGAACCTTGCACAACGTTGAAATCATTCTCCACTGCACTTGAGACAGGTGCATTCCACCTACTATATCGTGCTCAATTGTATAGGCTTGAATGGCCTTTTGCTGCTCCTCCAACCTCTGAAGCATATAGAGGGTTGAATTCCACCTCGTTACCACTTCTTGCTTCAGATGATGGCAGGGCAGGTTCAGTAGTTTTTGGTGGTGCTCCAGTTTTCTGTACGTGGTGCCTGTACGCCGAAAGTGTCCCGCAATTCTTCTGGCCACCGACAGCATCTCTTGCACGCCCCTGTCGTTTTTTAAAAAATTCTGCACCACCAAATTCAAGGTATGTGCAAAACATGGGACGTGCTGGAATTGGCCCAGATTTAATGCACACACAATATTGCTGGCGTTGTCCGATGCCACAAATCCACAGGAGAGTCCAATTGGGGTAAGCCATTCCGCGATGATCTTCCTCAGTTGCCGTAAGAGGTTTTCAGCTGTGTGCGTATTCTGGAAAGCGGTGATACAAAGCGTAGCCTGCCTAGGAAAGAGTTGGCGTTTGCGAGATGCTGCTACTGGTGCCGCCGCTGCTGTTCTTGCGGCGGGAGTCCATACATCTACCCAGTGGGCTGTCACAGTCATATAGTCCTGACCCTGCCCTGCTCCACTTGTCCACATGTCCGTGGTTAAGTGGACATTGGGTACAGCTGCATTTTTTAGGACACTGGTGACTCTTTTTCTGAGGTCTGTGTACATTTTCGGTATCGCCTGCCTAGAGAAATGGAACCTAGATGGTATTTGGTACCGGGGACACAGTACCTCCAACAAGTCTCTAGTTGGCTCTGCAGTAATGATGGATACCGGAACCACGTTTCTCACCACCCAGGATGCCAAGGCCTCAGTTATCCGCTTTGCAGTAGGATGACTGCTGTGATATTTCATCTTCCTCGCAAAGGACTGTTGAACAGTCAATTGCTTACTGGAAGTAGTACAAGTGGGCTTACGACTTCCCCTCTGGGATGACCATCGACTCCCAGCGGCAACAACAGCAGCGCCAGCAGCAGTAGGCGTTACACGCAAGGATGCATCGGAGGAATCCCAGGCAGGAGAGGACTCGTCAGACTTGCCAGTGACATGGCCTGCAGGACTATTGGCATTCCTGGGGAAGGAGGAAATTGACACTGAGGGAGTTGGTGGGGTGGTTTGCGTGAGCTTGGTTACAAGAGGAAGGGATTTACTGGTCAGTGGACTGCTTCCGCTGTCACCCAAAGTTTTTGAACTTGTCACTGACTTATTATGAATGCGCTGCAGGTGACGTATAAGGGAGGATGTTCCGAGGTGGTTAACGTCCTTACCCCTACTTATTACAGCTTGACAAAGGGAACACACGGCTTGACACCTGTTGTCCGCATTTCTGGTGAAATACCTCCACACCGAAGAGCTGATTTTTTTGGTATTTTCACCGGGCATGTCAACGGCCATATTCCTCCCACGGACAACAGGTGTCTCCCCGGGTGCCTGACTTAAACAAACCACCTCACCATCAGAATCCTCCTGGTCAATTTCCTCCCCAGCGCCAGCAACACCCATATCCTCCTCATCCTGGTGTACTTCAACACTGACATCTTCAATCTGACTATCAGGAACTGGACTGCGGGTGCTCCTTCCAGCACTTGCAGGGGGCGTGCAAATGGTGGAAGGCGCATGCTCTTCACCTCCAGTGTTGGGAAGGTCAGGCATCGCAACCGACACAATTGGACTCTCCTTGTGGATTTGGGATTTCGAAGAACGCACAGTTCTTTGCGGTGCTTTTGCCAGCTTGAGTCTTTTCAGTTTTCTAGCGAGAGGCTGAGTGCTTCCATCCTCATGTGAAGCTGAACCACTAGCCATGAACATAGGCCAGGGCCTCAGCCGTTCCTTGCCACTCCGTGTGGTAAATGGCATATTGGCAAGTTTACGCTTCTCCTCCGACAATTTTAGTTTAGGTTTTGGAGTCCTTTTTTTTCTGATATTTGGTGTTTTGGATTTGACATGCTCTGTACTATGACATTGGGCATCGGCCTTGGCAGACGACGTTGCTGGCATTTCATCGTCTTGGCCATGACTAGTGGCAGCAGCTTCAGCACGAGGTGGAAGTGGATCTTGATCTTTCCCTAATTTTGGAACCTCAACTTTTTTGTTCTCCATATTTTATAGGCAGAACTAAAAGGCACCTCAGGTAAACAATGGAGATGGATGGATTGGATACTAGTATTGGATACCTGCCGACTGCCGACACAGAGGTAGCCACAGCCGTGAACTACCGCACTGTACACTGGTTGATAAAGAGATAGTAGTATACTCGTAACAACTAGTATGACACTATGACGACGGTATAAAGAATGAAAAAAAAACCACGGTTAGGTGGTATATATTATAATAATAATACAATTATGGATGGACGGACTGCCTGCCGACTGCCGACACAGAGGTAGCCACAGCCGTGAACTACCGCACTGTACACTGGTTGATAAAGAGATAGTAGTATACTCGTAACAACTAGTATGACACTATGACGACGGTATAAAGAATGAAAAAAAAACCACGGTTAGGTGGTATATATTATAATAATAATACAATTATGGATGGACGGACTGCCTGCCGACTGCCGACACAGAGGTAGCCACAGCCGTGAACTACCGCACTGTACACTGGTTGATAAAGAGATAGTAGTATACTCGTAACAACTAGTATGACACTATGACGACGGTATAAAGAATGAAAAAAAAACCACGGTTAGGTGGTATATATTATAATAATAATACAATTATGGATGGACGGACTGCCTGCCGACTGCCGACACAGAGGTAGCCACAGCCGTGAACTACCGCACTGTACACTGGTTGATAAAGAGATAGTAGTATACTCGTAACAACTAGTATGACACTATGACGGTATAAAGAATGAAAAAAAAACCACGGTTAGGTGGTATATATTATAATAATAATACAATTATGGATGGACGGACTGCCTGCCGACTGCCGACACAGAGGTAGCCACAGCCGTGAACTACCGCACTGTACACTGGTTGATAAAGAGATAGTAGTATACTCGTAACAACTAGTATGACACTATGACGGTATAAAGAATGAAAAAAAAACCACGGTTAGGTGGTATATATTATAATAATAATACAATTATGGATGGACGGACTGCCTGCCGACTGCCGACACAGAGGTAGCCACAGCCGTGAACTACCGCACTGTACACTGGTTGATAAAGAGATAGTAGTATACTCGTAACAACTAGTATGACACTATGACGGTATAAAGAATGAAAAAAAAACCACGGTTAGGTGGTATATATTATAATAATAATACAATTATGGATGGACGGACTGCCTGCCGACTGCCGACACAGAGGTAGCCACAGCCGTGAACTACCGCACTGTACACTGGTTGATAAAGAGATAGTAGTATACTCGTAACAACTAGTATGACACTATGACGACGGTATAAAGAAAGAAAAAAAAATACCACGGTTAGGTGGTATATATTGTAATACAATTATGGATGGACGGACTGCCTGCCGAGTTCCGACTGCCGACACAGAGGTAGCCACAGCCGTGAACTACCGCACTGTACTGTGTCTGCTGCTAATATAGACTGGTTGATAAAGAGATAGTATACAATACATACAACAATATACTACTATACTGGTGGTCAGGCACTGGTCACCACTAGTCACACTGGCAGTGGCACTCCTGCAGCAAAAGTGTGCACTGTTTAATTTTAAATTAATATAATATTATGTACTCCTGGGGGCTCCTGCTATAACAACCTGCAGTGCTCCCCAGTCTCCCCCACAATTATTATAAGCTTTGCCTTTTATACATTGATGTGCAGCACACTGGGCTGAGCTGAGTGCACACAGACTGAGTCACACTGTGTGACTGGCTGCTGCTGTGTATCGTTTTTTTTCAGGCAGAGAACGGATATAGCAGAGAACGGATATATTAAAATAAATAAAAGTTAACTAACAACAACTGCACTGGTCACTGTGGTAAACTCTGTCTGACTCTGCACAATCTCTCTCTCTCTTCTAATCTAATTTCTAATGGAGAGGACGCCAGCCACGTCCTCTCCCTATCAATCTCAATGCACGTGTGAAAATGGCGGCGACGCGCGGCTCCTTATATAGAATCCGAGTCTCGCGAGAATCCGACAGCGTCATGATGACGTTCGGGCGCGCTCGGGTTAACCGAGCAAGGCGGGAGGATCCGAGTCTGCTCGGACCCGTGAAAAAAACATGAAGTTCGTGCGGGTTCGGTTTCAGAGAAACCGAACCCGCTCATCTCTAATCTTCACATCTGATAATGCTGATAAAACATCTTTAGAATAAGCAATCCTGTTTGCCTGGTGCCGGACATAAAGTTACAACTTGATAGTTGAAACATAAATATTCACAGGAACAGTCCACACTCTGGCCTTATCCACAAATGCTGGGGTGACTTCCATATAATAATGAATCATCAAGACCCATTAGTGCAAATATATCCAATGAAAATAGGAGCACTCACCAGTCTTCATAGTATTCTCATTTTTTATTAGCAGCAAGACATCAATAGAGGGGTGTAATCGACGTTTCGGTTCCCAAGTGGAACCTTTGTCAAGATCATAGAGTACAATGAAATGTCCCCTTATAAACCCTAGAGTGACCCTCCCCCTAATTAATACAATTATCATTTATCCAATGATCCACATACATCAAACATAGACAAAATACATATACAGACAATACAACTACAGATATAACATATAAATAAAAGCTGAGATCCATAATTACCGATTAGACACATGGTTCACTAGTACCTGCTAAGTTCAGCGTTGGTCCGCGGCGTGCGTTCCACTGCGTCTTAGACTTCCGGTGTCTGGAACGCAAGTTCCGGACACCTGACCGGAAGTACTCAATATCGTCACACCAGTCTCACGCTGTTTACTGGCTTACAGTGCTCCGGTTTCCATGGAGATCATGCAGCCTGTCAGACAAACTTATAACCCACACAGCATCTTTTCAAATGATTACTGATCTATTATAATCAACTGGTGAGATATTGAGATAGGGAGTAGTATAAGAAAAGGAAACAGTAGTGAACTCAATGTGTCAACTCGGAGAGGTCACATGGAGTCAGCAATACGTGAACTTAGGAAAAGAGTCTAACTATACATAAAGTCTAACTATATATAATATAATCTCTGGACTATTATTCACAAATTAAAGAAAAATAAGGACCTGGGCATGGACGCAGACCGTCCACTCATAGGAGCCACAGAAAGCAAAAAAATATTAAAAAATACAAAAACGAAAAATAAAAAATAAAAAGTATATATAGAACAAATATTAATTCCATATATGTTTGAAGGTTTATTCCAGAAAAATGCCATATTGGATGCCCTCATTCAGGCCCTTAGGGCGTATAGTATCCAGTCGAAAAATCCATGATGCCTCACGTTTGAGCAATAATTTTGCTCTATCTCCACCTCTCTTCAAAGGAGCTATACGGTCTATAATCATACATTTCAATGAAGCCAGGCTGTGTTTTGCCTCAAAAAAGTGCCTAGCAACAGGCTTATCCGAATGTCCCTCATTTAGTGCTGTTCTGATGGATAAACGGTGATTCGCCATCCTTTCGCGGAATGGGCGCACCGTTTTACCCACATACATCAGGGAACATGGGCATGTGAGTGTATAGATGATAAAGTCAGAAGTACAACTCACTCGCTGGCTGATCTTAATCTTTTGTCCTGTATGTGGATGGTGGAAATATTCACCGGAGGTCATGCTCCTGCAAGTTGTGCAATTCACGCATCGAAAACACCCCTTCTTTTGTACTGATAGCCAAGAATCAGATTCTGATCTTAATGGTCTATCCGGCTGCATGAGAATATCCTTTAGATTTCGTCCCCTTCTAAAACTGATAAGAGGCTTAGCTGGTAAATGCTTGCAGAGGTCTGGATCACTTTTAACCACTGGCCAGAGATTTTTTACTGCTCGTCGAACCACAGGACCAGCAGTGTCAAACGTTGTTGTGACCACAAAGGGATTTTGCGGCCTACACTGTTTCTTGGTATTTCCTGTCGAAAAAATCTTGAGAGCTTTTTGTATACAATTATCAATAGTCTGTTGACTATAGCCCCTAGAGGAGAATTTCAACTTCATCTCTTCCATTTGTATCTTTGCTGTGTCGGGTTCTGAGTTATTTCGGAGCACCCGCAAGAATTGTGAAATAGGCATATTCTGTTTAAGTGAGCCTGGGTGATGGCTATCAAAATGTAAAAGAGCATTGCGATCTGTGGACTTCCTGAACAGTCTGTGTCCATACCCAGTCTCTGTGGCATAGACGGTCACATCAAGAAAATTGATCTCACTCCCACTGTACTCCATAGTGAATCTAATTGGAGAGTCTAGGCCATTCAAGTGCTCCAGCATCTTCTGGAGTGCCATCTCGCTGCCTATCCAAACTAAAAATACGTCATCAATAAAGCGACAATAGAAGCCGATACTATCCCCAAACAGCGGGAAGATATGTGTATTCTCATAAGCATCCATATATATATTTGCATACGATGGCGCTATATTACTGCCCATCGCGGTCCCCGCCGTTTGGAGATAGTATCGGCCGCCATACTGAAAGTAATTGCACGTAAGAGTCAATTCTAGCAAGTCTACCAAAAATTCAATCGGTGGAGAGATCATCTGTGCACTGGACAAGGCTCTACGAACAGCCATCAAACCTTCACTGTGTGGTATGACGGTGTATAGAGACACCACGTCCATCGTGACTAGGATCCCCCGTAGCGAAGCTGGAAGTGTACTGATCAAACCCAAAAAATCACTCGTATCCTGTATATAGCTCTTAGTCTTTTTAACATATATCTGAAGAAAACTGTCAAGATATTGGGCCACAGATGAAAATAGAGAGTTCCGGGCCGAGATAATTGGTCGACCCGGAGGTCTCACCAGGGTCTTATGTATCTTAGGTAACAGGTAGAGCATAGGACAAATCGGATAATCAGTTTTCAGAAAGTTTAGTACATCAGAATCAATCCACCCATTGGAAAAAGCAAAATCCAGGCTGCTATCCAGGCGGTTCTTAAAGGGAATTGTGGGGTCTCCCCCCAAGATCCTGTAAGTATCCCTGTCCGATAGCTGCCTCATTGCCTCATTATCATAATCCTTAGTGTCTAATATTACCACCGCGCCCCCCTTATCGGCGGGGCGTATGGTTATCAAAGGATTATCCTTAAGGTCTCTAAGTGCATTCCTTTCCAGTGGACTCAAATTAGATCTAACATGTTTCTGTTTGGTAAGTGATTCTTGTATATTCTGATCCAGTAATCTAGTAAAAGTTTTTATACTAGGGTTCAGTGAGGGTGGATCATATCTACTCTTTTTCTTAAATTGTGTCATAGCACAATCCATTTTTCGTGTATTTTGAAATTTCTCTGTCAATCTGAGCTTCCTACCCAGTTTGTATTTGTCAACTGACCATCTAAAGTTATCAAACTTAGGTGTCGGAATGAAACCTAGTCCCTTCGATAATAAGCTGGTCTCAGGTTCTGATAATTTATGCAAAGATAGGTTAATTACTAATTCTTCTGTGCTTTTGTGGTCTTCTTTTTCTCTTTTGTGTTTGCCCCGCCGAAGGTGGGGCCTTCTACGTTTAAAGCCGCGTTATTGATTTTAGAGCGAGTATTAGCCCTGGGTAGGGGAGGTTTGCCAGATATCTGGGAATCAGAGGAGTCCCTGTCTGAAGATGATAAGCTATCAAATTGAGACTGATTCTGATAACGTCTATTATTTCTTGATCTAAATGTTAGTGAATTATCACTGCCTGTGAGCCATCTATAGACTCTATGGTCCTTATAATCACGTTCTACTTTAGTGAGTTTGGCCCTTTTAAATGTCACCAAATCCTTATGATATTTATCAGTCTGATCTTTAAGTTTACTCAACCACTGTTGTGAAGTATCTGCCTGCAGAACCTCAGTTGCTACCGAGCGTGAATCAGTTAACTCCGTCCTCACTTTCTTCAAATCAACCCCTACCTCTTCTATCACAAGCAAAAGTAAATCAAAGGAACATTTATTCAGGACCGAGCACCATCTGCTACAAAAGGCTGGGTTATTCCTCCCAATCGTGGGGATGTTTTTAATACGGAAACCCCTTGGCAGTTGTTTCTTTCTGTAATAATTGGACAAAAATTGCCCATGTAGCAGAAGGTCCACTTCCTTTTTCTGTAAATTAAGCAGTCTGTGATACAAATCCAATGCACTCTCTGCAGGTAATCGCTCAAAATCACTGAAACCTGATAGTACCCTTTCTGCATCTTCATCAGTTAAAGCTAAGAGTTCATGTTCAGCTGAGAATAGGAGCTCAGTCGACACAATGTTATCCATGTGCCGAGCAAATGGTTAATCACCTCAGTAAGCAAATATTGAACCAATATCACTAAATCAACAGGGCCGTCTATGCCACAGAGTCAAATCAACAATAGTAATCAAAAAAATATAATCAAACAAAAATATATAAAAAATGAAAAAAATGAAAAAAATATCCAAAATAGCCCAGGAAAAAATATGAAATCACAAGTCCATATCCAGAGTTCACGTCTGCATTAGAGCCATTTCATTAAGGCATATCATATCTTCACATCTGATAATGCTGATAAAACATCTTTAGAATAAGCAATCCTGTTTGCCTGGTGCCGGACATAAAGTTACAACTTGATAGTTGAAACATAAATATTCACAGGAACAGTCCACACTCTGGCCTTATCCACAAATGCTGGGGTGACTTCCATATAATAATGAATCATCAAGACCCATTAGTACAAATATATCCAATGAAAATAGGAGCACTCACCAGTCTTCATAGTATTCTTATTTTTTATTAGCAGCAAGACATCAATAGAGGGGTGTAATCGACGTTTCGGTTCCCAAGTGGAACCTTTGTCAAGATCATAGAGTACAATGAAATGTCCCCTTATAAACCCTAGAGTGACCCTCCCCCTAATTAATACAATTATCATTTATCCAATGATCCACCTACATCAAACATAGACAAAATACATATACAGACAATACAACTACAGATATAACATATAAATAAAAGCTGAGATCCATAATTACCGATTAGACACATGGTTCACTAGTACCTGCTAAGTTCAGCGTTGGTCCGCGGCGTGCGTTCCACTGCGTCTTAGACTTCCGGTGTCTGGAACGCAAGTTCCGGACACCTGACCGGAAGTACTCAATATCGTCACACCAGTCTCACGCTGTTTACTGGCTTACAGTGCTCCGGTTTCCATGGAGATCATGCAGCCTGTCAGACAAACTTATAACCCACACAGCATCTTTTCAAATGATTACTGATCTATTATAATCAACTGGTGAGATATTGAGACAGGGAGTAGTATAAGAAAAAGAAACAGTAGTGAACTCAATGTGTCAACTCGGAGAGGTCACATGGAGTCAGCAATACGTGAACTTAGGAAAAGAGTCTAACTATACATAAAGTCTAACTATATATAATATAATCACTGGACTATTATTCACAAATTAAAGAAAAATAAGGACCTGGGCATGGACGCAGACCGTCCACTCATAGGAGCCACAGAAAGCAAAAAAATATTAAAAAATACAAAAACGAAAAATAAAAAATAAAAAGTATATATAGAACAAATATTAATTCCATATATGTTTGAAGGTTTATTCCAGAAAAATGCCATATTGGATGCCCTCATTCAGGCCCTTAGGGCGTATAGTATCCAGTCGAAAAATCCATGATGCCTCACGTTTGAGCAATAATTTTGCTCTATCTCCACCTCTCTTCAAAGGAGCTATACGGTCTATAATCATACATTTCAATGAAGCCAGGCTGTGTTTTGCCTCAAAAAAGTGCCTAGCAACAGGCTTATCCGAATGTCCCTCATTTAGTGCTGTTCTGATGGATAAACGGTGATTCGCCATCCTTTCGCGGAATGGGCGCACCGTTTTACCCACATACATCAGGGAACATGGGCATGTGAGTGTATAGATGATAAAGTCAGAAGTACAACTCACTCGCTGGCTGATCTTAATCTTTTGTCCTGTATGTGGATGGTGGAAATATTCACCGGAGGTCATGCTCCTGCAAGTTGTGCAATTCACGCATCGAAAACACCCCTTCTTTTGTACTGATAGCCAAGAATCAGATTCTGATCTTAATGGTCTATCCGGCTGCATGAGAATATCCTTTAGATTTCGTCCCCTTCTAAAACTGATAAGAGGCTTAGCTGGTAAATGCTTGCAGAGGGCTGGATCACTTTTAACCACTGGCCAGAGATTTTTTACTGCTCGTCGAACCACAGGACCAGCAGTGTCAAACGTTGTTGTGACCACAAAGGGATTTTGCGGCCTACACTGTTTCTTGGTATTTCCTGTCGAAAAAATCTTGAGAGCTTTTTGTATACAATTATCAATAGTCTGTTGACTATAGCCCCTAGAGGAGAATTTCAACTTCATCTCTTCCATTTGTATCTTTGCTGTGTCGGGTTCTGAGTTATTTCGGAGCACCCGCAAGAATTGTGAAATAGGCATATTCTGTTTAAGTGAGCCTGGGTGATGGCTATCAAAATGTAAAAGAGCATTGCGATCTGTGGACTTCCTGAACAGTCTGTGGCCCTCATTCCGAGTTGTTCGCTCGGTAAATTTCATCGCATCGCAGCGATTTTCCGCTTAGTGCGCATGCGCAATGTCCGCACTGCGACTGCGCCAAGTAAATTTGCTATGAAGATAGGATTTTTACTCACGGCTTTTTCTTCGCTCCGGCGATCGTAGTGTGATTGACAGGAAATGGGTGTTACTGGGCGGAAACACAGCGTTTTATGGGCGTGTGGATAAAAACGCTACCGTTTCCGGAAAAAACGCGGGAGTGGCTGGAGAAACGGAGGAGTGTCTGGGCGAACGCTGGGTGTGTTTGTGACGTCAAACCAGGAACGACAAGCACTGAACTGATCGCAGATGCCGAGTAAGTCTGAAGCTACTCTGAAACTGCTACGAGGTGTGTAATCGCAATATTGCGAATACATCGTTCGCAATTTTAAGAAGCTAAGATTCACTCCCAGTAGGCGGCGGCTTAGCGTGTGCAATACTGCTAAAATCGCCTTGCGAGCGAACAACTCGGAATGAGGGCCCGTGTCCATACCCAGTCTCTGCGACAATCAGTAATATCAGTGTCAATTATTTAGATGTGGAAATTTCACTCATAGAGGGGAGAATACGCACGAATTTATACAAGAAACCGACAGATAAAAATACTGTCCTTCATGCATCTAGTTTTCATCCCCCTAATATTAAGTACAGTTTACCATACTCCCAATTTTTATGGGCACATCGCATTTCAGATGATCTGGCCAAAACGGATATTGAAATCATGAGGATGGCTATGGACTTTAAGGCAAGGGGTTACAATTGATCAAATTTGATGGTTACCAAAGATAAAGTTTTGAGCATGAATAGGGAAGAATTATTACTGGCTGGGGTCCCGAAACTAGTTCTATTAAAAGATAAAATTCCATTTGTACAAAGGTATAATTCTCATAGTAGTGAGATTAAGAAAATTACCCATCAGACCTGGTCTATTATTACTTCTGATAGAGACCTGCCCATGTTCAAATCCAATACCTTGCTACCATCATACACACGTAATAGAAATCTTAAGGACTTATTGGTCCATAATGACATTTCTGACAGCAAACCAGAGCCTATAGCTACGTTTTTAACAAGGAAGCCAGGGTGCTATAAATGTGTTGGCTGCACAACATGCAGCTACATGGAGACAGGCCCTTGCTTTCCCCATCCTCAGATGGGCAAGTTCATTAAAATCACCAAAGTCCTTACCTGCACTAGTACACACGTCATCTACTTTATAAGGTGTCCGTGTGGGCTATACTATATTGGCAAAACCTCCAGGCAGTTCCGTGAAAGGATAACAATGCATAGATGGGCCATCAGAGCTGCCTTGGAGGGAGACCAGCAAGCACAACCTGTAGCGTGGCATTTTAAAATGGCAAAACATAATTTGGCATCGCTGAGATATAAGATTATTGATCAGCAACCTGCTAGTATAAGAGGTGGGGATAGTAATCAAGCACTCCTCCGTAGGAAAGCTAGATGGATCCACCGATTAAATACCCTTGTTCCAGTAGGCTTAAATGAGCAACTGGGAGTACGTTGTTTTCTCTAAAGCCAGATGTAAGGGTTAATGTATATTCTCTAATGCATATAATTAATGTTACAAAATGAGCCTGCAAAACTCCAACATTAATGTATACTGGATCGCATGTCACTAATGTTTGTTTACTTTGTTTTGTGTTCATTCTATGTATTTGTGTAGATGTTCCCTAGGCAACCGGCGCTATGACGGGGAAAGGAGCGCACCGCACACGTGGGCGTGTGACGTCATCCGGACTCACCTGGCTGCCGCGCCGTGGGAGCAGAGGAGGTGATGGTGAATGTATAAAGGTAAGGGTTTTACAATGTTTGTATTGTTCTGACGAAAGTTTTAAACAACTGAAACGTTAACAGCAAAGCAGGGGTGTTTGCCTCGTTATTTCTCTACACTTACAAGTCCTCGTGAGTGCCGCCGTCTCTGGACTCATATATATATATATATATATATATATCAAACAGGATGTCCAGCTCTCCCCTCAATAGCCCGTACTGCGCCGGGTGCCCGCATGCAAATTTCATAGAACATCTATAAATGCAGCACTCCTGACGTCTTCAAACAAAGTACACTCGTGGGCACATATTAAGCTGGCAGCATTTCAGTGCCCTTTATTAGCGTGTGCACTTTCATCAGGTTACCTGACAAAAGGGCCACTCTAATAAAGGACACTTAAACGTTGTCAGCTTGATATGTGCCCACGAGTGTACTTTGTTTGAAGACGTCAGGAGTGCTGCATTATAGAAGTTCTATATATATATATATATATATATATATATATAGCGTACTTGGACCAACACTCTCCCTGATAACTAATTAGCCTGATTTCTTGGATTTTATATATATATATATATATATATATCTACAGACCAAACAGCAGCAGTTTCGGACCTCATTTCTGATGAAGGTTGTATAAACCGAAACTGTTGAACCGGCTTCTTGTGGTCTTCTTGTGAGGTCCATGAATGCTGCTGTTTGTTCTGTATATCTACACTGAAAGGCACTTGACGGCACTCCACAGGCTTTTAAATTAGTGTAAATCTGTACCCTAAAGGAAAATCCCACGTCAGTAACTATTAATACAGATTTACACTAATTTAAAAGTCAGCCGAGTGCTGCCTCCTCTTTTCTAGAGAATACCTAATAGGAAAAAAAATCTATCTATCTATCTATCTATCTATCTATCTATCTATCTATCTATCTATCTATCTATCTATCTATCTATCTATCTATTTTATTCATCTGCCTGCCTCTTTTTAAGGGACCCTACTGTCTGAAGTGCCCCGGGCCCCCCATAGCCTTAATCCGGCTCTGTCTGTGGCTTCATGTGAGAGGAGCTTCTCAAAGCTGAAAGTCATAAATAACTATTTGTGATCTACCATGGGACAGTCAAGGCTTTCCAACCTTGCAATACTATCAATTGAAAGTGAGCTGGTAAAAGGCATTGACTTTCATGAAGTGATTCACAGGTTCACAGCTTTGAAGGCCAGGTAAGGAAGGTTTTGATTATTTTGTTGAGATGTTCGCTAAGTGCTAAAATGCTTCTGCATTTGTTATTTCTTATGTTTTTATGGTTTATTTCAAATTAAACTATAGAGATGTGTGCAAATGAATTAGAGATGAGCGGGTTTGGTTTTACTAGGATTTACTCGGATTTACCCGAATCTCCTTATTGGTTATCGGACGTCACATGTTTTGGTTAGCCACTAAGAAAAATCCATAAAAAAAGAAATGTCGATAGTTCTGGCGTAAAGAACCAAGTAAATCCGAACCCGCTCATCTCTAAAATGAATATGTACGATATACTTTGCTGCTTTTAATAATTTTAATATGGTTTGGTATGCTGTTCATGAGAGTTTATTTTGACGTATTCATCCCTATGCCATATTCAGAATCTTGGGTAACACATGAAAAACCTCATTACTTTGCAAACCAGTTTCACAGTCTCAGTTTATGGCCGGTAAGTCATAAAACTGTCAAGTATAATAATTTAGGTCATTAAGTCAAATTTGCATGACTCTTAAATGTTATTACATTTAGGATGTGCATATGATATGGTAATTGAAAGGTATAATGTTAATTTTGCTAGCTGTTTATGTCACTACTATTCCCATTGCATTCAGTGATATACAGGAATTATGATTTACAAGTAAAAAAAAACATTACTAAGGAGGATTCCGTGTGGGTGATACGGGAGTAGGTCTATGGGGGGGTGACACCATAAATTACCACAATGGGTTACACCAACCCTAGTGATGCCTCTGTGTATATTTTAAAACATCCCTTCCTTATCCCTCTTCTCCATACACATTTAGGTATAGGTGTCAGAATCCTGATAATCTGCTGCATAGGCATAGCTATAATAAGGGGGGATGCAGGGCATACTGAACCCCAGGACCCCCTCTGTCAGAGGACCCCCCAGCTGGAGCACACTGACATCACTAGCTCTCCATTTTGTGCAGCAGCAGAACAAGGCAGTCAGAATGTGAGCAGGACAGTATGCAGTACTATCGGAGGCACAGGATTATCAGGTTTCATGAGATACCAATGAAGCTTCCTGACCAGATGAGAGATAGGAGAGGGGAGAGAGCTGTAAGTGACCCAGGAATACCAGCTTCTCCTCCTTCACACCTGGGTGTCTGGGTCTTGTGTTACCTGCTAGCTAATGAGAGCATTCAGGTCTAGAGAGAGTTATGATTGCAATCATCTATGTTGAAACACCTTTGTTATCAATGAAATAGCTCAACACAGGTGACACCAATCATATATTACGAGGTAAGTCCAGGCATAAAGTATTATACCTTTCCCTGCCCCCCCCCATCCCCCCTGTCTTAAGTACTATGCCCCCCCCCCCACCCCCAAAGGCTTAATCCAGCCCTGTGCATATAGCTACCTAGGTAGCATGTGCAGCACCATTGAGATTGACTATGATTGGAGGATAAAAGTTATATATAAATAAATAAAATACAACCATACTGTAAAACATAGTAAAGCTCAGTTGTGCTTACTTTTGCACAACATACTAGAAATGTTTATACCGTTGCTGTATTCATCTAAATATTTCTGTATAGAAATTGTGGGTGACAGATTCTCACCTCTCAAAGGTAAAATAGTCAAACAAGTCAATACAAAGCAACAGGTGATCTGAGAATCACTTGGCTCTTATTTGTTGTCTAAAGGTGGGTACACACTGGTAGATATATCTGCCAATCAATTGATCGGCAGATATATCTATGGACGGATCGGGCAGTGTGTTGAGCATACACACTGCCCGATCCATCGGGGACTGACGTCATTAAACTGGGTGGGCGTGTAAACACGCCCGTCCAGTTTAGCTGTCAATCACCGCCGGCCGCCACAGCCTGTGTACGGGTGGTCGGCCGACCGCCCGTACACACACAGCGGTGTGCGCCAATATATTGGTAGATATATTGGCCGTTGGCTGTGCTGCGGGGCCGACGCGATACGTCTGTGACCGACGGAGTTCACAGACGTATCAGCCGTACACACTGGCCGACGGACCCGCGATATATCGGCCATTGTGTACGGGCCTTTTTACTATTGTAAAGTCTTTGTTTATCCTTAGTTGAACTTGTTCTACACTTTTCTCATCCACTTCTTCTTCATACCCAACACTAATAATTATAGCTTATCTCCCTGCCCAGAAACAGCTTTCATCTTGGGCACAGCTATCAAACAGTAGTGTAAAGATCCATTATCATGGCAGGAAAAAGGCATGATTGATTACAGGAGATCAGTGTCAGAGGAGCGTTAACCCCCAGGATAGATTGAGCCAATTAGCAATTTAAAAGCTATTAAATAATAAATTCAAATATTAATAATTTTATTTGTACAGTACTTTTCTCTTTATAGGACTCAAAGGGGTATATGCAATTGCTGTCGAATTTCCAAAATTGTCGAATTCCGGAACTTTTTCGCCCAAAAAAAAAAATCGACAATGCAATGCAGTACTTTACGCCAAAAAATGGTCATTCAAAATTCGAATTTTGGAAATTCGACTTTTGTCAAATTTGACTTTTTTGCAATGGTACAAATGCTGCAATTCGACAAAAGCATATTCAATTCAAGTTTGGAAATTCGACAACAGTGCTTTTAGACAGCAAATTCGTCATTTTCAATCCGCCACACTTTGGTGGGTGAAACTAATAAAAAAAAATTAAAACATGTTTTTTTGTGTGTTTTAATTTATTGATAATAGCATATCTATTTATATTAGAAGGGATTAGTTACTTGGTTTGTCTTTTTTGGAGGCACAAGTATTATTTATATATTTTTTAAAATAATATTATTATTATTTTTTTTTTATTTTTTATTTTTTTAGAATGGTATGGTAAAATGCAGGAAAAAAATGGCGTGGGGTCCCCCCTCCAAAGCATAACCAGCCTCGGGCTCTTCGAGCTGGTCCTGGTTCTAAAAATGCGGGGGAAAAATGGACAGTGGATCCCCCGTATTTTTAAAACCAGCACCGGGCTCTGCGCCTGGTGCTGGTGCAAAAAATACGGGGGACAAAAAGAGTAGGGGTCCCCCGTATTTTTAACACCAGCATTGGGCTCCACTAGCTGGAGAGATAATGCCACAGCCGGGGGTCACTTTTATACAGCGCCCTACGGCCGTGGCATTAAATATCCAACTAGTCACCCCTGGCCGGGGTACCCTGGGGGAGTGGGGACCCCTTCAATCAAGGGGTCCCCCCCCCAACCACCCAAGGGCCAGGGGTGAAGCCCGAGGCTGTCCCCCCCATCCAAGGGCTGCGGATGGGAGGCAGATAGCCTTGAGAAATGTGAAAGAATATTGTTTTTTCCAGTAGTACTACAAGTCCCAGCAAGCCTCCCCTGCAAGCTGGTACTTGGAGAACCACAAGTACCAGCATGCAGGAGAAAAACGGGCCCACTGGTACCTGTAGTTCTACTGGGAAAAAAATACCCAAATAAAAACAGGAGACACACACCGTGACAGTAAAAGTTTATTTCACATGTGGACACACACATGCTTACCTATGTTGACCCGCCAACTGCCACATTCTCCGTCGATCCGGGGTACCTGTGAAATAAATAACACTCACCTGATCCAGTGTCCAGAGATAAATCCACGTACTTGGCAAAAAAATAACACGACAAACCCGGACCAGCGGACTGAAAGGGGACCCATGTTTACATATGGGACCCCTTTCCCCGAATGCAGAGACCCCTTCGTGACTGCTGTCTCAATCAGCGAGCACAACGTCCTTGCACTCTGCTGATTGGCTGCGCTTCTGAGCTGTCAGACAGCGCATCACAAAGCCTCTCCATTATATTCAGTGGGAACTTTGCGGTTAGCGGTGAGGTCACCCGGCGAAGGTTTGCGGCATGGTAAATGCATGTTGTATTTTACACAACATGTGTCGCAAACCGTTTGCCGGTGACTCTTTGTCGCAGTGCTTTCCGATGCGGGAACTGTTCTTCTGCTCTACCGGTGGGTATGGACGAAGGAGATGATTCCCGGTGGACAGTGTTCCAAAACTTTTTTTCTGTTGCCTGTGAGTATACATTTGTATTGTCGTGTAAACAGACATTGTAATATTCAATAAAAAAAATATCTTTATTCATGTATTTCAGAGTTTTATGTCCTGTTGATGTACCTTCCCAGGCCTGTTTTTAAAGTTTAGTCCTGTTGACGACTCGTTACCCCCGTTTTCTCCTGTTGGGTTTCCGCAAATATTGGACCCTTTTATCCAACTCTACCATGGGCAACCTACTTGTGATGTGGACCTGAGCCTCCGCCATGTAGCAGACAACCCCCCTCAGGTGAGATGTAGTGCCCAAAACTCCCTATTGTCCAAGTGCAGCCCTCCGGCATTTGCAAAACTGCACATCCAATCATTCCCTGATACACCAATGCTTGTCGGGGAATGTTTGTATGTGTAGCGACGCAAGTGTCGGAGGGTTGCATTTGAGCCCACTGTAACCTGCTTGTGTCATGTTGATTGTACCTCTTCTTTTCAGTACCAGGGTGACACTTTACCAATAGCTGGAACCTCATACTGTTCTCTTCCACAGGTCTTGCAGTGTATCCTTCCCAAGTGGCGTGGATGTGAAGAGACACAGTTCCCCTGATGTTCCATGGGCGACCTACTTGTGTACAATTCAACTGCATATCAAATACTTTTAATAAAAACCACAGAAAACTTCTCTTTTTAAAAATTTATTGAAGAAAAATAGGATTTTATTTTTGAAATAAAAATTGAAAGTTAATTAAATCAAAAAAGTAGTTTGTTCTTCTTTACATTCTTTTCTTGTGTAGATAGATATCTGTGGGGGAAAGAAAAAAGTATATTAAGTAAAGACACTAAAGTCATGTTCATTTCTTTCCCAAGAAAATTTGTGGAACCACACAGCCCAGCATGACCCATTGCTGGGCTGTGTGGTTCCACAAAGGCATGCGGTCCAAAGTGAAATAGTGGCGTCAGTGGTCAGCACTTTGACACGCTAACATTTGTGGAACCACACAGCCCAGCATGACCCATTGCTGGGCTGTGTGGTTCCACAAAGGCATGCGGTCCAAAGTGAAATAGTGGTGTCAGTGATCAGCACTTTGACACGCTAACATTTGTGGAACCACACAGCCCAGCATGACTCATTGCTGGGCTGTGTGGTTCCACAAAGGCATGCGGTCCAAAGTGAAATAGTGGCGTCAGTGGTCAGCACTTTGACACGCTAACATTTGTGGAACCACACAGCCCAGCATGACCCATTGCTGGGCTGTGTGGTTCCACAAAGGCATGCGGCCCAAAGTTTCTTGAATATATACATTGAAACATGGTTCTACTCACCTTGGTATGCACAACACGAACTTATGCCATCCACTTCAATTTTCCACCCAATCCTATGAATAAGCCAAAAACACACACTAGTGAATAGTAAATTCACACAACAGTGAAAGCCTATTGTACACCATTACAAAAAGGATTTTTTGGGTAAAAAAGTGGTATCAGAATAGCTCTTTGGTCCATCATACATGTAGCCACAAGGAGCTTTCATCCGTTACCACACGCGCCCGCATACATGCCCGCGCATGTATGCCTACACAAAGCTCCTTGGTAGTACCCGGTCACGGGTGGGGAAGCCCAACACAGATAAAACAATAGTAAGGAAAAAAAAAAACTAATGGGAGGGGAAGAAAGGGATACATGAAAAACATATAAGTAAATAAAACAATACGACCGGGCTTATGGTGGAAGTCTGTCCGGATCCTGGGGTTCCTCCTGGTGGGGCGTCGATGTCCTGGGAGGCTGGGTAGTGCGTTGACTGGGCCTCTGTGCCCATGCGGCTGTAGATGTTGCGGCCGGTGATGGAGGCATCTGGGGGGTGGGGTACATCCCTGTATATCCCTGGTACATCTGTGACTGTCTGTACTGGGATGGTAGTTGAGGAAGGGTACGAGGCATCCTTGTGGCTTGCGACGGCGGAAATGGTGGATCACCAGCGTGTTGATGAGCTGGTCCTGGGAGCTTATCATAGATCATCTGCAGTGTTGTTGCGATGAGCTGTTGGCTGGATGAGGATTGTCGATGGCTCTCCGACATGTTGGTATTGCTGTGTGCCAGGCATGATGTGTTCTCCACGAGCCGGCTCATGGATTCGGCCAGAATGTGAAGGACGTCCATAGTCTCCCTATGATCTTCCATTCTGACCTGTAGCATTGTGGCCGTGCTGTCGTCAAGAGCCTTCTGCATTTCAACCAGACTGTTTGACATCTTCTCCATTGTCCTCTCAATGTTGTCCAGTCTGGCTCCAACGACATTTGTGTATGTATCCTGGCGGGAAGTAATCTCCGATGCCAGGGTGTGAACCCTCTGAACAGTTGAGGGATTCTGCCCTTCCTGGACGTCCAGTGCTAAAATAGGAGGGAAAAAACATGTTTGGGAAACAACCGACACCACATGTCGGCCGCATGGCCGACCAAACTTGCTCCAAAACACCCCAAACTAGCCAAAAAGCATCCCTGCACACTCTGGAGGTACACCAGTGCTAAAATAGGAGGGAAAAAACATGTTTGGGAAACAACCGACACCACATGTCGGCCGCATGGCCGACCAAACTTGCTCCAAATCACCCCAAACTAGCCAAAAAGCATCCCTGCACACTCTGGAGGTACACCAGTGCTAAAATAGGAGGGAAAAAACATGTTTGGGAAACAACCGACACCACATGTCGGCCGCATGGCCGACCAAACTTGCTCCAAATCACCCCAAACTAGCCAAAAAGCATCCCTGCACACTCTGGAGGTACACCAGTGCTAAAATAGGAGGGAAAAAACATGTTTGGGAAACAACCGACACCACATGTCAGCCGCATGGCCGACCAAACTTGCTCCAAATCACCCCAAACTAGCCAAAAAGCATCCCTGCACACTCTGGAGGTACACCAGTGCTAAAATAGGAGGGAAAAAACATGTTTGGGAAACAACCGACACCACATGTCGGCCGCATGGCCGACCAAACTTGCTCCAAATCACCCCAAACTAGCCAAAAAGCATCCCTGCACACTCTGAAGGTACACCAGTGCTAAAATAGGAGGGGAAAAACATGTTTGGGAAACAACCGACACCACATGTCGACCTCATGTGAGACAGAAACTTGCTCCAAATCACCCCAAACTAGCCAAAAAGCATCCCTGCACACTCTGGAGGTACACCAGTGCTAAAATAGGAGGGAAAAAACATGTTTGGGAAACAACCGACACCACATGTCGGCCGCATGGCCGACCAAACTTGCTCCAAATCACCCCAAACTAGCCAAAAAGCATCCCTGCACACTCTGGAGGTACACCAGTGCTAAAATAGGAGGGAAAAAACATGTTTGGGAAACAACCGACACCACATGTCGGCCGCATGGCCGACCAAACTTGCTCCAAATCACCCCAAACTAGCCAAAAAGCATCCCTGCACACTCTGGAGGTACACCAGTGCTAAAATAGGAGGGAAAAAACATGTTTGGCAGACAACCGACACCACATGTCGACCTCATGTGAGACAGAAACTTGCTCCAAATCACCCCAAACTAGCCAGAAAGCATCCCTACACACTCTGGAGGTACACCAGTGCTAAAATAGGAGGGAAAAAACATGTTTGACAAACAAACAACACCACATGTCGACCGCATTGCTACCGACACACACTAAAATCAGCCCAAACTAGCCAAAAATCAATCCTGCACATGCTGGAGGTACACCAATGCAAAAGCAAGACCCAAAAAGTCATTTTAAGAAAAAACAAACGTGAAAAACTACCCCAAAAATGCAGCAAAACAAGCAGGAGCTATACACATACCTGCACACATACCCAAACACCCCATGTACACCTCATGGCAACCCCCACTACACAAACACATACATGCAACACCAGACCCACATGTGGTACTTACCTACAAATGTAGTAAAAGCTCCTAAAATGGCTCTCCTCCGGGGTAACAGGTATCCTCCTGTCTGTCCTGGAATAAAGCCTGCTGGGGTGTCCAAACGATACCACAGCAAACAACCAATTTGCTAGCTCTGCACCTACTCACACCTCTCTGCAGGTTCACAAAATGGCTGCAGAGCACGCAGCAAACAAGCCCTAATAAAGGGCTGCTTTCGGCGGGAAGTCGAATTCGGGACGCCCACTACTCGCCGATTGGGCCGTTATCCGCCAAGGGGTGGGTCGAATCAGTTTTGCATTGCATATGGTGAATTCATGATCCCGGCGGCAGGGCTGCGGCTGTCGAGTGCAGGCGAATTTTTAAACGGACGAAAAAAAGGCGCGATTCGCCCGGGATTGCATATACCCCACAGTGATTTACATTTGCATTTTAAGAAACACAACATACAAAATTGACATAAGAATTAATAGACTACATAAAAGAGCTAAGGATTTAAGTTGTATTTTCTGTTCTTTGTTGTGAACTTATTGGGTATTAATTAGAGATGAGCGAATTCGGTTTCTCGGAAACCGAACCCCCCCGAACTTCATTCATTTTACACGGGTCCGAGGCAGGTTCGAACCTTCCCGCCTTGCGTGCCCGAACGTCATCATCCCGCTGTCGGATTCTCGCCAGATTCTGATTTTAAATAAGCAGCCGCGCGTCGCCGCCATTTTCACTCGTGCATTGGAGATGATAGGGAGAGGACGTGGCTGGCGTCCTCTCCGTTTATTGTTGAACTTGATTGCTTTATTGCTTAACTGTGGGGAGGACTGGGGAGCAGCTGTTAGGAGGAGTACAGTGCAGAGTTTTGCTGATAAGTGACCACCAGTTTTATCCGTTCTCTGCCTGAAAAAAACGCTCCAAACCATATCTGTGCTCAGTGTGCTGCATAATATATCTGTGCTCACACTGCTTAATTGTGGGGACTGGGGAGCAGCTGTATTATATAGCAGGAGTACAGTGCAGAGTTTTGCTGACAGTGACCACCAGTATACGTTGTCTGCCTGAAAAACACTCCATATCTGTGCTTAGTGTGCTGCTTTATTGTGGGGATTGGGGACCACCAGTATAATTAATATTATATAGGAGGAGTACAGTGCAGAGTTTTGCTGACCAGTGACCACCAGTATACTATATATAGCAGTACGATACGGAAGGCCACTGCTGTACCTACCTCTGTGTCGTCATTCATTAAGTATACTATCCATCTACATTCTATACCTGTGGTGCATTTTAGTTTTGCAGTTTGCTGACACAGTGACCACCAGTATACTATATATAGCAGTACGGTAGGTCACTGCTGTACCTACCTCTGTGTCATCATTCATTAAGTATACTATCCATCTACATTCTATACCTGTGGTGCATTTTAGTTTTGCAGTTTGCTGACTCAGTGACCACCAGTATACTATATATAGCAGTACGGTAGGCCACTGCTGTACCTACCTCTGTGTCGTCATTCATTAAGTATACTATCCATCTACATTCTATACCTGTGGTGCATTTTAGTTTTGCAGTTTGCTGACACAGTGACCACCAGTATACTATATATAGCAGTACGGTAGGCCACTGCTGTACCTACCTCTGTGCCGTCATTCATTAAGTATACTATCCATCTACATTCTATACCTGTGGTGCATTTTAGTTTTGCAGTTTGCTGACTCAGTGACCACCAGTATACTATATATAGCAGTACGGTAGGCCACTGCTGTACCTACCTCTGTGTCGTCATTTATTAAGTATACTATGCATCTACATTCTATACCTGTGGTGCATTTTAGTTTTGCAGTTTGCTGACACAGTGACCACCAGTATACTATATATAGCAGTACGGTAGGCCACTGCTGTACCTACCTCTGTGTCGTCATTCATTAAGTATACTATCCATCTACATTCTATACCTGTGGTGCATTTTAGTTTTGCAGTTTGCTGACACAGTGACCACCAGTATATTATATATAGCAGTACGGTATGGAAGGCCACTGCTGTACCTACCTCTGTGTCGTCATTAAGTATACTATCCATCCATACCTGTGGTGCATTTCAGTTGTGCACAGTAAATATAGTAGTAGGCCATTGCTATAGATACTGGCATATAAAATGTGGAGGTTAAAATAGGGAAAGATCAAGATCGACTTCCACCTCGTGCTGAAGCTGCTGCCACTAGTCATGGCCGAGATGATGAAATGCCATCAACGTCATCTGCCAAGGCCGATGCCCAATGTCATAGTAGAGAGCATGTAAAATCCAAAAAACAAAAGTTCAGTAAAATGACCAAAAAAATCAAAATTAAAAGCGTCTGAGGAGAAGCGTAAACTTGCCAATATGCCATTTACGAGACGTAGTGGCAAGGAACGGCTGAGGCCCTGGCCTATGTACATGGCTAGTGGTTCAGCTTCACATGAGGATGGAAGCACTCATACTATCACTAGAAAAATTAAAAGACTTAAGCTGGCAAAAGCACAGCAAAGAACTGTGCGTTCTTCTAAATCACAAATACCCAAGGAGAGTCCAATTGTGTCAGTTGCGATGCCTGACCTTCCCAACACTGGACGGGAAGAGCTTGCGCCTTCCATCATTTGCACGCCCCCTGCAAGTGCTGGAAGGAGCACCCGCAGTCCAGTTCCCGATAGTCAAATTGAAGATGTCACTGTTGAAGTACACCAGGATGAGGATATGGGTGTTGCTGGCGCTGGGGAGGAAATTGACAAGGAGGATTCTGATGGTGAGGTGGTTTGTTTAAGTCAGGCATCCGGGGAGACACCTGTTGTCCGTGGGACGAATATGGCCATTGACATGCCTGGTCAAAATACAAAAAAAATCACCTCTTCGGTGTGGAATTATTTCAACACAAATGCGGACAACAGGTGTCAAGCCGTGTGTTGCCTTTGTCAAGCTGTAATAAGTAGGGGTAAGGACGTTAACCACCTCGGAACATCCTCCCTTATACGTCACCTGCAGCGCATTCATCATAAGTCAGTGACAAGTTCAAAAACTTTGGGTGACAGCGGAAGCAGTCCACTGACCACTAAATCCCTTCCTCTTGTAACCAAGCTCCTGCAAACCACACCACCGACTCCCTCAGTGTCAATTTCCTCCTTACCCAGGAAAGGCAATAGTCCTGCAGGCCATGTCACTGTCAAGTCTGACGAGTCCTCTCCTGCCAGGGATTCCTCCGATGCATCCTTGAGTGTAACGCCTACTGCTGCTGGCGCTGCTGTTGTTGCTGCTGGGAGTTGATCGTAATCCCAGAGGGGAAGTCGGAAGACCACTTGTACTACTTCCAGTAAGCAATTGACTGTCCAACAGTCCTTTGCGAGGAAGATGAAATATCACAGCAGTCATCCTGCTGCAAAGCAGATAACTCAGGCCTTGGCAGCCTGGGCGGTGAGAAACGTGGTTCCGGTATCCATCGTTAATTCAGAGGCAACTATAGACTTGATTGAGGTACTGTGTCCCCGGTACCAAATACCATCTAGGTTCCATTTCTCTAGGCAGGCGATACCGAAAATGTACACAGACCTCAGAAAAAGACTCACCAGTGTCCGAAAAAATGCAGTTATACCCAATGTCCACTTAACCACGGACATGTGGACAAGTGGAGCAGGGCAGACTCAGGACTATATGACTGTGACAGCCCACTGGGTAGATGTTTTGCCTCCCGCAGCAAGAACAGCAGCGGCGGCACCAGTAGCAGCATCTTGCAAACGCCAACTCGTTCCTAGGCAGGCTACGCTTTGTATCACCACTTTCCATAAGAGGCACACAGGTGACAACCTCTTACGGGATCTGAGGAAGATCATCGCAGAATGGCTTACCCCAATTGGACTCTCCTGGGGATTTGTGACATCGGACAACGCCAGCAATATTGTGCGTGCATTACATCTGGGCAAATTCCAGCACGCCCCCTGTTTTGCACATACATTGAATTTGGTGGTGCAGAATTATTTAAAAAAAGACAGGGGCGTGCAAGAGATGCTGTCGGTGGCCCGAAGAATTGCGGGCCACTTTCGGCATTCAGGCACCGCGTACAGAAGACTGGAGCACCACCAAACATTCCTGAACCTGCCCTGCCATCATCTGAAGCAAGAGGTGGTAACGAGGTGGAATTCAACCCTCTATATGCTCCAGAGGATGGAGGAGCAGCAAAAGACCATTCAAGCCTATACATCTGCCCACGATATAGGCAAAGGAGGGGGAATGCACCTGACTCAAGCGCAGTGGAGAATGATTTCAACGTTGTGCAAGGGTCTGTAACCCTTTGAACTTGCCACACGTGAAGTCAGTTCAGACACTGCCAGCCTGAGTCAGGTCATTCCCCTTATCAGGCTTTTGCAGAAGAAGCTGGAGACATTGAAGGAGGAGCTAAAACAGAGCGATTCCGCTAGGCATGTGGGACTTGTGGATGGAGCCCTTAATTCGCTTAACCAGGATTCAAGGGTGGTCAATCTGTTGAAATCAGAGCACCGTGCTCGATCCTAGATTTAAAACCTACGTTGGATCTCTCTTTCCGGCAGACACAAGTCTGCAGAGGTTCAAAGACCTGCTGGTGAGAAAATTGTCAAGTCAAGCGGAACGTGACCCATCAACATCTCCTCCTTCACATTCTCCCGCAACTGGGGGTGCTAGGAAAAGGCTAAGAATTCCGAGCCCACCCGCTGGCGGTGATGCAGGGCAGTCTGGAGCGAGTGCTGACATCTGGTCCGGACTGAAGGACCTGCCAACGATTACTGACATGTCGTCTACTGTCACTGCATATGATTCTGTCACCATTGAAAGAATGGTGGAGGATTATATGAGTGACCACATCAAAGTAGGCACGTCAGACAGTACGTACGTATACTGGCAGGAAAAAGAGGCAATTTGGAGGCCCTTGCACAAACTGGCTTTATTCTACCTAAGTTGCCCTCCCTCCTGTGTGTACTCCGAAAGAGTGTTTAATGCAGCCGTTCACCTTGTCAGCAATCAGCGTACGAGGTTACTTCCAGAAAATGTGGAGAAGATGATGTTCATCAAAATGAATTATAATCAATTCCTCCGTGGAGACATTCACCAGCAGCAATTGCCTCCAGAAAGTACACGGGGATCTGAGATGGTGGTTTCCAGTGGGGACGAATTAATAATCTGTGAGGAGGGGGATGTACACAGTGAAAGGGGTGAGGAATCGGAGGATGATGATGAGGTGGACATCTTGCCTCTGTAGAGCCAGTTTGTGCAAGGAGAGATTGATTGCTTCTTTTTTGGTGGGGGCCCAAACCAACCAGTCATTTCAGTCACAGTCGTGTGGCAGACCCTGTCGCTGAAATGATGGGTTCGTTAAAGTGTGCATGTCCTGTTTATACAACATAAGGGTGGGTGGGTGGGCCCAAGGACAATTCCATCTTGCACCTCTTTTTTCTTTCATTTTTCTTTGCATCATGTGCTGTTTGGGGACAATTTTTTTGAAGTGCCATCCTGCCTGACACTGCAGTGCCACTCCTAGATGGACCAGGTGTTTGTGTCGGCCACTTGTGTCGCTTAGCTTAGCCATCCAGCGACCTTGGTGCTCCTCTTTTTTTCTTTGCATCATGTGCTGATTGGGGACAATTTTTTTGAAGTGCCATCCTGCCTGACACTGCAGTGCCACTCCTAGATGGGCCAGGTGTTTGTGTCGGCCACTTGTGTCGCTTATCTTAGTCACACAGCGACCTTGGTGCGCCTCTTTTTTTTTTTGCATCATGTGCTGTTTAGGGACAATTTTTTTGAAGTGCCATCCTGCCTGACACTGCAGTGCCACTCCTAGATGGACCAGGTGTTTGTGTCGGCCACTTGTGTCGCTTAGCTTAGCCATCCAGCGACCTTGGTGCGCCTCTTTGTTTCTTTGCATCATGTGCTGTTTGGGGACAATTTTTTTGAAGTGCCATCCTGCCTGACACTGCAGTGCCACTTCTAGATGGGCCAGGTGTTTGTGTCGGCCATTTGTGTCGCTTAGCCATCCAGCGACCTTGGTGCGCCTCTTTTTTTTTCTTTGCATCATGTGCTCTTTGGGGACAATTTTTTTGAAGTGCCATCCTGCCTGACACTGCAGTGCCACTCCTAGATGGGCCAGGTGTTTGTGTCGGCCACTTGTGTCGCTTAGCTTAGCCATCCAGCGACCTCGGTGCAAATTTTAGGACTAAAAATAATATTGTGAGGTGTGAGGTGTTCAGAATAGACTGGAAATGAGTGGAAATTATGGTAATTGAGGTTAATAATACTATGGGATCAAAATGACCCCCACATTTTATGATTTAAGCTGTTTTTTAGGGTTTTTTGAAAAAAACACCCGAATCCAAAACACACCCAAATCCGACAAAAAAATTTCGGTGAGGTTTTGCAAAAATGCGTCCGAATCCAAAACACGGCTGCGGAACTGAATCCAAAAACAAAACACAAAACCCGAAAAATGTCCGGTGCACATCACTAGTATTAATGAACTTGATATATAAACAAATAAGTCTAGAGTCTGTTTGTAAATGTTTCTAGAGTGGAGGCTTCTCCAACTGTGCAAGGACACAAGTATCAGAGAGCCGAAGCCGTGAACACTACGGCTAGTAGTAGGAGAGGAGTAAAACCTCTACTCCTAAATTAATTAAGGAGCATTTTAGGTACTAAAAGGTATATTTAGTACAGTGAGGGATATTAGAAGTGAAGATATTTCCCATACCAACCAATCCGATTCTTGCTATTATATTCTAGAAGGTGTTAGATAAATTATAAGCGGAATCTGATTGGTTGCTATAGGCAACATCTCCACTTCTAAAAACCAGCACTTTAGTAAACATACCCTTTCTTGTCCATCTGCAGGCCAAAGTAAGCGAGTGGATGTGTAAGGAAAAAGAATGTGATTCAGGTGGCTGGAACCCTGCTTATGTAGGGCTTTTAAAGTCAGTAATACCCCTTTTGCACTGACAATTTTATCCCGAGATTTTGCACGTGAACGTGCATCATCCCGGGATTTTTGTCAGTGTAAAAAAGTACACTTTCAATTTCCCGGGACGAGCATCCCGGTATTTCAACAAAGGTCTCGACCTGGGTTGAATCCGGGACCATCCCGGGAAGCTGTGCAGTGTGAACGGTACTGATGAGCGGGTTCGGTTTCTCGGAAACCGAACCCCCCCGAACTTCAGCTTTTTTTACACGGGTCCGAGCAGGCTCGGATCCTCCCGCCTTGCTCGGTTAACCCGAGCGCGCCCGAACGTCATCATCCCGCTGTCGGATTCTCGCGAGGCTCGGATTCTATCGCGAGACTCGGATTCTATATAAGGAGCCGCGCGTCGCCGCCATTTTCACACGTGCATTGAGATTGATAGGGAGAGGACGTGGCTGGCGTCCTCTCCGTTTAGACTAGAGAGTAGTAGAGACACTTGATTTACTAATTTTGGGGAGCATATTAGGAGTACTACTTGCTGATAGTGTGACCAGTGACCACCAGTTTAATTAATCCGTTCTCTGCCTGAAAAAAAACGATACACAGTGTGACACAGTCACATACCATATCTGTGCTTAGCCTCAGTGTGCTGCATCATATGTAATACTGTATATCTGACTGTGCTGAGTGCTCACTGCTCACACAGCTTAATTGTGGGGGAGACTGGGGAGCAGTTATAGCAGGAGTACATATTTTAACAGTGCACACTTTTGCTGCCAGAGTGCCACTGCCAGTGTGACTGACCAGTGACCACTGGCACTGACCACCAGTATATTGTGATTGTCTGCCTGAAAAAGTTAAACACTCGTCGTGTGGTGTTTTTATTCTATAAACGCATTCTGCTGACAGTGTCCAGCAGGTCCGTCATTATATAATATATACCTGTCCGGCTGCAGTAGTGATATATATATATATATTTTATATCATTATCATCCAGTCTATATTAGCAGCAGACGCAGTACGGTAGTCCACGGCTGTAGCTACCTCTGTGTCGGCAGTCGCTCGTCCATCCATAATTGTATACCACCTACCCGTGGTGTTTTTTTTTTTTCCTATCTTCTTGATACTAGTAGCTTACTTTAGGAGTCTGCAGTGCTGAGCTGACAGTGTCCAGCAGGTCCGTCATTATATAATATATACCTGTCCGGCTGCAGTAGTGATATATATATATTTTTTATATAATTATCATCCAGTCTATATTAGCAGCAGACGCAGTACGGTAGTCCACGGCTGTAGCTACCTCTGTGTCGGCAGTCGCTCGTCCATCCATAATTGTATACCACCTACCCGTGGTGTTTTTTTTTTTTTCTATCTTCTTGATACTAGTAGCTTACTTTAGGAGTCTGCAGTGCTGAGCTGACAGTGTCCAGCAGGTCCGTCATTATATAATATATACCTGTCCGGCTGCAGTAGTGATATATATATATTTTTTATATCATTATCATCCAGTCTATATTAGCAGCAGACGCAGTACGGTAGTCCACGGCTGTAGCTACCTCTGTGTCGGCAGTCGCTCGTCCATCCATAAGTATACTAGTATCCATCCATCTCCATTGTTTACCTGAGGTGCCTTTTAGTTGTGCCTATTAAAATATGGAGAACAAAAATGTTGAGGTTCCAAAAATAGGGAAAGATCAAGATCGACTTCCACCTCGTGCTGAAGCTGCTGCCACTAGTCATGGCCGAGACGATGAAATGCCATCAACGTCGTCTGCCAAGGCCGATGCCCAATGTCATAGTACAGAGCATGTAAAATCCAAAACACCAAATATCAGTAAAAAAAGGACTCAAAAATCTAAAATAAAATTGTCGGAGGAGAAGCGTAAACTTGCCAATATGCCATTTACCACACGGAGTGGCAAGGAACGGCTGAGGCCCTGGCCTATGTTCATGGCTAGTGGTTCAGCTTCACATGAGGATGAAAGCACTCAGCCTCTCGCTAGAAAAATGAAGAGACTCAAGCTGGCAAAAGCACAGCAAAGAACTGTGCGTTCTTCGAAATCCCAAATCCACAAGGAGAGTCCAATTGTGTCGGTTGCGATGCCTGACCTTCCCAACACTGGACGTGAAGAGCATGCGCCTTCCACCATTTGCACGCCCCCTGCAAGTGCTGGAAGGAGCACCCGCAGTCCAGTTCCTGATAGTCAGATTGAAGATGTCAGTGTTGAAGTACACCAGGATGAGGAGGATATGGGTGTTGCTGGCGCTGGGGAGGAAATTGACAAGGAGGATTCTGATGGTGAGGTGGTTTGTTTAAGTCAGGCACCCAGGGAGACACCTGTTGTCCGTGGGAGGAATATGGCCATTGACATGCCTGGTGAAAATACCAAAAAAATCAGCTCTTCGGTGTGGAAGTATTTCAACAGAAATGCGGACAACATTTGTCAAGCCGTGTGTTGCCTTTGTCAAGCTGTAATAAGTAGGGGTAAGGACGTTAACCACCTCGGAACATCCTCCCTTATACGTCACCTGCAGCGCATTCATCATAAGTCAGTGACAAGTTCAAAAACTTTGGGCGACAGGGGAAGCAGTCCACTGACCAGTAAATCCCTTCCTCTTGTAACCAGGCTCACGCAAACCACCCCACCAACTCCCTCAGTGTCAATTTTCTCCTTCCCCAGGAATGCCAATAGTCCTACAGGCCATGTCACTGGCAATTCTGACGAGTCCTCTCCTGCCTGGGATTCCTCCGATGCATCCTTGCGTGTAACGCCTACTGCTGCTGGCACTGCTGTTGTTGCTGCTGGGAGTCGATGGTCATCCCAGAGGGGAAATCGTAAGACCACTTTTACTACTTCCACCAAGCAATTGACTGTCCAACAGTCCTTTGCGAGGAAGATGAAATATCACAGCAGTCATCCTGCTGCAAAGCGGATAACTGAGGCCTTGGCATCCTGGGCGGTGAGAAACGTGGTTCCGGTAAACATCATTACTGCAGAGCCAACTAGAGACTTGTTGGAGGTACTGTGTCCCCGGTACCAAATACCATCTAGGTTTCATTTCTCTAGGCAGGCGATACCGAAAATGTACACAGACCTCAGAAAAAGACTCACCAGTGTCCTAAAAATTGCAGTTGTACCCAATGTCCACTTAACCACGGACATGTGGACAAGTGGAGCAGGGCAGGCTCAGGACTATATGACTGTGACAGCCCACTGGGTAGATGTATGGACTCCCGCCGCAAGAACAGCAGCGGCGGCACCAGTAGCAGCATCTCGCAAACGCCAACTCTTTCCTAGGCAGGCTACGCTTTGTATCACCGCTTTCCAGAATACGCACACAGCTGAAAACCTCTTACGGCAACTGAGGAAGATCATCGCGGAATGGCTTACCCCAATTGGACTCTCCTGTGGATTTGTGGCATCGGACAACGCCAGCAATATTGTGTGTGCATTAAATCTGGGCAAATTCCAGCACGTCCCATGTTTTGCACATACCTTGAATTTGGTGGTGCAGAATTATTTAAAAAACGACAGGGGCGTGCAAGAGATGCTGTCGGTGGCCAGAAGAATTGCGGGACACTTTCGGCGTACAGGCACCACGTACAGAAGACTGGAGCACCACCAAAAACGCCTGAACCTGCCCTGCCATCATCTGAAGCAAGAAGTGGTAACGAGGTGGAATTCAACCCTCTATATGCTTCAGAGGTTGGAGGAGCAGCAAAAGGCCATTCAAGCCTATACAACTGAGCACGATATAGGAGGTGGATTGCACCTGTCTCAAGCGCAGTGGAGAATGATTTCAACGTTGTGCAAGGTTCTGCTGCCCTTTGAACTTGCCACACGTGAAGTCAGTTCAGACACTGCCAGCCTGAGTCAGGTCATTCCCCTCATCAGGCTTTTGCAGAAGAAGCTGGAGACATTGAAGGAGGAGCTAAGACAGAGCGATTCCGCTAGGCATGTGGGACTTGTGGATGGAGCCCTTAATTCGCTTAACAAGGATTCACGGGTGGTCAATCTGTTGAAATCAGAGCACTACATTTTGGCCACCGTGCTCGATCCTAGATTTAAAACCTACCTTGGATCTCTCTTTCCGGCAGACACAAGTCTGCTGGGGTTCAAAGAACTGCTGGTGAGAAAATTGTCAAGTCAAGCGGAACGCGACCTGTCAACATCTCCTCCTTCACATTCTCCCGCAACTGGGGGTGCGAGGAAAAGGCTCAGAATTCCGAGCCCACCCGCTGGCGGTGATGCAGGGCAGTCTGGAGCGACTGCTGATGCAGGGCAGTCTGGAGCGACTGCTGATGCTGACATCTGGTCCGGACTGAAGGACCTGACAACGATTACGGACATGTCGTCTACTGTCACTGCATATGATTCTCTCCCCATTGAAAGAATGGTGGAGGATTATATGAGTGACCGCATCCAAGTAGGCACATCAGACAGTCCGTACTTATACTGGCAGTAAAAAGAGGCAATTAGGAGGCCCTTGCACAAACTGGCTTTATTCTACCTAAGTTGCCCTCCCACAAGTGTGTACTCCGAAAGAGTGTTTAGTGCCGCCGCTCACCTTGTCAGCAATCGGCGTACGAGGTTACATCCAGAAAATGTGGAGAAGATGATGTTCATTAAAATGAATTATAATCAATTCCTCCGTGGAGACATTGACCAGCAGCAATTGCCTCCACAAAGTACACAGGGAGCTGAGATGGTGGATTCCAGTGGGGACGAATTGATAATCTGTGAGGAGGGGGATGTACACGGTGATATATCGGAGGATGATGATGAGGTGGACATCTTGCCTCTGTAGAGACAGTTTGTGCAAGGAGAGATTAATTGCTTCTTTTTTGGTGGGGGACCAAATCAACCCGTCATTTCAGTCACAGTCGTGTGGCAGACCCTGTCACTGAAATGATGGGTTGGTTAAAGTGTGCATGTCCTGTTTATACAACATAAGGGTGGGTGGGAGGGCCCAAGGACAATTCCATCTTGCACCTCTTTTTTCTTTCATTTTTCTTTGCGTCATGTGCTGTTTGGGGAGTGTTTTTTGGAAGGGCCATCCTGCGTGACACTGCAGTGCCACTCCTAGATGGGCCAGGTGTTTGTGTCGGCCACTTGGGTCGCTTATCTTAGTCACACAGCTACCTCATTGCGCCTCTTTTTTTCTTTGCGTCATGTGCTGTTTGGGGAGTAGTTTTTTGAAGGGCCAGCCTGCGTGACACTGCAGTGCCACTCCTAGATGGGCCAGGTGTTTGTGTCGGCCACTTGGGTCGCTTATCTTAGTCACACAGCTACCTCATTGCGCCTCTTTTTTTCTTTGCGTCATGTGCTGTTTGGGGAGTAGTTTTTTGAAGGGCCAGCCTGCGTGACACTGCAGTGCCACTCCTAGATGGGCCAGGTGTTTGTGTCGGCCACTTGGGTCGCTTATCTTAGTCACACAGCTACCTCATTGCGCCTCTTTTTTTCTTTGCGTCATGTGCTGTTTGGGGAGTAGTTTTTTGAAGGGCCAGCCTGCGTGACACTGCAGTGCCACTCCTAGATGGGCCAGGTGTTTGTGTCGGCCACTTGGGTCGCTTATCTTAGTCACACAGCTACCTCATTGCGCCTCTTTTTTTCTTTGCGTCATGTGCTGTTTGGGGAGTAGTTTCTTGAAGGGCCAGCCTGCGTGACACTGCAGTGCCACTCCTAGATGGGCCAGGTGTTTGTGTCGGCCACTTGGGTCGCTTATCTTAGTCACACAGCTACCTCATTGCGCCTCTTTTTTTCTTTGCGTCATGTGCTGTTTGGGGAGTAGTTTTTTGAAGGGCCAGCCTGCGTGACACTGCAGTGCCACTCCTAGATGGGCCAGATGTTTGTGTCGGCCACTTGGGTCGCTTATCTTAGTCACACAGCTACCTCATTGCGCCTCTTTTTTTCTTTGCGTCATGTGCTGTATGGGGAGTAGTTTTTTGAAGGGCCAGCCTGCGTGACACTGCAGTGCCACTCCTAGATGGGCCAGGTGTTTGTGTCGGCCACTTGGGTCGCTTATCTTAGTCACACAGCTACCTCATTGCGCCTCTTTTTTTCTTTGCGTCATGTGCTGTTTGGGGAGTAGTTTTTTGAAGGGCCAGCCTGCGTGACACTGCAGTGCCACTCCTAGATGGGCCAGGTGTTTGTGTCGGCCACTTGGGTCGCTTATCTTAGTCACACAGCTACCTCATTGCGCCTCTTTTTTTCTTTGCGTCATGTGCTGTTTGGGGAGTAGTTTTTTGAAGGGCCAGCCTGCGTGACACTGCAGTGCCACTCCTAGATGGGCCAGGTGTTTGTGTCGGCCACTTGGGTCGCTTATCTTAGTCACACAGCTACCTCATTGCGCCTTTTTTTTTTCTTTGCGTCATGTGCTGTTTGGGGAGTATTTTTTGGAAGGGACATCCTGCCTGACACTGCAGTGCCACTCCTAGATGGGCCAGGTGTTTGTGTCGGCCACTTGGGTCGCTGAGCTTAGTCATCCAGCGACCTCGGTGTAAATTTTAGGACTAAAAATAATATTGTGAGGTGTTCAGAATAGACTGAAAATGAGTGGAAATTATGGTTATTGAGGTTAATAATACTATGGGATCAAAATGACCCCCAAATTCAATGATTTAAGCTGTTTTTTAGTTTTTTTTGAAAAAAACACCCGAATCCAAAACACACCCGAATCCGACAAAAAAAATTCGGTGAGGTTTTGCCAAAACGCGTTCGAACCCAAAACACGGCCGCGGAACCAAACCCAAAACCAAAACACAAAACCCGAAAAATTTCCGGTGCTCATCACTAGTGAACGGGTTTACCAGGTCAAGGCGACCCGACACCCGTTCTCTGTATAGGAGGAGGCGGTGCTTGGAGAAGATTATCTCCAAGCACCGCCTCCAGTAGAGTCAGCGGTGACGTCACCGACCCGTCAATATGCCGGGTCGGGCCACTAATGTAAAAGTATCATTCCCGGGAATGTGTCCTGAGAAATATCCCGGGACACATTACTGGGAATGACCAGAGCCTGGGAGTGTAAAAGGGGTATAAGTCAATCTTGAAATACAGTTGTAATTTTATAGGTGACCAGTGCAGGAAGTAGAGCAGTGGTTCCCAAACTGGGTGGAACCTTGAAGTATCCTAAGGGCAGGGGTGACTTGGGGTGGTGGTCCAGGACCAACTCAAACTACTTATGGTCAATATAATAGTGCTTGTGGCTTACAATAATAAAATATGTGGACAAACAGAAGCAGCACCTGTCCCTCACCACATAACTGAGCCTAAGAATGGCATATGAACACAATTTACTTAATTATGTGGCAGTAACAGGTCTGGTTAGTTAGTTTACAGCATGACTAATACATTTTGCACCAGCAGCAAGTAGTGCAAGTATTTTGCAGGGAGGCCCAGGTAGATATTATTGCAGTATTCCAAGCTCAAACAAACAAAAGTATGAGTGTCGGCAGATCTTCTGAGGGAATTAAGTGCTTGATTCTATTTTTCTCAGTGTCACCCAGTGTAACATGCAGATATAGGATGCAGTCAGATTGGGGTTAGCACTGAAAGAGTTGGGGCACATAGTCTATAGGAACCATGGATTTCTCCAACTACGGGATGGGCATCACTGCTAGGGAACAACAGCAGGTCATAGCCTGCTCACTTCCCCCCTTAAGTGACTGTGCAGGAGTGTAGGCACAGTACAAACATAGCAGACGGAAGAAAGTTCAGGATCACAAGCAGGGTCACCATCAGGTGGGGACTGCCGAGACTGTAGTCCTGGGTCCATACAGAGAAGGGGTCTGGGTGGTAGCAGTGTGGATTGACACTAGGCACTGGAGCTGGTTACAAATGTCAAACATGCAGCAGGCATGGAGGCTGACAGGAACCTCAAACTGCTAAGTCCTTGGATCCTGGCCCAGGCAATGCAGTGCTCTGCAGGACTGGGGAAACGCACATGACATAGGTACCACAGGAGAAACAAAAAACAGCTATACAGAAACAGAATGTGAGGACAGGTCCAGATTAAGCTTTAGGGGGCAGGGGGCACTTAAGACAGGAGTCCCACTCCTCTTGTCAGCACATCAGGGGTGTGCCCACTGTATGTGTGCTGGCTTCCCCTGTACCTCAGTTTGACAGCAGCAGGACCTGCACTACTGCAGGGCCATCGAGAGCTGACAAGGGCCAGGTACTTTGTCTCATAGCCTCATCTCCCCTCTGTGTCTCATCCTCTTTCTTTCTCAGACTCACCTCCCCGTCCCCCCCCCACCCCTGTCTTTCAGCCGCAGCCCCCCCCCCTTTGTCTCTCATACTCATTCCACACCTGCTTCTCTTAATCTTACCCCCCTACCATGTCTCCCAGCTTCACTTGCACTCACCCCTATGTGTTGTCTCATACACCCACCCTGTGTATCTCAGCTTCTTCCCCCTGTCTCTCAGCCTCACCAGATCACATAGGCATGTGCAGGCGCCGACACAGGGGTGCCGCTCTGGACTTCCATCCTCCACAGGGTAAAGGACTACCTGCTCCACCCCTTGCTCTGGGACATAAGACTGCTTACCTGGGCCACCAGGTAAGCAGTCTATGTCCTGGATGGGAGGGAGAGTAGACTATAATGTGGCGGAGGGGGGAAGTCCGGAGCGGCACCCCCAAGTCGGTGTCTGCACACGGCTATGCTGGATCATTACATGTAGCATACAGTGCACAGAGTACAGACCCCGATATGTCTATGTACATAAAGTATGCTCACTTCTCTCTGCTTCTCAGCCCATTGGCACACCGGCGGGCAACAGTATATGCACAAGTTTGATACCGTTTGATGCAGTGCTCCTGACTAGACTTCCTCCAGCTCCTGCTTTCACTTCCTCCTCCTCTGCCCTTACTGCAGCAGGTATGATTTGGGAGGAAGAGGAGGATGGCAGAGATTTGAGGGCCATGGATTCGGGGCTGCAAGGGAGAAAATAGAGCCTAGGGGTACTCACCCCGTGCTACCCCCCCTCGTTAATCCAGCTCTGTGTGAGAATGCTGTGCGCCAGTGTTTTCACTGTGTGCGGCAGGCAGCAGAGAAACATGAAAAGAAGCATCGCAGGTGCTGTGTGATGTGCTGTGCTGTATGTAAGTGCCCTGCCATTGTAATGGCAAAATATAGGGGAAGACACTGTTAGGTGGAAGAGGCTAGACATTAAGTACAGAGCAGTAGTGTTGGAAGATTGGGTACTAGATATATGGGACAGAGTAGTAGTTTGGGTAGAGAGGTAAGTGCTAGTTATATGGGACAGAGTAGTTCTTTTGGTAGAGTGGTAGGTACTAGATATATGGGACAGAGTAGTAGTTTGAGTAGAGCGGTAGGTACTAGATATATGGGACAGAGTAGTAGTTTGGGTAGAGTGGAACGTACTAGCTATATGTGACAGAGTAGTAGTTTGGGTAGAGAGGTAGGTGCTAGATATATGGGACAGAGTAGTAGTGTGGGTTGAGGCTTAGGTACTAGATGTATAAGACAAAGGGGTCCAGGCACTAGCTGTCAACTTTCAGTCTGGGGGGGAGGGACCACATTTACTTTTCAACCAGTGCAATGGAAAAATGGACTTGACAAAACCCCTGTAGGCCTGGTTTGTCTAATATGAATGTGGTTTAAATAACCAATGAAATACATGAAAAAATAATATGTCAAATGGCAATAAATAAATATCAGCCCCATCTGAGTAAGGAGTGACCCAAGCAAAGGACACAGAGCACTGGAGTGAATAATATACAATGCAGGGATCATTCTCGTGGCTGATATATAATACAAAGGCCATTTTAGTGACCACTATATAATACAGGGTCCTCTGTAGTTTCCATGATATATCTTATCAATTATCATTAATAAAAGTATTTAGCAACATTCCAATATAGTGGATGATAAGTGGCATGTGGAGGGATTTGATACTTACCTACTATCCCAGAATGGTCGGGAGGCTCCTGAAAATTGGGTGGCTCTCCTGATCCCCCTCCCCAGAACAGTGGACAAGTCTCTCAGCTGGCAGCCATACCCCGCAGCCACACATAACGCTCTTGCAGATGGAAAGGGCTAATGAACCGATTCACATTGAATCACATCAACATGCCCCCCCCCCCCATGTCCCACAATGCCAGTAATTAAATAATTAAGAGAGGTCGTGTCACTTTGCGCTGTAATTCTAATAGGTAAATTCATGTTATTAATCCTGGTGACCAAATGATCGAATCTCTCCTGCCCACCGGTCCATAAAATTAAACCATCATCGATGTATCGGGAATAATGTAATATGTACTGACTACTCAGTGGGTCCTCAAAAAACATCTCCTGGACAGGCATCTGTGGGGCTCCTACTTTTACCCCATGGTACATCCCATAAACACTTGCCTCTCCTGGGCATCTACTCCTCCATCCCCATCGCTGATCCCCTGACCTACCCGTCCTCCTGCAGCCGGGACATCCAGCTTGTCAGGCGCCTGCCGTGGACTTCCGGAGTGGAGTGAGGGCGGCGAACGGGCCTCCGGGCACCCGCACGGCTTCCTGCTGCAGCTCTCCCCAGGGGCTTACCTGCCCTGCTGTGCCTGCAGAATACAGCCATCCGGGTTCCCTGTGTGGCAGCTGCCATAGTGGATCTCCTCCGATCTCGAAACCATTACGCAGCGAGACTTTCTCTCCCTTCTCAAGGAAGTAAGGGATGTTAAGACTTCTGTCCAAGCCCTCCACTAGCTGAAGACCGACATTGCAGAGATCGGTTCCAGAACTGACCAACTTGAGAGGCGAGGCGAGGAGGTGGTGACGTTTCATCAATCCGTCGAGACGACTTCCTGCAGATGCACCAAGATATTTCTCAACTACAGGAAGATCATGAGGACCAGGACAATAGGGCAAGAGAAACAACTTGTTATGATTCCAGCACTCTGGTCTGGGGAGATCTTATAGCAAGGACCTGAGCACTGGAACGTAATGCTGGGAAAGGGAGTGGGAACGGAAATAGCCCCTGGCGCCCTATCTCCGTTGTCTCGCCCGTGCTGTCAGAAATCTCTTGCAAGACTATGGTTGCTTGAGCCTGTCAAAGTCAAAAATATTACATAGAGAGAACATACAAACTGCACACATTTAAGTCGCTATACTTGCAAATATGCGCAGCGAGCACAGCAATATATGGTAACACACGCATTTACTCGGACATGGCACAGAGATGGATTCGACACTTATTTCATACAGTACATATTTATAATAATATCAAGCACCAGACATCATGGAGATTTAAAATTAGCTAATGAATTAATGTCATGAATGTGTATTATTGGAACGGAACCAGATACACCGGTCATATTTACTATTAAAACAACCAGCTCAATGCGTAGATTAATTTGATACTTGTTATTAAGTTGTAGGACATTGCAGCGGATAGTTATGATTGAATGTATAAAAGCTAAAATCACTTTGTTAGAACAATAAATGATACAGTGAACAGGGAACTCAAGCCAACCCTTTTGGTAGTTTCAGGGCTGAACCTGATCAGCATATACATAAGAGAATTGTGTAGTAGAGACCCCTCCCCCAGGAACTAGGAAAAACAGGAAAGTTGTTGCTGGCTAGGGAGAGAGGAGGGCAGTTGCTGGTGGACTCAGAGGAAGATGGAGGTTTTGCATGATTTTAAAGAGGAAAGAGAGAAAGACAGAGTCATATGGAGAGATAAACTAATAATGAGAAGGATCTGGTAAATGTATCGCAGGCATTTAACTATAACTATATGTAACTGTGTTTTAACTATGTTCTAACTGTTTTCTGTGTCTGTGTGTGTGTGTGTGTGTGTGTGTGTGTGTGTGTGTGTGTGTGTGTGTGTGTGTGTGTGTGTGTGTGTAACCATGTAATTATAGATATACTGTACTTTGTAATATATATTGTATCCATATCCTTTTAACAAGAAATATATACTTAACTGAGCTTTGGAACTCAGATAATGTGTGGGTGTATCGTTTTCTCTTATGGGATGCTGTGGTATGCTTATGAGGTGTTGTGCGATGCAAGTGCACATTTATGGGATTTTGGTAATAAGATGTGCAGGGATTTACAATATATATATATATTAGAGCGGGCATCTTAAATATTTGTGAGAAATCTAAAATGGCATTCATAGATGGGGGCTCTGGTCTGCGATATCACGTTCTTAATGATGCACTGTACATTACAAACGCGGCTGTAATTGACCGGCTAATGACGGACATCTAGCGAAATGCTGAGAAAAAAAAAAAAAACATCCACGTTAATGTATTGTGGTATCAGTAAGACGCTGATAGGAAATTTTAAGGGACAAGGCGTTTCTCTTAATATTTAAGATGCTAAAATGTATTTTTATAGTTGCAAAACAAGGTTCAAATGGATCATATCGTGTTTGATTAAGATTAGATTGTTTATCTGTTTAAGTAGGTTTAAAAGTACATTTAAAAGTTGCTGCATAGCCTTGATATAGTTTTTTTTAACTCAGGCCTAAATTACTTTAGAAGCTTGCATGGTGATTTTCTTTATGACAAAAGCCGCATGGTCTGTCCACCATTTTGTGTAACCCTCATGGAGGTGGAAGGGGGAGGAGCAGCGGCCATTTTGGGAAGGTCAATTTTTTTTCCTAAAATGGCTGATTTTCAGGAAATAATCAGCCATCCATTGTCAAAAAAAAAAAATCACCATTTATGAGTTACCAATGCATTTATTTAACCAGTGTCATAGTCAATTATAAATAGTTCAGATAGGGCTTAATGAAAGTTGTTGTTTTGTTTTTTGTTGTTTTTTTTCTTTTTCCCCTCTCACCTCCAAGATTCTAGGATTCTCTGCTAGTTGTGAGATGGGCCATTGAAATGCAAATGAACCTGTGTGACTGGTTTGTTGTTGTTTTTTTTTCTCCCAGCAGTGAAGGAGATTGCCTTCACAGATAGTTTGAAAGCACATTCGTATGCGAATTGGAAGCACTGAATAAGGTCTCATATATGTAATAAGTGATTAGTACATATATGTAATGTCTATATGTCTGTGCTTACATCAATGTATGTTATTAGATTAATTTAGAATTGCATTTTCATCTGTGTACTTTCACATATCTCACCTTCCTGTTTGCCATTGTATAATTGATAAACGTGCTGAGAAAGATTTGTTGCTATTGGTAGTTAAAGAGTAAAAACGATACATTAAGGGGTAATTTGTAAAACACACGCACAGCTTCGCCTGAGATACAAGGAAAGACCTGTGTGGTGCTTGGTAGATGATTACAGTTAAAGATCATCTACATTGATAAACGTGCTAATTGTATTTTTGTATGGCCAGCGTACACGTGTCTCTAACAAAAGGCTGAGACTCGCGAACGCAACACAAAGGCCGACGCACGCAGCGTATATTACGCAACGGAGCATCTGGGTACGCCCACCGAAACTCAAATCGCACAATAGCATTGTTTTAGTGGGGGCGGTATAGCATAGCCACGTGATAATAGCACAAATTGATTTCAGTTTTTCCAAAACTTAGTTTAAATACCTTACTTTACTGTAATGCCTCTGGGGACAGCTATCAGACTACGGGAAATGATTTTTCTGATCAGAAAACTATAAGAATGATAGTGGGTTGAAAACGGTATGAGTGTATTGAATCCCGCTTTGTGAACTGAGTGATCTGGGTGATCTTTGGTGGAACGTGATGAGCACGGTCTGAGTGAAAACGTGCAACAGAGTGTGATAAAGTTTTCGTTGTATTACGCTCTGGCTGTTTTGGAGCACAGTAGGGAGACTCCAATGATCCTACCATTTATGGGAAACAAGTGTCTATAAGTGGTACGATTGGACCGCACGGTTGTATGTGTGACCAATAACGCAACGTGATATGAGGTAGTATATCCATGCGTAAATCTTGCCCTCATACGTGTTGTAGGGAGCACATGCAAGCGTGATTTGTGTAAAGAAGGGAATTTTCACTGGTCTCTCAGGAAAATCTCTAGAGATAGGGCCTGTAACGGTTACACGTGTCTGCTAAAAGGGGCGGATTCGTTGTACTCGGAGCAGAAGGAGTTCAGTGGAAGAGCTTTAAGGATTTCCACCGTAGACTTCTGTGTTTGGTGCATTTTAGGAAGTTTTTCTGTGTTAAAAAGGTCCACAATGGAAGCCAAGTGCACAACACAGGGACGTTCAGCAGTCAGGGTTCAGACTGCAGAGGCTTGCAGACCCCGAGGGTCTGCTCGGTTAGTAATGTGGAGGAGGTATGGTCCCCACACTGAGACCTTTTGTGATGAATGGACACGAATGACTGCGGGGGATAAGGCACCATTTCCCGGGATAGGTAGTTTTGACTTAGAGGTATTGCATAATTTAAGGCGAAGGATCTGTCTCATAAAATCCTGGAAACAACGAGTTAAACATAATGATTGTTTACAGATATGGCTACAGGAAAGTGACATGCAAAGAAATGTAACTTACATACCTAACTTTCATCCTGAGAGGAGAGACATGGCAATGGAGAGGATTATGGTTGCGGAGAAAGGCACGATGGGGTGCGATAAAAGTGCTCTTAGTAACTATATTAAGAATGAATGTAACAAACGTAATAAGGTTTATAAAAATGAAAGTGTTAAATGTACAACTATTAACCCATGCAAGTCGCACCCCTTGTTAAACTTTCCTCAGGAACACCAACAAGAAAGTGAGCCCAGCACAATGTCGGTGCCTTTTCCAGCAGCCATCACACAAGACATCCAGGTGGACGCGACCAAATCGGTAAAGACTGTAATCAAACCCCCTAACGGAGGGTCAGGTGAGGTCGTGTCCACAGGTACGTATGGTATTATACATCACGCACAAACAAATGTACCTCATATCGTGGAATCAATTCAGAATGACGTTACTGGACTTAATCCTGTCAAGGTAATTGCAGTACCAAATGGGAAAACTGACTCTTCAGGAGTCACTCCTGTCAGGAACATCGCCATGTACTGCCCCTTTTCCCGAACAGAATTAAGAACAATTCTGTCTGAATTTCCTGATCCCAGGAAAGACTTAGTTGCTTGTCAAAAATACATTAGAGTGCTAGGAAACACTGCAGAGCCAAATAACAAAGATTGGAGGACAGTTTTGAGGGCATGTTTACCCCCCGATGTTGATTCATTGAAATTTATCGCTGATTGTAAGCTAGATGAGGAAGTACCACTAACAGACAAGTATAACCAAGATAATGTAAAAAGAATCAATCTACAGTTAGGAGTATATTTCCTACAGTAGTAAAGTGGAATAAAATCTTTACAATAAAACAAAAAGAAGGTGAATCCGCATCAGAGTATTTTCACCGGGCTCTGCAGGATATGGCTAGGTACACTGGTATAGATGACATTGAAACTAACGTACACCACAGAGAGGTAGTTGTGTCTGTATTAATGGACAGCTTAAAAGACACACTAAAAATTAGGGTACAAACCTCTATACCTCATTGGAGAGGTATCTCGGTGGCTGCATTAAGAGAGTCCGCTATCGAGCATGACCAAAATATCCAAAGAACCAGGGAAGCACAGGGAGAGCGGTTGATGGTACTGAGCATCCAAGCACTAGAGGAGGCATCAAGTCGACCGGAACCCCAGGCCCCTAGCACATGGAGAAAGCCAAGGATTTGTTATCATTGTAGAAGAGAAGGGCATTATGCCAGCAACTGTAATAACCCACATAAAGTCAGACCCCCTAGACCAAGAAATGAGCAAAATTATAACACACACAATTATAATCAGGGATCTTTTAGGAAGAATTTTGGGCCACACCCATGATATGTAGTCAGGAAAGGTGATCATTAGGACTGATGGTAAGCCTGAGGTAACGGTTAATAAATTGGGAGGTCATTCACTGAAGACACAGGAATGACAAGGTGAAACGTTGTAAATGTATTTGTGAAAAATGTTTTTTTTCTCTCTCTCTCCCCATCTCTGACGATTATTAGTAAGGACTCAAACATTGCATATCCGCTTGGTCTTTGCAGAAGTCTACCAAACCCCAGCATGACCTATCCGCATCAATGTATCCTGGCCAGATACAGACAGTGGAGTAATGCAGGTGCTGGTGGGGAGGGACTGCGCAAGGAAACCATTGGACATGTAGATATGACAGCCTGATGATCTGACAATGTTTAAAAAAAAAAATGTTCGAAAAATGTTTTTTTCTCTTTTCCTATTGCTGGTTATTGTTGATTTATGTAATATATATATGCATATGAATTGTTCTCTCTCTTTTGTTTTTTTTTATTTTCCTCTCTTCTCACTCATGTTTTCATGGTTTAAAGATGGTATGTCATACATCAGCTAGACAAATGGTAATGCAAGATTTTTGCTCCTTACAGAAAGGTCGCTGGTTTGGAAGAAATATTGCATCACCGGAATGTTCGTTTGGAAGACTGAGAGACAGCACCTTTGAGATGACAGCAGAAAAAGAAGAACAACAAGACTAGAGAACTTAATTATCGTAACAAGTTTCTCTCCCCCTCAAACTGTTTTTCTGTACCCCATTACAAATTTCTTCTTTTCTCCTCCTGTAAGATGGACTTGCCACAAGAGACTGTGATATGGATTTTCCTGTTGACCCTGATGTTGACCAGAGCAGTCTGTTTCGGTGAGAGTACCAGTGAGGTCGAGAAAGAAGTTTTGACACCAGAAAGGTTCCAGTGACTAAGACGGAGGTGTAAATTTCCAATAGCAACACAAGCACCGAACAAAGGCGAGTACCGGAAACAATCTAACAGCCATGTTATTTGTAAACATTTTTTTTTGGATTGTTAGCTGAAGAAAACTGTATCTGTAGGCTCTGTGACAACGTAGTTGAGGATGGGTGCATTAAGAAATGCCAATCCAGTTTTAATATCCACATGGACCGGCATCCATTGAGTGACTATCACTCCTTAGTGGGTAGTGAGTGTTAAATCAAACAGATTGTTGGGTATGCTCTCAAGTACCTCAAGGTCATAGCAAATCAGGACTAGTATCATTTCCTTTAACGGTAGGGGAGGTACTTGAGCTAAAGGGTGGGAGACCGGTGGACAGGAGGTTTAATATCTCCAGTCCTCCTAGTTTGAAGCTCCACCAATATCATGTGGATAGATCCCTAATATGTTTTAACATTACCAATCCCCGAAAGCCGGGAAGTTGGGAAGTGTCATGGAGCAACCAAACCATGACCTTTTCATATAGAGCAGATAGAATGCCTACAGATACAGAGCTTATACGCCACATAGCCAGTAGAGAAAAAATCTTTCAGATATAGGTATACCCTAGGAGGTAGGATTACGAGAGTTGGAGAGGTATCACCAGGATACTGCGCACATATCGTACAAACTGATACGTGTACTAAACAAATGGGAGAATTAGGGGTAGGAGATTTCACATGGAGGATGTGTAATATGGTTATGTCTTACTCCGTCCCATATGTTCTCCCCGATGATGCATATTTCATATGCGGGAGGAAGGCGTATAAGTGGCTTGCCCCAAACTCTGAAGGATTGTGTTATATTGGAAAAGTACTGCCAGAAGTAATGACTGTATCACATGCCAAAATGAAAGATATACACCGTGTTGCCCAAGCTCCCTATACTCACACCCATTACGAGCACGTAGTTAAACGGCACCTGATAGAAAGAATAGAGCATCCGGCCTCTGACATGATCCATGAATCCACCAGGATTCAGTTTCTAATCGCGTTAGATATCACTCGCACCGCTAGAGGAGTGTTGAATTATAAATACATATCTGCGCTCGCAAATTTGTTAGATAATATCACAGAAATGCATGATGACACATTTAGGTATACTGGAAGAGAACTTCAAGCTTATAAAACAGAACTGGTTCAGCATAGAATGATTCTCAATTATCTCACGGCAGTAACAGGTGGATATTGTGTCACACTGGCAACGCAGTACGGCGTGAAATGTTGCACATATATTACAAATAGTACCGAGGACCCGGTCGAGGTCATAGACCAAAAGATGGACGATATTCTCCAACTGAAGTGGGAATTTCGCAGGAGACACAATCTCACTCTTGCTGCTGTAGGTAATGAGCTGACTGGTTGGGTGTCATGGTTGAACCCGCGAAATTGGTTCTCTGGTTTAGGAGAATGGGCTCACGGAGTCATAATGGATGTAGGGAAGTTTCTCCTATGTATCTTAGGTGTTATCATAACGATTGGCTTGATATTTAGATGCGGTCAGGCTTTAATGAAGTGCAAACGAGGTACTAGGGTGATGAGTTTAAGGAGTGAGGAAATTGTAATTCCAGTGGATTTGATTTATGACCCAAATGTAGAAACAATGATGTGATGAAAATGCGATTTCTACGGTCCGTTTCTTTCACCTGTTTTTCCGTTTTCTCCAAGGTAAAAAGACCCACTTGGACGAGGAATTTGATGAGCCGATATACAGACAACAGATGGATTAAAGAAGAAGTTTTGACAACCTTATACACAGATTTTTGATGAACTATGCCATAGATCCCCAGTTTCCCTAGAAATTTTAAAATTACGCTAGCCCAACACTTTTGTAAATCTATGGACATTGACAAAGTTTTTGCTCGCACCTTATGGGCAAAAGCACAAAGAAGACTGCAATCAACAGACACCGAACAAGACCTCAACCGACAAATGTACATTAACCTGACATAGAATACCACTGCATTTACCGTAATTATGTCTTTTCTTCATCTCTACAACCTTCAGGTAATTACACACATAGTCGATAGGGAATACAGGCACAGATATCAGCAATCACATATTCCCCCATTCATGTATCATCAACTAAAATGTGCTCCCCATTTTGTTACAACCACAGCCGAAAAGAGCTCGGTAAAGTTTGACAGCCCATCCACAGACCCGTACCACGGGATAAGAAGGAATTCAAATGTATACTTCGCAATACCTCGAAGCTTGATGTACAACACGTACGGCACGAAGATACACGACCCCCCCAAACATGGATTCATACACACATGCTTCCGCTATCTCACTAGGTCATACCCTTTTCCCACCTTCTTCTCTCCTCCCTTACCCAATCATAGAAATGTATTTACATATGACATATATTTTTCTCTTTTTGAAATGTTTTAGGAAGTGGCAGTTATTGGTGACTGCCAAAGGGTGGACTGTCAAAGTCAAAAATATTACATAGAGAGAACATACAAACTGCACACATTTAAGTCGCTATACTTGCAAATATGCGCAGCGAGCACAGCAATATATGGTAACACACGCATTTACTCGGACATGGCACAGAGATGGATTCGACACTTATTTCATACAGTACATATTTATAATAATATCAAGCACCAGACATCATGGAGATTTAAAATTAGCTAATGAATTAATGTCATGAATGTGTATTATTGGAACGGAACCAGATACACCGGTCATATTTACTATTAAAACAACCAGCTCAATGCGTAGATTAATTTGATACTTGTTATTAAGTTGTAGGACATTGCAGCGGATAGTTATGATTGAATGTATAAAAGCTAAAATCACTTTGTTAGAACAATAAATGATACAGTGAACAGGGAACTCAAGCCAACCCTTTTGGTAGTTTCAGGGCTGAACCTGATCAGCATATACATAAGAGAATTGTGTAGTAGAGACCCCTCCCCCAGGAACTAGGAAAAACTGGAAAGTTGTTGCTGGCTAGGGAGAGAGGAGGGCAGTTGCTGGTGGACTCAGAGGAAGATGGAGGTTTTGCATGATTTTAAAGAGGAAAGAGAGAAAGACAGAGTCATATGGAGAGATAAACTAATAATGAGAAGGATCTGGTAAATGTATCGCAGGCATTTAACTATAACTATATGTAACTGTGTTTTAACTATGTTCTAACTGTTTTCTGTGTGTGTGTGTGTGTGTGTGTGTGTGTGTGTGTGTGTGTATGTGTGTGTGTAACCATGTAATTTAACTATGTTCTAACTGTTTTCTGTGTGTGTGTGTGTGTGTGTGTGTGTGTGTGTGTGTGTGTGTGTGTGTGTAACCATGTAATTATAGATATGCTGTACTTTGTAATATATATTGTATCCATATCCTTTTAACAAGAAATATATACTTCACTGAGCTTTGGAACTCAGATAATGTGTGGGTGTATCGTTTTCTCTTATGGGATGCTGTGGTATGCTTATGAGGTGTTGTGCGATGCAAGTGCACATTTATGGGATTTTGGTAATAAGATGTGCAGGGATTTACAATATATATATATATTAGAGCGGGCATCTTAAATATTTGTGAGAAATCTAAAATGGCATTCATAAGCCCATGGCAGCCGCGTTTGAAGGGCGGATTACGTCTGCCCAACTCCGATGCCCCCTCAGGTCTTAATGGGAGACAAAGAGAAATCCGAGACAGGGTGATAACAAGGGGCCCTCTTACTAAACAACAAAGCCAGGGGCTACAAAATAACCTAAAACTAGAATATGTGCGGAAAACCGCCAGGGAAAAGGACAACCAAAATACCCACTTGTCCACTCTCCTACCCGGCACCGCCGAGTTCCGGAGAGGACTTGTGGAAGCGGAAACCTCCGCAAATGCTCTGAAACAGAATACAAAATGAAGCGGGCTGGGCCGCAGCACGCGGCAGAGCCGCAACTCACGAAAACCACACGAGATCCTCTGGCGACTGTTACGAGCAATTGAGGACCAGAAGACTCCTTGGGATAAGATGACACTCTCAGATTCAGGAACTCTGAGGACAGGAATGACCGGACACAGCAGGACTGGAACAGACGTTCAGCAACCTAAGCAGCATGCAGGAAGCTATTACCGGCGTCTGTGTGAAGCACTGAGAAGGTATTTAGCAGGGAGTCCTCCAATCAGATGTTCAGAGCCTGATTAGCATAAATGCCGTGCAGCTGCCTTGCTGCACGACCAGAAGACAAGTGTGTGTGTTTAACTTGATTGACCCTGCAACGGGGAGCGCGGTCCGCCCATGGCATCCCTGTTGCTAGGGTCCAGGCGGCTCAGCGCGCCCGGCGTCCCAGCGTAGCTAGGGAGCCGGCGGCTCAGCGCGCACAGCGTCCCAGCGTTGCTAGGGACCCGGCGGCTAGCACGCTCGGCGTCCCTAGTTGCTAGGCGCCGGGCCGCGAGGACATCGCGGACCACGGTGCCTAACACAACTTGAGGATTCGGGGTGTCCCAGAAGATGTAGAGGCCTCCCACCTCGAACTATACCTTAAACGCCTTTTTACCCAGCTCTTCCCTGACACCCCCAAAGAGTACCTTCTTCTAGACCGTAATCATCGTGCTCTTCGTCCTCGCTCACAGGATTCCTCCCGACCCAGGGACGTTATCCTCAGAATGCATTACTTCACTGCGAAAGAGGCCATTATGAAGGAGGTTCATCGACTGAGTTCTGTTACCTTCGAGAATACCCCATTGCAGATCTTTCAAGGCCTCTCCCCGATCAGCTTAGCTAAACGCAGGGACTTTAAACCTGTCACTTCAAGACTTTCTCAGCACAATATCAAATACTGTTGGGGTTTTCCATTCCGCATCCTGGTCTGGCACCAAGGGAAATTGCTGACGGGTAGAAACCTATCTAAGGCTCAATCCCTACTGTCCAAAATAGGCATCTCCACTGAAGGAGACTCTTCCACCGTACCCCCAATAACTCAAAAGCAGAGGATGGCCCCTCTACCTCCCCGTTCGGAATGGTCTACGGTCCCGGCAAAAGCAACCTTTTCAGCTCCACCTCCGGTGACCTGACTTGTCACCAGACCCCATGTTTTGATAGCTCCAGTTATGATGGTCTATAACGGCCATACTCCCCCTTCGGGGAGCCGTTTGAGTTTGTGTTTAGAATTTTCATGTTTTAACCTTGCTAACCTTTAATTTTGCTCAAATAATTATGTTTCCAGCATTTATTGTAATGTGATACCCTGCTTTTTCACTCCCTCCCTGCTTTTCTCCTGTTCTTGCTCCACCTGCTCTTTAGTCTTGCCTCTACTTCTTGCTTATCTCTCAGGTTCCCAGAGAGGGGATTGTTTGTTTGTATGTCACCTCCCACTATTCCCATTGAGATGCACCAATCAGATGCCTTGCCGTGCCCCCTCAGGGCTTTTTGTCCTTTAGCTGACCTAGCTGTCCTCCAGGGGTTCACTACGATATGCCAGCAGTCGGGCTCCCGGCGACCAGCATACCGGCGTCGGGATCCCAACCGCTAGCTTACCGACAGTGTGGTGAGTGCAAAAGAGCACCTTGCGGGCTCGCTGCGCTCGCCACGCTACGGGTGAGGTGGCGCGCTTCGCGCGCAACACTATTTTATTCTCCCTCCAGGTGGTCGTGGACCCCCCACGAGAGAGAATAAGTGTCGGTATGCCGGATGTCAGGATCCCGGCGCCAGTATACTGTGCGCCAGGATCCCGTCAGTCAGCATACTGAAGACCACCCATCCTCCAGACATCTAGTATCCCTTCCTCCTGTCGGCGCCAATGGTCCTGGCCTCAATTGCCGGATGACCAACTGTCCCTCCCTCCCTACCAATCTCCTTCTTTCTCTACTTTCTCCCTCCTTTTCACCACGATATCTCTTGCTTTCTGTTTCCTCTATGCACCTTTCCATTCCTCCATGCCATCTCTATGGTCCAACACCTTTTCTACTCTGCCTGTCTTTCAGTTAGTTGCCCATGGGTCTGCGGGTTCTTTCTTTTAATGTAAAAGGGCTCAATAGCCACCAAAAATGCGGAAAGCTCTTTGCCTATCTTAAACTCCACAAGGGTGACTTGGTTTTCCTCCAGGAGACTCATTTCTTACACAACTCCCATCCTGAACTACGATGTAAGCTATACCCTGACTCCTTTCATGCGTGCAGCCATACTGCCAAAAAACGAGGGGTCGCAATTTGGACTTATTGAGTCCCATACTGACAAAGAGGGACGCTTTCTTATATTGGTGGGGAAACTAAATAATAAGCTATGTACACTAGTTAACATATATGCCCCAAATCAACGTCAAGATCTACTTTTTTCCAAACGAGACACTCTCATAACCCGATTTCGACACGGAGAACTCATTCTCGTGGGGGATTTTAACTCTGTTCTAAACTCCACATTGGACCGCTTGGCCACTGTACCCTCAGCCCCCTCCTCGGACTCCCTCCACTCTAGATCTCTCCTCCGTCTCATGAAGTCCCAACTCCTCTACGATTCCTGGAGGATGAAAGATCCGTCTGCTTGTGACTATACATTTTATTCTTCACAATTCATACTCCCACATCGATATGATCCTGATCAATTATGTATTTGCTCTGAATCTTCAATCTGCCCTTATCCACCCACTTATTTGGTCTACTCATGCTCCTATCTCCTGTGATATTTCAGGCTTACTCTCTCGCCCTCGTCCGATGACTTGGCGCCTTAACAACTCTCTGCTTCACAACCCTGAGGTCCTGTCCCATCTTCACGACCAGCTTTCCAATTATTTTGCCCTCAATGACTTCCCAGATATTTCTAGATCTACTCTTTGGTTAGCCCACAAAGCGGTTCTCTGGGGGCATTTGATCAGCATGGCTTCCAAGAATAAAAAACAATCCCTCACCCAGATTAACGCACTTTCCCTTAAACTCCATGACTTAGAATCCCAGCATTAAGCATCTTCTGACCCGACTATTTAATCTGAACTTCGTACAGTCAAGGCGGAACTTGATCTCCTAAAGACTAAGAAATCTCAATATGTATAGTTTGGAGCAGAGAAGGGAAAGGGGGGACATGATAGAACCTTTCAAATATATCAAGGGTTTTAACAAAGTCCAGGATGGAAACATTATCCAAATGAAGAGAAGCAATAGGACACGAGGACATGCACTGAGACTGCAGGGGGGGAGGTTCAGGGGAAATTTGAGAAAAAAATATTTCACAGAAAGGGTAGTGGACAAGTGGAATAGCCTCCCATCAGAGGTGGTAGAGGCTAAGACAGTAGAGCAATTTAAACATGCATGGGATAGACATAAGGATATCCTTACAAAGAAATAAGGATCAAATAAGGTTAGAGATAAAAAAATAATATTAAAAAAAAAGGGGCAGACTAGATGGGCCAAGTGGTTCTTATCTGCCGACAAATTCTATGTTTCTATGTTTCCTTCTTTCTAGACAAGTGGCTACATGTTTTAAATGGCTTCGCCAAACATTCTATGAGAAGGGGGACAAGGCCGACAGGATCCTGGCTTTGGACTGCGATCTACTAGGGCATGAAACAATATCATATTGATTAGAGACCACAACCACCTGACTCATGACCCTGTTCCCATTAGAGCGGCCATTCAAGCCTACTATACTGACCTGTATAACCTCCCCTCTCCCTCCCTCCCTCCCCTCATCCTCTCCGTCCCACACCGACTTGATCTCTGGCTTCCTTTCTGAAGCTAATCTCCGCAAATTATCTCATGACGCTTTGGAACATCTTAACACTGAGATCTCTGCGAAGGAAATTGCTCAGACTATAATGATTAAAACATCGGGCAAATCTCCTGGTCCAGATGGCTTTACAGCCTTGTACTATAAAAAGTTCTCTACCCTCCTCGTCCCTCACCTCCAGTCCCTTTTCAATCAGGTACTCCATGGCGACCCTTTTCCCTCTGAGATGTTGGAAGCCAGAATTGTTGTGATCCCTAAGGAAGGTAAAGATCCATTTAACTGTGCAAGCTACCATCCTATTTCCCTCCTGAACTTAGATTTGAAGATATTCGCTAAAATTCTGGCAAACCGTTTGAACCCGTATCTCTCATCCCTGATCCATTATGACCAAATAGGGTTTATTCCAGGTCGCCAGGCGAGAGACAACACCAGACGTGCTGTCGATCTTATTCATATCTCAAACTCCAGGGGATCCCCTACTATTGTGCTCTCTTTAGATGCTGAAAAAGCTTTTGATAGAATCTCCTGGAGTTTCCTCAAATCTGCTCTCGCAGCCTACAGCTTGTCTGGTGACTTCCTCACTGGTCTCCTGGCACTATACTCTACCCCTTTCGCTACAGTATTGATTAATGGCGTGCCGTCTGCCCCAGTCCATATCTCTAATGGCACACGCCAAGGATGTCCCTTGTCTCCATTGATATTTGCTCTTATAATTGAACCGCTTGCCTCCCAACTTAGATCCCATCATGATATACATGGTGTTCTAGTGGGCCATACCGATCCCAAAATCTCTCTCTTTGCGGATGATATTCTCCTCTCCCTGACGCAACCTGCAATATCTCTCCCGAACCTATTCTCGGTCCTCCGATCTTATGGTGTTGTTTCGGGCTATAAGGTTAATTACTCCAAGTCGGAGGCCATGCTGCTCCATGTTCCCCCCCCCCCCTTCCCGAAAAGCCGAAACCCTCAGAACAAATTTTTACTTCAAATGGGAAACGAAGAAGGTCAAATATCTGGGGATTTATCTCACCTCCCATTATGACTCTCTCTTCCGTGGAAATTTTCCACCTCTGTTCTCCAAGATACAATCTGATCTGTCATCTTTGAACAGTCTTATTATTTTGTGGCTGGGTAGGATCATCGCCGTCAAAATGATTATAATCCCCAAATGGCTTTATATCTTCCAGACTCTCCCTGTTGCCATCCCTGACTCCTTCCTTTGCAATACTCAGAAAGCCCTTATCCATTTTATTTGGAACCACAGGCCCCTGCGTATTGCTGCAAACACCTTGAAAAGACCAGTTTCTGCCGGTGGTAGAGGTCTTCCTGAAATTAAACTCTACTATCTCGCCTCTCATCTCTCCGATATTATAGCCTCCTATGCTCCCTCTGGATCAGTTTCCTGGCTTGATATTGAATCGGCTTACATTTCCCTCCCGGATCTGACACCCTTATCGGGTCTACCCTCCACATCCCGACCCCTTACTTCCAAATTACTTCCTACCATCAAATTTAATCTTAGAATCTGGGACTGTTGTTCTGTAAAGTTGAATCTTACCACCCTCTCCTCCCCCTTGACCCCTATTTGGCAGAACCCTTTATTTCCTCCAGGTTCCTCGGTTACGAGATTTCGTACATGGACTCAACTGGGGTTTAAATTTCCAGCTGATTTTGCCATTCAGGGCCAAAGGCTATCCCTGTCTGATCTTCAACAGAAAAACCCTACAAATTCACCATTTTTTATGCTCCCTGCCTCCACTCAAAGTACTTTGTGCCCTTACCCCTTTGAAACGATATGGAAAAACTCCCCCCCCCCTCTCTAATGGCTTTATCTCCCAGCTCTATGCCCTTCTACTAGACACCACCCTTCCCCCTTTCAGACCCCATGAAACTGCTTGGGAACGAGATCTTGGACCTCCCCCAGCAGCTGAGGACTGGGACGACATGAGACTGGGGATTGCAAGGAGCTCAATTGCAACTAATATCAAAGAAACTTCATACAAGGTTTATTATCACTTGTATTATGATCCTGACAGACTCAATAAGCTCTTTCTGTCTACTTCTCCAAACTGCTGGAGAGGTTGTGGCTGTAGAGGTACTATGCTCCACATATGGTGGACCTGTCCGATAATAACCCCTTTTTGGGACTTCATGGCCCTCTTGAACTCCCTCCTCGAAACCCCTCTGCTGAAAGACCCCTTGGGAATTTTTACTGTGTTATCCCCCCCCCCCCCCTTGATAAATTTAAAAAAAAACTAGCAACACACATTTTAATAGCGGCAAAATCACTGATAGCTCTAAAATTGGAAAAAAACCTCTCCCCCTCCTCTCGCTGCCCTCAAAGCCAAAATCTGGCACATTGCATCAATGGAGAGGATCACCTACTACCTCCATGACCGAGGATATACTTTTGACGAGGTTTGGGCTCCTTGGCTCCTTGCAAAGCGTAGACCGTCTCTTCCTCCTTTGCATTGTTAATTTCTGCCGCGGACCCGTAGACGACGACTGGTGTCCCCCCTTCTTCTAGCTCTCTGTCAAAGTCAGAAAAATGTCTCTATGCACGTTGCCATATTTAAAAAAACAAAAGAGAAAAGTAACTTGCGCCTTAGCTGCAGCCCTGGACTGGACTCACAAGAGCACCACTCCTTGATAACCATACATATACACAAAAGGAAAATTTTGAGTAGTCCTCAGGCGCCGCTATATATATGAACAATCCAGATGTACACTTTGCCCAAATACAGAGTCTAGTATGGAAATTTCACAGCCAGTCGAGATTCCTCTTTTATAGGTGGATTCGCACCTCAAGACTGACCTCCACACCATGCGGGATGTACATCAAAAGGTTTCTTTACGTCACCCTTGGTCTCATTCCTTATAATGATAAACGTCCTAGCCCATATGTGAGACACTCACCTCCAGTCTGGGCCCTATGTTCCTTAAAAGGTTTCTTTTGTTCTACGTCTCTACTTCCAGCTCCGTTTGTGATTCCTTATGTCATCCACCATCGACACTCGGCAGGATGGATGCAGATAGACCAATACCAATTATGGAGTATAAAGAAGAATTGTACGTAGATTCAAAAAAGGGGAATTTATTCCAGACAACAATTAAAAAACAGATAAAAACAGAAAATAAAAAAAGGGTGAATCGATCCTCTGGTCTAGAGTTGTTTCCAACACATGCCCCCCAAAAAAGATTACCAAGGAGTGACTTCGTAAATCTCCAAATGGGGATGAATAAGGCAAATGGAACAACTTACAGACCTGGGTCTATTTCACAAAAAGCAGGTACCAACGCGTTTCGGATCTATCATCCTTCCTCAGGGTATATCACACAACCTAACCTGTCCAGCCTTTTATACCCACTGTCCATTTCCTGGAACAATGTCAGCCAATCAGGTTCTCTAGATGTTTAATACACTTTTATCTTGTGTTTTAAGCTTATCTTCTCTCATCATATTACTCTTAATACTAATATATCCTAAAACTGGCCATTATCCATCTATAAAAACTTTTAAACATTGCAAAACACATAAATAAAACATAATTGGTAATTATAAACTCCAGCACTGGATTCCTGGAATCTAAAAATGTCCATAGAATAATATAGTATGATGGTGGTCCCAATCCGGATCGTTTAGCCGCTTGTTATAAAGTATCGCTGTAGTGATGAAATCATTCCTTTCCATTTCCTCCGGAAGTGACATATTTAGGTGTGTCTGGCAAGTGTGTCCTCACAGGTATATGTCCCCTGTTCCTTAGTTCCAGTATGCGGGGAGCCGTGTAGTTAGTCGTCCGCTCGCCCGTAACCGGAAGTGTTCTGACCGAACTTCCGGTTGGTGGAACGCAAGTCCCGGAGGGTGTTTTGGAACGCACGGCCATCTTCAACATACAGATATGCATTCCGGGGAGATAAACAATAAATATAAAAGATTATTCTCTGCACATAATCAAAATATTCCACATACTTCCATTTGTTACATTACAGTCATAGGACATAATGCTGTTTATATATAAAAGTACTTATTACTAAATAAAAAGCGGAAAAAATATTTCTTCATTAATTTCATTGGTTGTATCCATTGACACCACATCCTAGTCAGATCGATTTGATGCCATAAAGGGATTATCCCTTTATCCTAAATCATTATTGATCAATTGTACACCTATAAGAACCACTTCATTTCGAAATCGACATTCAGTCCCTTGGGATCAAGGGTATGAAGTTCGTAAATTGTTCTCATCTCTAACTTAGCAAGCCTTATCTCCTCATCACTATTTCTCCAATTAGGGGTAATTATCTTTATTCCGCAAAAGCTTACCAAGTGATCTATGTTACATTTGTGTGTTTTACTGAAGTGAAGAGATACATTATGGGTCTCCAAACCCTTTTTGATATTACGGGTGTGCTCAGCCATGCGGATCTTCAACATGCGAGTTGTTCGTCCTACATATTGAAGACCGCAGGCACATTCTAGTAAATACACACAATTTTTAGTATTGCATGTGATGAAGTCCCTTATTTTATAAGTTTCATTTGTTTGTGTGGACCTGTACTGGGTGATTTTGTTTTCTTTACTTCTACATGCTTGGCACATGATGCAAAGCCCACATCTATAGAAACCTCTAGATTTGTTTCTAGTCATCATTCTTGGTGCCGTGGTAACACTTTTAACTATATTTTCTTTTAAATTCTTAGCTCTTCTGTACACAAATCTTGGAGCCTCAGATATGTGTTCCCGAAGTTTGGGATCTCGTGTCAGTATAGACCAGTGGCGTCGGATGATACGCTCCACCTGTCTGTATTGACTGTTGAAACCCATAATAATGGGGATGTCCGTTAGGTTATTATTCTTAGATCTATCTGTTTTCATAAGCATACTTTTCTGATCAATATGGCCTATTTTTTCTTTGGCCGCTTGTACTACAAGTGGATCATATCCCTTTTCCTGAAATTGTTCTTGCAGAACCTGTGCTTGTTCCCAATATACCTCTGTGTCGGTACAATTACGTCTGACCCTCTGAAATTGGCTGATCGGAATGCTTTTTAGCCAATTATAGTGGTGGTTGCTTTTATAATCTATAAAGGAATTGCAATCCGTCTGTTTGGTGAAATTACACGTTTTGATTTTACCATCCTCTATATATATACGTAGGTCTAAAAAATTGACCTCGATGTCACTGATATTAAAGGATAAATGAATGTTGTTTTGGTTAGTATTTAAATAATCACAAAACATGTTTAAGGAGGCACGTCCTCCTCTCCAAATGAACAATATATCGTCAATATAACGATTCCATGACACCAGACTGGCACCCCACTCATGGCCACTCCATACTTGTTGTTCTTCCCAAAGTGCCATAAAAAGATTAGCGTAGCTGGGTGCCAGTCTGGTGCCCATGGCTGTTCCGGTCAGTTGGAGATAAAAGGAATTGTCAAACCAAAAAAAATTGTTATGTAGAATGAGGGATGTTCCTTCCAACACAAAGGCACTTTTATCCCTAGAGATTTCATTCTTTTCCAAAAAAAATGACATAGCATCTAGACCTTGTTGGTGATTAATCACCGTGTATAAGGATGTGACATCCGCAGTAACTAATAAACAATCAGGTTCCCATTCTACTTGCATAAGTTTATTAATGGTCTCTATGGTGTCCTTCAGATATGATCTGGTGTTTTTAACCATTGGTTGCAATATATGATCTATGAAAAAGGATAAATTGGATAAACTAGAATTGGTCCCTGCAACAATAGGGCGACCTGGGGGTAACTCCTTGTGTTTGTGGATCTTAGGAAGAATATATAGGACAGGTATAGAAGGATTGTCTATCACTAAAAATTTATATTCCTCCTCCGTAATGACCCCCTTCGTAAGGTACATAGCCAAAAAAACCTCAAATTTCTTATTGACACTGTCATTGGGGTTTCCTCTTAGTTTTTGATATGTAGATGTATCCATTAATTGGCGTAACACCTCCTTATTGTAGTCCTCTACATTCATAATAATTATGCTTCCCCCCTTATCAGCAGGTTTAATTACCACTTCTTTATTTTCACGTAGGGATTTTATCGCCTTTCGTTCTTCTTTAGAAAGGTTTACCTTTCTATTGGGTTTAAACTTAATGCTCTCCAGGTCAGCTTTCACTACTCTCTCAAAGGACTCAATAAAGCTTCCTTTTTTGTGTTTGGGGTAAAACTTAGATTTCTTTCTAAATTTAGATACAACATTAGTCTCTTCCTCCTTATTGCCCACAGAAGTTTCATCAAAGAATCTTTTTAATGTAAGCCTTCTAATGAATTTCTCCATATCGACATATGTATCAAACTTATCACATGTGTTGGCTGGGGCAAATTTTAATCCTTTTTCCAGGACTGATTTTTCATATATATTTAATTCATATTTGCTTAGGTTATAAATTTTGGTGACTTCCTTCTTATTCTCTGCACTTATATCAGTGGTATAATCATGGACTGTATTATCCTCAATATTTGGACATGGCTGAGTCTTCCTTTTTCTTCTATTTCTATTTAAGGTTTTTTTCTTTCCCCCTCTCTTCCCTCTTTTTCTTTTTTTAGATGTATTATTTATCTCCATCTCGATAGTTTGTGGGTTCCTCTCTCTAAAAAATGATCTCGTCTCCTCTTGGAGTCTACATGTTCCCAATTATTGGTATCATGTCCTCTTTCCTCATATGTGTCACGGGATCTATTCTCCTCTCCCATTCTTGGATTTCTCCATGAGTTACCTCTCTCTCTCTGGTTAAACCTCATCCCATATTCCACTTTTTCCTCCCCTCCATTCCTTCTTTCCTTATCATATTTTGTCGCCTCCCTAAAGTTATTTCTGATGGTAAACCTTTATATCTATTAGTGGAGTTTTTCCGATAGTTAAAACTCCTTTCTCTTACATCATTTCTCCTGTCTTCATACTTGGCCCCCCTGTCTATCCTATTTTCCCTTCTTCTATAGGGTGTACGTGGGGGTCTTTGTGGTAATCCCTCCTGATAGATGTTTTTATCTTCATGGGTTGAGGGGATAATAGCTAGTTCAGCCTTATCTTTTTTATCCCTATTATACTTTTTTTGTTTTTTATTTCTAACCTCTCTTTCACTTTTCATAACTCTATTTGTAATAACTTCCTCCATTTCTTTATATTCAGTTGAACTAGCATATGGTTCTACTAATGATTTAAATGTCTCTATTTCTTCCTCTATTGTTCGTAACTCTTCCTTTTTTTCTTTAATAATCAACTCCATTAGAGAGTAGGAGCATGAATCTGTGATTTTATGCCATTCCTCTAAAAAGTGTCCGCTTTTGCGGAATAAAGATAATTACCCCTAATTGGAGAAATAGTGATGAGGAGATAAGGCTTGCTAAGTTAGAGATGAGAACAATTTACGAACTTCGTACCCTTGATCCCAAGGGACTGAATGTCGATTTCGAAATGAAGTGGTTCTTATAGGTGTACAATTGATCAATAATGATTTAGGATAAAGGGATAATCCCTTTATGGCATCAAATCGATCTGACTAGGATGTGGTGTCAATGGATACAACCAATGAAATTAATGAAGAAATATTTTTTCCGCTTTTTATTTAGTAATAAGTACTTTTATATATAAACAGCATTATGTCCTATGACTGTAATGTAACAAATGGAAGTATGTGGAATATTTTGATTATGTGCAGAGAATAATCTTTTATATTTATTGTTTATCTCCCCGGAATGCATATCTGTATGTTGAAGATGGCCGTGCGTTCCAAAACACCCTCCGGGACTTGCGTTCCACCAACCGGAAGTTCGGTCAGAACACTTCCGGTTACGGGCGAGCGGACGACTAACTACACGGCTCCCCGCATACTGGAACTAAGGAACAGGGGACATATACCTGTGAGGACACACTTGCCAGACACACCTAAATATGTCACTTCCGGAGGAAATGGAAAGGAATGATTTCATCACTACAGCGATACTTTATAACAAGCGGCTAAACGATCCGGATTGGGACCACCATCATACTATATTATTCTATGGACATTTTTAGATTCCAGGAATCCAGTGCTGGAGTTTATAATTACCAATTATGTTTTATTTATGTGTTTTGCAATGTTTAAAAGTTTTTATAGATGGATAATGGCCAGTTTTAGGATATATTAGTATTAAGAGTAATATGATGAGAGAAGATAAGCTTAAAACACAAGATAAAAGTGTATTAAACATCTAGAGAACCTGATTGGCTGACACTGTTCCAGGAAATGGACAGTGGGTATAAAAGGCTGGACAGGTTAGGTTGTGTGATATACCCTGAGGAAGGATGATAGATCCGAAACGCGTTGGTACCTGCTTTTTGTGAAATAGACCCAGGTCTGTAAGTTGTTCCATTTGCCTTATTCATCCCCATTTGGAGATTTACGAAGTCACTCCTTGGTAATCTTTTTTGGGGGGCATGTGTTGGAAACAACTCTAGACCAGAGGATCGATTCACCCTTTTTTTATTTTCTGTTTTTATCTGTTTTTTAATTGTTGTCTGGAATAAATTCCCCTTTTTTGAATCTACGTACAATTCTTCTTTATACTCCATAATTGGTATTGGTCTATCTGCATCCATCCTGCCGAGTGTCGATGGTGGATGACATAAGGAATCACAAACGGAGCTGGAAGTAGAGACGTAGAACAAAAGAAACCTTTTAAGGAACATAGGGCCCAGACTGGAGGTGAGTGTCTCACATATGGGCTAGGACGTTTATCATTATAAGGAATGAGACCAAGGGTGACGTAAAGAAACCTTTTGATGTACATCCCGCATGGTGTGGAGGTCAGTCTTGAGGTGCGAATCCACCTATAAAAGAGGAATCTCGACTGGCTGTGAAATTTCCATACTAGACTCTGTATTTGGGCAAAGTGTACATCTGGATTGTTCATATATATAGCGGCGCCTGAGGACTACTCAAAATTTTCCTTTTGTGTATACGTTGCCATATTTGCACCGCACACTGGTCCGCGCTGCGCATGCGTACGCTCTCCCGTGAAGGCGCATACCCGCGATAGCGTGCACTCGCAGGCGCGGTATGCGTATTTACGGTAGAGTTTATGTAGTCGTAGCGTGCGACTCATTCGTTACAAATGTTCACAATTAATGTAGTTTGTAGATCATGGTCACCTTGATAGATTCTGAAAGTTTGGTTAAAATAGAATGTCCCTGAGCTGAGGAGTCCCTCTTTGCATCGTACGAAGGGTCTAACAGGAATCATACAGCAGTGTTTGGTACCCATCGGAAGAGTATTTAATTAGCAATATTCCGGTGTTGGTTTGGAGCGTATTAATCGCTCGTGCGAATAGTTATGGACATAAGAAGTTTATGTCCATTTCTATTATTTACTCATACTCAGGTATGCGGCGGGAAACCTAGTTTCCCACCCACCTGAGCTGTTGGAAATCGTCACAGCCCACCTGTATGAATCGCCCTATGACCTTTTGTTATGATGCAGGGCCGAATTCCTTCGGCCAATGGACAATGGGATTGTAGGGACTATGAGATTGCATTGTGTGTGGGGCATAAATAGGCAGGCCGACCATATCCAACTTCACTCTCTCATCAACGGTTATCTGCTGATAGCCGGGAGCTGGATATCGAGGCGCATGCGATCATACCCTTTGTGCGTAAGTTTTCTCTCCGTAATCATTGTCTTACTGTGAGCCAATTTCTCTCATCTCTCTCCGTCTCTCTCTCTCTCTCCTCTTTTCTCTTATATCTCTCATAGTATTATAGCATTGTATTGTATTGCATTTAGGTCAGTGTAGTATTGTCTTTTTGTATTTATTGTTTAGTTCTGTGGTTAGGAAGTCTTTGTTATATTGTAGTGTATCATTTGTACTGTTATCCCCTTTTTACAAGTATATTAGATATAATACAGTTAATAGGCTTCGGACCCTAAACCAGTATCTGTGTATTTTCTATAGTGTTAAGTGTTCACTTGAGCGTCGGTGACGCTCAAGCAGCTTTGTAGTTAGTCAGGTTACACAAGGTTGCACGTACACCCTGTATTCACATTAAGGTATTCTGTGTATTTCATTGGTATAAGGTTTAGACATAAAGGTATAGCATTGTGAGCGTCTGCGCCGCTGGTGACCTCGTGGTCTTGAGCGTAAGCTACGCCATAGCGAATCATTACTCTAGTCATAGCCAATAACGTGTCCTGTGATCACTGGGCCGTGAGCGAACGTGACGCTTGAGCGTCTCGCCTACGGCTGAGCGATCGTTACGCAACTAGCGTACCATTACGGTACTTCTTAAGCAAACAGCGTACAGTGTTCTTAGACTTCATAAAGGGTTGTTTATACGACAAAGGAATTTAGCATTGTCAATTGGGGACTCGTCCTATCCTTCTCATATCTGCACTAGGTAGATCAGCAGACATTATCCCCCCAGCAAAGGGTGGGAGGTTGTCTCGCAGTGCTGACGGGATAAGCGTCTGCTTCGCTTAGATAAAGAGTGCTGAAGGAATCCGGGAACCGGAAGTAAGAACAAAACGCTTGTGTCTTTTAAAACTGTTTTATTTCTCTTCTGTCTTGCGTATACACGCACGCATACATTTATCTGCATTTCTTTTTCAATTTCGTATATCACTATTCCTGTTTGCCAATTTTTATAGTTGATAGAAAGTGCTAAAAAGAGATTTGCTGTTATTTCATAGTAAAGGTAATAGTTAAAGTATAGAACAACACACGATTTGTCTAGGAGACAAGGCAGTCAGTGTGGATTGCGGTAGATGATCAGGGATCATTTACATTGATAAAAGTATATATTGTGTTACGGTGGATCTTTGCATTGCGTACACGTGTCGCTAACAAAGACTAGCGTACGCAATCCAAAAGGCAGACGCACGCAGCGTTCACTACGCAACGTAGCGTCCGGTTACGCCCACGTAGCTCAAGTCACGAAAAGTTGAATTAGCGCAAAGCGATAATTAGCGCAAAGCGATAAGTAACGCACAGCGGTAGATAACGCGAAGCGGTAAATAACGCAAATCTATTTTTGGAAAAAAAATCTGAAATTTAGTTTAACAGATCCTGCTCCTAATTGGTAACACTGTTGGACTGAAGACAATTTCTGCGCAGAAATAGATATAGAAACAAAAGTGTACATGTGTTGAGTGAGTGTGTTTTTTTTTTATACATAAGTTTATACAACTTTAAGGTGGAACCAAAAGGAAAGTCGGGTACTCGTCAAGGGACATACGTGTAAGTGACATATACGGTGGCTAGGGAGGCATCCCTGGTTAAATAATATTTGAGCATTAGAGTATAGCGGACCATAAGGTAACAAGACCAGGAGGTCATAAGGTCAAGACCAGGAGGTCACAAGGTACTAAAAGGTCCGCTATAAAGGTACAAGAGGCACAACGCCTGGGGTGTTGGTGCAGAACCCATATAGGCCATAAGCTCATGCTGAAGGAATCGCGGCCGGAAACATCGATTCCATTAAATCTCTCAGTACATAACAGGTAGTGCTTATGTACTGAACGATTGGACCGCACGTAATTGTGTGCAGTAGTTAGTAATCTGACCTAATACCATTAGAGTAAAGTGGTCACAAACGCTATTTGTACATTCTGACGTGATTTGTGTAATTTTTTATTTTTAAAGGGAAGTTCGCTGGTCACTCAGGAACTATCTAACAACCCCACCTTTACTGGAAAGAGTAAGTGTCCTGCGGGTAACCCTCATATGTTCCAGTAAACAGAAGGTTTTTGGTAGGGCCCTGTATCGAGTACGCCAGCACCACGTCGGTGTGATCAGGTCGTATTGGTCGAGGTGGGCGAGTGAGTGGGGTACTCGGTAAACCGCCACCGCCGGCCTACTGTGGAGTAATTTGGTTGTCTGTAAAGGCTTGCTGAAAACCTTGATACAGAAATCCAAGGAGGACTAAGCAACACCTGCAGACTATGGGGGCCAGTTGCTCAGGTAGGGGGCGATCAACCCTGGTTCAGGTTGATTCTGTGAACCGACCAGTTGGGTCGGCACGATATGTAATGTGTGAAAAATATGGAAGTCACACCGAATCTTTATGTGATGAATGGGAAAGAATGACTGTACAAGACAGGGACAAATTCCCAAGAATAGGTAGCTTTAGTCCAGAAGTGTTACAAAATTTAAGGAGGAGGATATGTCTCGTAAAATCAACAAAGAGACGAATTCAACATCATGATTATTTACAGTTATGGCACCAGGAAGGTGAGATACAGAGAGGTTTGGCTCTGGCGGCAGGATCTGGGGCGGTCAGGAAGCTGATAGCCACAGCTCCTCCTCCACCATACATTGCAGGAGAGAAGTTGATTGCGGAGAGAAACGCACTGGGTTGTAAAACACAAACTCTTAGTAACCCTGTAAATGTTAATGATGTTAACCAAATAACTCATGCAAGTATTAACCCGTGCAAGATGTACCCTGTTTTGAACCTTCCTCAGGAGTGTGATCAAGAAGACGATTCAGCAACAATTTCAGCTCTCTCTCTTGCAGCCACCATAGCAGAGACCACAGTAGGCACAGCGACACCCACGAGATTAGTGAAAGCCCCTAGCGGAGGGATAGGTGAGGTCGTGTCAACGGGTAAGTACGGCACCATGCACTACACTGAAACAATTGTACCACAACAAGCAGTAGAATCTACACAGGAAGAGGCTGTTAGAATTGCTCCTGTAAGGGTAATAGCAGTTCCCAATGGAAAAACAGATGTGTCTGGAGCCACTCCCATAAGGAACATTGCCATGTACACTCCATTTTCCAGAATGGAATTAAGAACAATAGTGTCCGAATTTCCTGACCCCAGAAAGGACTTAGTTGCTAGCCAAAAATACATCAGGGATCTAGGTAACACTGTAGAACCCAACAACAAGGATTGGCAGATACTGCTAAGAGCTTGTTTACCTTCCAATGTTGACGCAACTCAATTTTTAGCTGACTGTGCATTGGATAAAGATGTACCGCTTACAGACGTGTACAACAAGGATAATGTAAAAAGGATAAATTTACAGCTAAAGGAGTATTTCCCAGCCGTTGTTAAATGGAACAAGATATTTTCCATTAAGCAAAAGGAGTCCGAAACGGCAACAGAATATTTTCACCGGGCACTATTAGAAATGGCAAAGTACACTGGTATAGAAGACATTAAGACCAACCCAAACCATCGAGAAGTAGCAGTATCTGTACTGATGGATGGTTTGAAAGAAACATTAAAAGCTAGGGTACAGACCACGCAGCCATGTTGGCGAGGTCTGTCAGTGTCCACATTGAGAGAGGCTGCTATTGATCACGACAGAAACATCACTAGGCACAGGGAATCGCAAAGTGATAAGTTGATGTCCGTAAGTATACAGGCGCTGACCACAAGGCAGCCTGCGTATGTACCACCGAATCCTGTGGGTAAGGCAAGTGTAATAACATGTTTTTCTTGTAACAGACCGGGACACTATGCACGAGAATGTAGAACAAAGAGTGTACAAAGATCTTTTCAACCCCCTAGACAACGACACGACACACGACATTGGGAGCAGGGTCCACAGAGGCGGAGTTTTGAGCCACATACAGGGGAAACAAAAAGATATCCCCCGAACAGAGATTGGCATGCCTCTGGTAGTTCCCAGCTAACCCCCACACAAGTAGTCGCTGCCAGCAGGATTCAGGGAGGTCAGCATACCCAATAGGGGTGTGGCCATACCTGTAATCTGCACCCAGTTAAGTTGATTGCTAGTCTTGGAAGCGAACCAGAGATTGCAATCAATGTAGCTGGTAAAACTTTAAACTTTCTTGTAGACACAGGGGCGGCCAAGTCAGTGATAAATTCGACAGTGGGCATGAGAACCACTGGTAGGACAATTCCAGCCATGGGAGTAACAGGAGTAGTCCAGCACTACCCTGTTAGCAAACCAGCCGAGATTACAATAGGGCCTTTGCATACCAAGCATTCCTTTTTGCTGGCTGCATCGGCACCAACTAATCTCCTGGGAAGAGACTTACTATGTAAAATGGGTTGCGTCATTTATTGTACTCCTGAAGGTGTATTCTTGGACATCCCTGAGAATCACGCTCAGGAAGTACGAGACATGTTAGACTCCCCATCAAAATTAATGTCACATTCCATTATGACAAATAGGAACCCATCCCAAGTAGAAGAGATGACATCTCAGATACCAGAGTCACTTTGGACAAAAGATGGACAGGACACTGGATTAATGGCAAACGTAGCTCCAGTAGTTGTACAAGTAAAAGATGGTAGGATAGCTCCAAAAATCCCACAGTATCCTCTGAAACCAGAGGTGGAGTTAGGAGTTTTCCCAGTAATAGAGCGCTTGCTACAACAGGGCATTCTAGTAAGAACGTCCAGCACAGCAAATAGTCCCATCTTCCCTGTTAAAAAGAGTGGGGGGAGGGGTTACAGGCTAGTGCAGGATCTAAGGGGGATTAACAAAATAGTTGAGAGTCAGTTCCCCGTAGTGCCTAATCCAGCTGTCATCCTAATGCAAATTCCTCCCACTGCCAAATTTTTCACTGTTATTGACCTCTGCTCCGCATTCTTTTCGGTACCTCTGCACCCTGACAGCCAATATTTGTTTGCATTCACATACAGAGGAGTCCAATACACGTGGACTCGGTTACCCCAAGGTTTCATAGATAGTCCAAGTATATTTTCTCAGGCTTTGCATGATTGTTTACAGTCTTTCCAACCGGAGAGTGGATCAGTGTTGATACAGTACGTGGATGATCTACTACTGTGTTCTGATTCATTGGAGGCATCCCTGAAAGATACGAAACAGCTCCTGTTTCATCTTTCAGACACAGGTCACAAGGTTTCCAAAGACAAGTTGCAATTATGCCAAACTAAGGTAAAATATTTAGGACACTGTCTAACACAAGGACTGAGACACCTGACCGCTGATAGAATCCAAGCCATTAGAGACATGACACTGCCACAAACCCAACAACAGATCAGGACGTTTCTAGGAATGTGTGGGTATTGCCGTAATTGGATCCCAGGGTTTTCCATATTGGCGCTACCTTTGCAGGAAATGGTCTCCTCAAACAAACCTGATCGGATTTCGCATACAGACGAATCCGAAACAGCATTTGAGAGACTCAAACAGTGTCTAACGCAGGCACCAGCACTAGGTATGCCAGACTATGGGAAACCCTTTGAACTATACGGAACAGAAAGTGCTGGGTGCGCAGCAGGTGTACTAACACAAAAACACGGTGACGCCAGCAGGCCAATTGCATACTACAGCGCCCAGCTAGACACGGTAGCGCGATCCCTCCCCACATGCTTGCGTAGCGTTGCGGCGATAGCATTGCTAGTGACGAAAAGCGAAGATGTCGTGCTAGGCCACAACCTCACAATCCATACACCGCATGCGGTATCTGCCTTATTGAATTCTGCCCAAACCAGACACGTCTCATCAGCAAGGTTTACAAGATGGGAATTGGCATTAATGGCCCCAGTAAACATCACCATAAGGAGATGCAGTGCATTAAATCCTGCAACATTTCTCCCAGGTGTGCCTGGTCAGGCACAAAGGGTGGAAGGTGAGAGTGATGGGGAAGGAGGATTTAATGCAAAGGAAGATACACATGATTGTATGGAATATTTGACCCAAAATTTTACCGCAAGGCCTGACATCAGTGACAATCCACTGGAAGATGCAGAACTCACGTTCTACACGGACGGTAGTTGTCACAGACAGTCAGACTCGGGAGACTTGTGTACTGGATACGCAGTCGTAGATGACCAAGGCACCATAGAAGCGGAACCGCTAGGCCCACCTCACTCAGCCCAGGTTGCTGAACTGGTCGCCCTAACCAGAGCATGTGAATTGGCTAAGGGTAAGTCAGCCAATATCTACACCGATTCTAGATACGCCTTCGGGGTAGTACATGATTTCGGAGCGCTATGGCGGCTCAGAAATTTCATGACGGCAGCTGGCACACCGATAGCGCATGCAGCTCATATAAAAAGGCTTCTAACAGCGATACAGGAACCCGACAGAGTGGCTGTTATCAAATGTAAAGCACATACATATAGCCAAGACCCAGTATCCCTTGGTAACAGCCGAGCAGACGAGGCCGCAAAGCTTGCAGCTGCTACCCCCATACGGACAGACACCACACAACTGATGGTATTTAATACCATCAACACACAGAAGTTGTGTGAGATGCAGAATTTGTGTTCCACACAGGAAAGAGCAGTCTGGAAGGCAAAGGGATATGGCCAGGAGTCCTCAGGGCTCTGGACGGATGGACATGGTAAACCAGTGGCCCCCAGGGCATACCTTCCATGTCTGGCTGAAGCAGCTCACGGGCTGACTCATCTAGGCAAGGAGGGGATGTGCAAATTGGTAAGAGCATACTGGTGCGCCCCAGGATTCTCCTCTCATGCGAGTAAAAGAGCAATGTCATGCCTTACCTGTCTGAGAAAGAATGTTGGAAAAGCAATACCTACAGAACCATCCCATATCCCACCTGCCGGCGGCCCTTTCCAGGTAATACAAATTGACTTCATTCAATTACCCCCATGTCGAAATTTGAAATATGTACTTGTTTGTATAGATGTTTTCTCGAATTGGGTCGAAGCTTTTCCAGCAGCTACAAATACCGCTATGTTTACAGCTAAGAAAATTGTGCAGGAATTTGTATGTAGATATGGTATCCCTAGAATCATTGAAAGTGATAGGGGTACCCATTTTACAGGTGATGTCTTTCAAGGAATGTGTAAGTTGATGGGAATTGATAGTAAGCTGCACACTCCGTACCGTCCACAGGCGAGTGCGAAGGTCGAAAGAGTGAACAGCACTATTAAAAATAAATTGAGTAAAGTAATGACAGAGACAGGATTGACGTGGCCAGAAGCTTTACCCATTGTTTTGTATAGCATCAGAACCACTCCCAGGTCCCCCCTTAATCTGTCTCCTTTTGAAATCTTGTTTGGTCGACAACCGCATGTCATGATTAACCCTCAGGATGATTTGAAATGTAACAATGAAGTAACTGTAAAGTACTTGATTAACATGAGTAAGCAGTTGAGGAGTCAAAATGATAATCTGAAGTTGGTGATTCCTGATTTACCAGGTAGTAATTGTCATGACATTGAACCTGGGGATTATGTAATGATACGAAATTTTCTACGCTCAGGTTGTCTTATTGATAGATGGGAAGGACCATACCAGGTCTTATTGACTAGCACCACAGCATTGAAGGTTGCTGAGAGAGAGACTTGGGTCCATTCATCCCACTGCAAAAAGGTTGCTGATCCAGAGAAGTCCCGTGATAAGGAACAGACGGTAGAGGTTGTATCACTGGAGTGTCTGTTCCAGGAGGACTGAGGCGGCACCTGAGCCTTGAAGACCGAAAGCAGTTGTCGACTCCCTTCTCCCTTTTATTGTTTTTCTCCACTTCCCAGCCCTTCTCCCTTAAAATTTCTTTTTCCCCCTTCTCATTCTTCTCTATTTCCTCCTCAAAGATGGACTTGCCCCAAGAGACTGTGATCCGGATTTTGATGTTAACCATGATGTTGACCAGAGCAGTCTGTTCCGGCGAGAGTACCATAGAGGTCGAAAGAGGTTCTGGAATGGGTTCCGATTATGATGATGGAGGCGTAGTTTTCCAAGATCAACCAAACCAACAAGCAAAGGCGAGTATCAGAAAACGATCCGATAGAAGAAATTGTGATGGATTGTTAGCTGAAGAAAATTGTATCTGTAGGCTCTGTGATAATCTGGTTGAAGATGGGTGCATAAAGAAATGCCAATCCAGTTTTAATATCCATATGGACCGGCATCCATTGAGTGACTATCACTCCTTAGTGGGTAACGTGTTAAACCAAACAGATTGTTGGGTATGCTCTCAAGTACCTCAGGGTCACAGCAAATCAGGGCTAGTACCATTTCCTTTAACGTTAGGGGAGGTACTTGAGCTAAGTGGTGGGAGACCGGTGGACCGGAGGTTTAACATCTCCAGCACTCCCAGTTTGAAGCTCCACCAATACCATGTGGATAGGTCCCTCATATGTTTTAACATCTCCAATCCCAGAAAACCGGGAAATTGGGAAGTGTCATGGAGCAACCTTACCATGACCTTTTCACACAGAGCAGATAGAATGCCTACAGATACAGAGCTCGTACGCCATATAGCCAGTAGAGGAAAATCTTTTCGGTATCGATATACCTTAGGAAATAGGATTACTAGAGTTGGAGAGGTATCACCAGGATACTGTGCACATATCGTACAAACTGATACGTGCATTAAGCAGATGGAAGAATTAGGGTCAGGAGATTTCACCTGGAAGGTTTGTAACATGGTCATGTCCTTCTCCGTCCCTTATGTTCTCCCCGATGATGCATATTTCATATGCGGGAGAAAGGCGTACAAGTGGCTTGCCCCAAACTCTGAAGGATTGTGTTATATTGGAAAAGTATTGCCTGAAGTGATGACTGTTACACATGACAAAATGAAGGACATACACCGTGGTGCCCAAGCTCCTTATACTCACACTCATTACGAGCACCGAGTTAAAAGACAGCTGTCAGAAAGGTTAGAGCATCCGGCCTCTGATCTTATCCATGAATCCACCGGGATTCAGGTTCTGGTAGCGTTAGATTTCACTCGTACCGCTCGAGGAGTGATGAATTATAGATACATTTCCGCACTCGCCAATTTGTTAGATAATATCACTGAAATGTATGATGACACGTTTAGATACACTGGAAGAGAACTTCAAGCTTACAAAACAGAACTAGTTCAGCATAGGATGGTTCTTAATTATCTTACAGCAGTAACAGGCGGATATTGTGTTACATTGGCAACACAGTACGGCATAAAGTGTTGCACGTATATCACAAATAGCACCGAGGATCCGGTAGAGGTCATAGACCAAAAGATGGACGATATTCTCCAATTGAAGTGGGAATTTCGTCAAAAACACAATCTCACCCTTGCTGCTGTAGGTAATGAGCTGACTGGTTGGGTGTCATGGTTGAACCCGCGAAATTGGTTCTCCGGTTTGGGAGACTGGGCTCAAGGAGTCATAATGGATGTTGGAAAGTTTCTACTATGTATCTTGGGTGTCATTATATCGATTGGATTGATATTTAGATGCGGGCAGGCTTTAATGAGGTGCAAACAAAGTACAAAAGTGATGAGCTTGAGGAGCGAGGAAACTGTAATTAACCTGGATTTGATTTATGACCCAATGATAGAAACCAGAATGTGATGAAAATGCGATTATACGGTCCGTTTCTTTCACCTGTTTTTCTGCTTTTCTCCCAGATACAAAGACCCCCTTGGACGAGGAAGCTGACGAGACGAGATGTATACAGACAACGGATTGACCAAAGAAGAAGATTTGACAACTTTAAATATGGACACTTGATGAACTTTGCCATGGATCCCCAGTTTCCCTAGTACTTTTAAACTCACGCTAGCCCAACATTTTTTTGTAAATCTGATGGCTCAGACAAAGCTATTTGCTCATGCCCAAGGAGCAATACAGCGCAAAGAAGACGACTCTCAACAGATACCGAACACAACTTCAACAACAGATGTACATTTCCCTGACATAGAATATCATTGCATTTTTCGTAAGTGTTCTTTATCTTCATCTCTACAACCCCCAGGTAACGACACACATAGACGATAGGGAATACAGGCACAGATAGCAGCAACCACATACCTCCCCCATTCATGTATCATCAACTAAAATGTGCATCCCCATTTTGTTACAACCACAGCCGAAATGAGCTCGGTAGAGTTTGACAGCCCATCCACAGACCTGTACCACAGGATAAGAAGGAATTCAAATGTATACTTCGCAATACCTCGAAGCTTGATTTACCACGCGTACGGCACGATGATACATGACCCTCCAAACATGGACTCATACACACATGCTTCTACTTTCTCACTAGGTCATACCCTTTTCACACCTACTCCTCTCTTCTTCCTTACCCCACCATGGAAATCAATTAACCCCTGACTTACATTTTTCTCCTTAAATATTTTAGAAGGTGGCAGTTATTATTGACTGCCAAAGGGTGGACTGTCAAAGTCAGAAAAATGTCTCTATGCACGTTGCCATATTTGCACCGCACACTGGTCCGCGCTGCGCATGCGTACGCTCTCCCGTGAAGGCGCATACCCGCGATAGCGTGCACTCGCAGGCGCGGTATGCGTATTTACGGTAGAGTTTATGTAGTCGTAGCGTGCGACTCATTCGTTACAAATGTTCACAATTAATGTAGTTTGTAGATCATGGTCACCTTGATAGATTCTGAAAGTTTGGTTAAAATAGAATGTCCCTGAGCTGAGGAGTCCCTCTTTGCATCGTACGAAGGGTCTAACAGGAATCATACAGCAGTGTTTGGTACCCATCGGAAGAGTATTTAATTAGCAATATTCCGGTGTTGGTTTGGAGCGTATTAATCGCTCGTGCGAATAGTTATGGACATAAGAAGTTTATGTCCATTTCTATTATTTACTCATACTCAGGTATGCGGCGGGAAACCTAGTTTCCCACCCACCTGAGCTGTTGGAAATCGTCACAGCCCACCTGTATGAATCGCCCTATGACCTTTTGTTATGATGCAGGGCCGAATTCCTTCGGCCAATGGACAATGGGATTGTAGGGACTATGAGATTGCATTGTGTGTGGGGCATAAATAGGCAGGCCGACCATATCCAACTTCACTCTCTCATCAACGGTTATCTGCTGATAGCCGGGAGCTGGATATCGAGGCGCATGCGATCATACCCTTTGTGCGTAAGTTTTCTCTCCGTAATCATTGTCTTACTGTGAGCCAATTTCTCTCATCTCTCTCCGTCTCTCTCTCTCTCTCCTCTTTTCTCTTATATCTCTCATAGTATTATAGCATTGTATTGTATTGCATTTAGGTCAGTGTAGTATTGTCTTTTTGTATTTATTGTTTAGTTCTGTGGTTAGGAAGTCTTTGTTATATTGTAGTGTATCATTTGTACTGTTATCCCCTTTTTACAAGTATATTAGATATAATACAGTTAATAGGCTTCGGACCCTAAACCAGTATCTGTGTATTTTCTATAGTGTTAAGTGTTCACTTGAGCGTCGGTGACGCTCAAGCAGCTTTGTAGTTAGTCAGGTTACACAAGGTTGCACGTACACCCTGTATTCACATTAAGGTATTCTGTGTATTTCATTGGTATAAGGTTTAGACATAAAGGTATAGCATTGTGAGCGTCTGCGCCGCTGGTGACCTCGTGGTCTTGAGCGTAAGCTACGCCATAGCGAATCATTACTCTAGTCATAGCCAATAACGTGTCCTGTGATCACTGGGCCGTGAGCGAACGTGACGCTTGAGCGTCTCGCCTACGGCTGAGCGATCGTTACGCAACTAGCGTACCATTACGGTACTTCTTAAGCAAACAGCGTACAGTGTTCTTAGACTTCATAAAGGGTTGTTTATACGACAAAGGAATTTAGCATTGTCATCTCGCTCCCCATGCTTTTCTTGGCCTTTTTATACTCTTTTGCTTCTCCCTCCCTCTTATCCTACATATAATAGTTCACTATATACTTGTTGCTGTAAGACTGTATCGGTGTTTCCCTCACTTCCCTCCTCCCCTCCCCCCCCCCCCCCCATTCTTCTTCATCCAACTCCCCCACCTCAATATCCTTTTGATACTGGTTCAAATTTGGGTTTTGGTTTATATTATTCTTTAAAATACTATGGTTGTTCTTGTTTTGTTTTTGGGCTCTGTTTGCCAGTTTGCTACTTCTATTTGTACTTTCTACTTTACCTGACCATACAAGATTAAGAATTTAAAAAAATAAACATCTCCTGTTCCTACTGTATCATAAAAACATTGGGGAATGAGGGGGAGACATTGCTCCCATAGCACACCCTCTAGTTTGGCAGAAGAATTTACCATCAAACAGGAAATAGTTTCTGGTGAGGGTTAGTTCTAGTAAGTTAAGGAACAGATCCGTGTTAAATGAAGTCAGATTTTCCTTAATTAAAAATAGTTTCATGGCCGCTAGGCCTTGTGCATGAGGAATGCTTGAATATAAGCTGCATATGTTAACAGTGCAGATAAACGTGTCGTCAGGTAAATCATTGAGCGAATTGAGACTGTTCAAAAACAAAGTAGTGTCTTTCACAATATTGGGTTGCTTTACAATAAGAGTCTGGAGAATACTGTCTAAAAACACTGAAATAGGTTGGTAAAGTGACTGATGTGCAGAAATGATAGGTCTGCTGAGAGGGTGAGTTAAATTCTTATGAATTTTTGGTACGGTAAACAAAACTGGAACTTTTGCAAAAATTAGCTTAAGAGCCTATCACAACTTTTCTGATATTAATTCTGAACAGGCTTGATTAAGAATGTGCTCACTTTTGAATCCTGCAGTTGGATCAGATGAATGCCTTTGATATACCAATGTATCAGATAATTGATTGTATATTTCAGTTTTATAATCTGTCAAACTCATGATTATAATACCGCCCCCCTTATTGGCGTAGCGGATTACTATGTCCCGGTAAGAGCCTAGTTGTTTCAGGGCTCTGAATTCAGACTTGGACAGGTTCTGGTTGATTCCTGGTGTGGCAGAAGAATATTTCACCACGAGTTGTTTATTAACGATGTGAAGGCTTTGATTGAAGAATTATTAGATTGTGGATCAAACGATGATTTGTGTCTCTGTTTAATAAACTTATAATGAGGATCAGTGTGTTATGAACCACAAGCAGTGGTTCATTCCTGTTTGCTTTCCGTTTATGTATTTTGTATTATAGTTCTGTTCGCATGCCAGGATTTCTATTGTATTTGTTTTAGAAGACTCTTGTTGGCCGCCGGTGGTGAGTCTGTGTAACTACAGCCTGTTTTCTATGTGTTTAGACTCACTTGCAGGTATTTGTGCAATTACCTTGTGCCTGGCTTCCAGCCATCCTGATTGGGGCGTATTCCCTTATTACCTAGCTACCTCTGCAGTCTAGTGCTGGTGATAGATGTTTGTTAAAGATACCTGTATGTTCCTGGTTTTTTTCATGTCCAATATTGTATTGGTGTCCAGGCACTGTTTGATAGTGGAATCCTGCATACTCAGTTCTGGCAGAATCTGGAGTTTACTAATCTCCACCTGCATTCCTACCTTCAGTGAGAACCTGTCAGCTTCTTGTGAGCTGCTTCCTGCCCTGGTGTGTTCCTGTGATCCAGTAGCCCTGAGTCCAGAGTCCTGAGTCCTGGTGTCTAGAGCCTGTCATTGATATCTGTCCGGCTTTCCTGTCCTGTGTGCCAGTGTCTGCGGCCTTGAGGTTCCCGTCCACCTGCGTGTATCTACACCGGTGTTGTGAGTAGCGGCTTTGCCGTGCCTTACGGCCTTGGCTGTATCATTCTCTTTGTTCTGGCTCTTGTGTTTTCTGTGGAGGTCTCCACATTAGCTGTCCTCGCTGGTATATAATGGTGTCATGTAGACGTGTGGACAGCATTGCCTTTTGTTGTCTTTTGTCTTGGCGGCCACGCCGCACATACCTTTTGTTAAAGTTCTGTAGTATCCCCTAACTCTGTGTTTCTGTTTAGTTAGAGGTTCCCCTTGTTCTCACCCCGTTTCAGTTTACGCCTTGTCTCCAACTAAGACCGGGGGGCATCGGAGTTGGGCAGACCTAATCCGCCCTTCAAACGCGGCTGCCGTGGGCCCAAGCAAACATAGTCTTGCAGGCATAGACTGACCACGTGGGTGAAACAACAGAGTCAGGGATTCCGTAGGGGTTGCTGCTGAACTCAGTTCTAGCCGCAGCATTACGTTCCTGTACTGGGAGCTTGTCCACCCTGTTTCTTGAGTACCGAGTACAGTGAACGTAACATTATCACCAGTCATACTACAAAAAAAGAAACAAAGCTAAATGGAGTAGTTTTTTCATTTTTTTGTTCAGTGCAGTGTTCAGTCCAGTCCAGTGTTCAGTCCAGCCCAGAATCCAGTGTCCAGAATTCAGTGTCCAGAATTCAATGTTCAGAATCCAGTCTAGTGTTTGGAATCCAGTCCAGTCTTGACTTGTCTAGTTTAGAATACAGTCCAGTCTGGTCTGTCTAGCCTGAAATCCTCCTGTGCCAACTATGCAAGCCATGCAGGTATCTCTCTAAGCCTTGAACTCTGCTTTCGGTGCCTTGAGACCTGAACAGCTGGAGGTTTTGCAGCAATCCTTAAAGCAACTGCAAAACCTTCTGACCAAAATTTTGCTTATCCTGCCAGAAGTTGTTGAGAGTTCATCTATCTCTAAATAGACTCTTGCTCACAATATTGTGACAAGAGAGTCCTCAGGTTTGGTTGGAGAGAAAAGGAATAAAAGTTTTCTGCGGCCCAGGCTCTCAGAAGAGGAGCGTCTGTGTCGCAGAAACTTAAATTTATGTCTATATTGTGGGGGTTTAGGCCACTATCTGCAGACCTGTGAGTTGCGCAAGACAAAGTGTGGTGACAAGTCCTGCCCTCTGGCCAAGTTGAGTCAGGATTCAAGACCTATTCCTGTCTCTACTGTGGCAGAGGTACTTGTCACAAAACCTACACTAAAAAGCACTCTGTCCTATAATTGGGGTCCTTGGGCTAGGGAGCCCCATTATAAATTCAGGAACCAACGGAGAATGTTTCTCTCCTCTCTTGACTTTCCTGTTGAATCAGAGTTGCAAACCCCAGTAGTGGAATCTCTGAGTCCTGAAGTGGTGCCCGATGCCCAGGGTCCTGGAGTGGTGCCTGAAGCTCAGGGTCCTGGAGTGGTGTCTAAAGCTCAGGGTCCTGGAGTGGTGCCTGAAGCTCAGGGTCCTGGAGTGGTGCCTGAAGCTCAGGGTCCTGGAGTGGTGTCTGAAGCTCAGGGTCCTGGAGTGGTGCCTGAAGCTCAGGGTCCTGGAGTGGTGCCTGAAGCTCAGGGTCCCGGAGTGGTGCCTGATGCTCAGGGTCCTGGAGTGGTGCCTGATGCTCAGGGTCCTGGAGCAGTGCCCGATGCTCATGGTCCTGGAGTGATGCCCAATTTTCAGGGTCAAGGAGCGGTGCCTGATGCTTAGGGTCTAGGAGCGGTGCCCAATTCTCAGGGTCTAGGAGCGGTGCCCGATGCTCAGGGTCTAGGAGCGGTGCCCGATGCTCAGGGTCGAAGAGGAGCATTGAATATAATATCTCAGGTGTCAATCCCAAAGGAGGTCTTAGCTTTTATCCCTGGTAGGGACTTTAAAGACGCAACCCCAAAAAGGGTATATAGAGCCATAGCTCCAGAAGGGAACTCGAGAAGTACAACCCCAGAAGGGATCTTTGAAGCTATGTCCACAGGTGGGGTCTCGAGAGGCCCAGCCCCAGAGAAGGGTCTAGAGGTCACTTCCCCAGGAAAGGTCTCAAGAGGCATGGCTTTAGAGGAGGTTCTGAATGTCATAGCTTCAGCAAAAGTCCCGGAGGTCATAATCCCGGGAGAAGTCTCGATAATTATCGACTCAGAGAGGGAGTCCAATGGTCCAGTCCCAGAGAGGGAGTCCGATGGTCCGGTCCCAGAGAGGGAGTCCGATGGTTCGGTCCCAGAGAGGGAGTCCAATGGTTCGGTCCCAGAGAGGGAGTCCGATGGTCCGGTCCCAGAGAGGGAGTCCGATGGTCTGGTCTCTGTGAGGGAGTCCAATGATCCAGTCCCAGTGAGAGATTCTGAGGTGCTGACCCCAGAGGGGGTCCCGAAGGCCACTGCCCCAGAGGAGGTCCCGAATGCCACTGCCCCAGAGGGAGTCCTAAAGGCCACTGCCCCAGTGGGGGTCCTGAAGGCCACTGCCCCAAAAGGGGTTCTGAAGGCCGCTGCCCCAAAGAGGGTCCCGAAGGCCACAGCCTCGAGTAAGGTCGGTAGTGACCTGGTCCTAGCAATTCACTCAAGTCAGTCAGATGGGAAGGAAGCAGATCCTGACTCTTTTGATATCTCAACATCTATAGTCTTTGATGGGGACTTAGTCCAATTTCTTGTGCTTTACAAACACTACTTCACTATTATGCCGCCTAGACCATTTTTGGGCATCACCTCAGAGAACCTTGTACTCTATCTGATATATTCCTTTAGAGGGGAGCCTTTAGCATGGGCGTCCAACTTAATTAAAAATAAAGATCCCATTCTTCAGGATCCCCCATCCTTCAGTGATGCAGTTATTAAGAGATATGGTTCAGGTTCCTCTAGGTCACCCGTCTTATCTGCTGAGAGTCCACCGAATGTTATAAACTTGGCCCAAGAATCTCAGCCTATTGTTTTGACTGCGGGATGTGCTTTTCTATCTTCTTCTAGCAGTACTTCTTCTGAAAGTTCAGCTCCCAAGGTTAAAAAAACAATCTCTGAATTGAACCCAGCCTTGCTGGACGGTACCATCAGTTCAGACAATGTTTGGGGAATTACCTTGGTTAGACCACAAGAACCATGTAAAAAGAAGAAGAAGAAGAAGAAGAAGAAGAAGAAGAAGAAGAAGAAAAAAAGAAATAATTGCTGACTCGCCTTGTTAATAAAAAATTTTAAAAATTATTGTCTTGTGTCCAGTGGCCACTGTCAAGGGGGGGGGGGGGCACTGTTATAAGCTGTTTTACCAGTGTGTCAGGTTTTTAATGTATCCCTTGTTTTGAGAAACCTGAATTTTGGGGTCCGTTGACCCCTCCTCAAGGGGGGGTTACTGTTATGAGCTATGGCAGTGGCTCATTCCTGTTTTGCATTTATGTATTTTATGTTATACTTCTGTTTCTGTCCCCCTTGGCTTTTGTGGGGTGTCCGGAGTCCACCCTTAAGGAGGGGGTACTGTTATGATCCACAAGCAGTGGTTCATTCCTGTTTGATTTCCATTTATGTATTTTGTATTATAGTTCTGTTTGCATGCCAGGATTTCTATTGTATTTTTTTTAGAAGACTCTTGTTGCCTGCCGGTGGTGAGTCTGTGTAATTGCAGCCTGTTTTCTATGTGTTTAGACTCACCTGCAGGTATTTGTGCAATTACCTTGTGCCTGGCTTCCAGCCATCCTGATTGGGGCATGTTCCCTTATTACCCAGCTACCTCTGCAGTCTAGTGCTGGTGCTAGACGTTTGTTAAAGATACCTGTATGTTCCTGGTTTGTTTTATGTCCAATATTGTATTGGTGTCCAGGCCCTGTTTGATAGTGATATGTAGGGAAATAGGCGAGGGGGATATGTTCTGCACCAGCTACTAATTCTAAATAATTGCTATTTGAAGAAAAAAGAGAGAGAACCCCGATAAATGTCCGTCAGTTTGATTAGGTACTAATTACTGGATGTTCGGGGGTGCTACCAGAGACAAGTTGAGTTATACAAAGAAAAAAAAGGAGGAAAGAATGTCTCTTTGCTGGCTCACAGATGAAAATTAAAAATTAACTTTTAATAGATTCGTTAAAATTGTCTAACCACGAAATAAATCCCTTATAATGGTAGAGGGATGTACTAAATGAAACCAAAGTGGATTATGAATAAAGTGCATTTATTACAATAAAAACACATTGACATGCATGAGCAATGTACTTGTTTAAAAACAAATTAAAAGCATGAAGACAAAAAAAAAAGGTATATGATGAATGCAGCATGGACCGGGAGGCAGTGACTTGGTTAAAGTGCTTGTGCAATGAGTTGGTAATCAATGTCTCACCATCTGGTGGCCCCGCGGTGGGCTAGCTTAAGGAAAGCAATGCTGGTCCGGCGCTGATATAGCCCGACACCACCGCATGGGGCAGGAATCAGCTTCTGGATCCTTTCAACGATGTCACCGCTCCTTTGTCCAGTCCTCAATCCAGATACAACGCGTTTCGGTCAATTGCCTTTGACTTTTCTCAAGTTTTTGGATTGAGGGTGTAAGGCTGGGTGGCTCTTTTATACCCCCACAAATGGTTTTTAGTCCTGACACCTGTGTTTCCAGGGAGCGCCGCATCTCGCCGGCTCGTCCCGCCGGAAGTGACGAACTCTGCGTTCCACCGCCGGCCGGAAGTGTCTCAGTTTGCGTTCCAGTGCGTCACCGGAAGTATTCCTCCGGGCGCCGCAATCGCATCTGTATTCGATCTTTTTGGTTGATTCTTCCCTCTGGGCCTATGCTGTCCATAAAGTACCATACTGAGTAGTAGGTTGTTAAATTCGGTTTGAACTTCTATTGTTGAATTATCTTTATTGAATCCCCGTCGGCCATCTTTGTTACTGGAAAGGTTCTTTTTCTCCATATTGTTGGTGTCACAGAGATTCATTGTGAGATCAGGATCCCATCATGTTCTTCTAATACATTTTATGGAGAGGACCAACTCTGACCAAACTTTGTGGTACTTTATGTTCCCACTAGTCCTTCCCTATTATCCGAGTTGGTCACTCCTCTTTGGTATTATTTAGATGGTATTGTAGCAACAGATATGTCCCCTCATATAAGTAAAAAAGAAGATAAGAGAAGATAAAAAAGAGAGAGATTAAAATCACATGTGATATACATTCAAAACAATATACTAAAAACAAGAATTCAATCTAAAAACCTCTTTAATTCAAAATCAGCATTGTGACCGTTAGGTTTCAGTGAATTTAAGTCAAAAATCCAGCGCATCTCATTTTGGGCCAAACTTTTTTCTAGATCTCTATTTTTCCAGCTGGATTTGACTTGCTGGATGCCTAAATATCTAATGATGTGTCCCTCGCACTTATTGTGTACTTTGGTGAAATGCTCTGAAAATGGATGACTATCCAGGCACTTGCGGATGTTATACACATACTCCGCCATTCTAGTTTTTAGGGGCCTGGATGTCTTACCCACATATATTAGCCCACATTTACACTCAAGGAGATAGATGATGTTTCTTGAGTGACAAGTGATGAAGTCTCTGATCTTATACTTCTTTCCATTCACTGTGAACTCAGTGAATTTCCGTGGTATATCTTTTTTGGTTTTGTCCGACACATCAGACAAGCACCACACCTATGGAAACCCTGGTTACACATTCTGGCCAAGGATTTTTCTGGCAGGCTACTCTTGACCAATCGGTCTTTCAGGGATTGGGCTTTTTTGTAAATGAACGTGGGCTTATCAGGAATAATTTTTCCAATGACAGGATCATCCTGCAGAATTTTCCAGTTTTGTTTAAAGATGCTTTCAATTTTTTTGTGGTGTGCACCGTATTTGGTAACAAAGGCCCATTCATATGGGTTTCTGCTTGTTTCAAGGGGTGTCTTTTCTTTTAAGAGGTCTTTTCTATCTGTGCATTGGACCTGTTTCTCTGCTTTATCCAAAGTGGATTCTGGATATCCCTTTTCCCGGAAGCGATCCCCCATCTCTTTCATTTGTACCTCAAGTACCTTTGGGTCTGTGCAGTTTCTTTTAAGTCGCTTATACTGGCCTATAGGGTTATTATCCAGCCATTTGTAATGATGTTCACTGTCTATATTAATATAAGCATTGGAGTCTGTGGGTTTCTGATGAGTTTTTGTACATATGTATTCTCCCGCAATATAGATCTTTAAGTCTAAAAAGACAATCTCCTTTTTGCTTTGGGAAAAAGTTAAATGCCTCTCCAAATGAAAAAAATATCGTCAATAAACCTCCACCATGATTTCATTTGGAGAGGCATACAAGAAAGCCTACCCCCATTTTTAGAGTTTCTTAATCAAAATGATTTTAACATCCATTTAACTTTTTCCCAAAGCACAATGCTGATTTTGAATTAAAGTGGTTTTTAGATTGAATTCTTGTTTTTAGTATATTGTTTTGAATGTATATCACATGTGATTTTAATCTCTCTCTTTTTTATCTTCTGTTATCTTCTTTTTTACCTATATGAGGGGACATATCTGTTGCTACAATACCATCTAAATAATACCAAAGAGGAGTGACCAACTCGGGTAATAGGGAAGGACTAGTGGGAACATAAAGTACCACAAAGTTTGGTCAGAGTTGGTCCTCTCCATAAAATGTATTAGAAGAACATGATGGGATCCTGATCTCATAATGAATCTCTGTGACACCAACAATATGGAGAAAAAGAACCTTTCCAGTAACAAAGATGGCCGACGGGGATTTAATAAAGATAATTCAACAATAGAAGTTCAAACTGAATTTAACAACCTACTACTCAATATGGTACTTTATGGACAGCATAGGCCCAGAGGGAAGAATCAACCAAAAAGATCGAATACAGATGCGATTGCGGCGCCTGGGGGAATACTTCCGGTGACGCACTGGAACGCAAACTGAGACACTTCCGGCCGGCGGTGGAACGCAGAGTTCATCACTTCCGGCGGGACGAGCCGGCGAGATGCGGCGCTCCCTGGAAACACAGGTGTCAGGACTAAAGACCATTTGTGGGGGTATAAAAGAGCCACCCAGCCTTACACCCTCAATCCAAAAACTTGAGAAAGGTCAAAGGCAATTGACCGAAACGCATTGTATCTGGATTGAGGACTGGACAAAGGAGCGGTGACATCGTTGAAAGGATCCAGAAGCTGATTCCTGCCCCATGCGGTGGTGCCGGGCTATATCAGCGCCGGACCAGCATTGCTTTCCTTAAGCTAGCCCACCGCGGGGCCACCAGATGGTGAGAGATTGATTACCAACTCATTGCACAAGCACTTTAACCAAGTCACTGCCTCCCAGTCCATGCTGCATTCATCATATACCTTTTTTTTTTTTGTCTTCATGTTTTTAATTTGTTTTTAAACAAGTACATTGCTCATGCATGTCAATGTGTTTTTATTGTAATAAATGCACTTTATTCATAATCCACTTTGGTTTCATTTAGTACATCCCTCTACCATTATAAAGGATACATCTTACGGTCTGAGCGCCATTGTATGCTGCACATTTCTGTCATTTTTAAAATTTTCCAGGGATTTATGTGTTTGTCCCTCCCGGTACAGTAACAAGGCTGCTCAGTCTGTTTTTATTGTGCAATTCTTGTCAGTGTACACCCTTTTTCTGTAACCACGAAATAAAGAAAGTGCAATAAACTTGTGTGATATATTTATCATATATGGTGAATGAAAATAAATTATTAAAATCAAGGTTCGCTACCTGTGTCGTGTCTTTATTGATCCAAATTTAATGTATCCTAAGCAGGCTGTACTATATTCGTACACTTCATTATATCAGTTATTGGCTTATTAATTATAATTAGCCCAATATTAGGATGCCGAATACTTTATAATATTTATTAATTGTAAACTGATAGTTATATCATTAGTTTGGCAATAGTTCCAAATCTCATTCACTACAATATTCCTTCAGTAGTAGCTTCCCTTATTTCAAGTCAGTCAGTGTAATCTCCTATAGTAACTCTGGCTGTTATAATAAGGTATCATGTGGCTATTGAAGAGAAAGTGTCAGCATGTAAATAAATGCTGAATATTGAGTGAGTTATGTGAATGTATAAGAATATTTAATAGTTCTCCTACTGTTCTATAGATATTGCACATTTATATATATATATATATATATATATCATAATTAGTGCAAACTGTAATGTTCATATATATCCACTATACTAATTATATAAGTGCATTATTCAGATATCTATATAGTGATTGAGTGGGGCTATTAATAAACACAGTTATTTTATTGAAGAGATCACTTTAAGTAGAGAGAGCTATATCCTGCAATAGTTACATTTGTTACAATGAATGCTATGTAACTAATAAGTCACTCCTGCAGCAATAGCTTCCTTTATTATAAACAAATCAGTGTAAATTCCACAGTAGCTGTTGTTATTGTAATAGAATACCGTGTAATTGTTAGAGAAAGCCTTTCATAAAAAAGAGAAAGGAACATCAAGTATATCTCCTTATAAAGAAAAGTACTTATAAGCTCTATAATACCAACTGTGTATTATGTTCATGTGTCCTCGCTGTATTGATTATATATGCGCATTAAATGTGCACTTGTATGTTTTAAATGGGGCTACTGAGAGACACAGTGGTTTTACTGTAGATATTTTAGATGGAGGGAAATGTATCTTTCCACAATGACTGCATTTGTTGTAATGAGCGCCATGTAGCTATTAAATCACAACATTATGTGCCAACCCTATAACTCGGTGATTGTACAGTAATTAGGTTATCCCTATATTTAATTCAACACTGATAGCTTAGTATATATGAGAGCACACAGTTCTGAACAATAAGTTGTTCCTTGACTAGCGTGTCAAGGCTGTAATTAATGCAGGCTGTAATTGCTATTAACTATATATTAATTGAACTGCTGCACAATTGTTGCAGCTGCCAGTAAATCTTATATCATTCAGGTGTCTCCCTATTATCAGAGAGAGCATGCTGTTACTGTATCAGTCTGTACTCAGTAATGTAATTTATTAGCTGGCAGCACAGTATATAGAACTGAAATAATGCTAGCCTAATCTCTCCAAAGGGGTCCCTGTTACTGTAACAATATATCTCTTGTATGGCAACAATAGGGGTTGGGTTAAACTGATACTGATCTGACCTCTCATTACACTCCAAAGAGAGCCTCTATTGCAGTGACACCAGTGGCATAACTACTGCCCCCGCAGCCCTCGCGGTGGCTTGGGGGCGAGGGGCTGCGAGGGCGCCGCCACTGATTTAGAGCAGATTGACATGCATGTCAATCTGCTGTCTCCTCTCCCTCCCTGCTGTAATGGGACACGGAGGGCACAGCGCGCCGCGCGCGCCTCTCCAGTGTCCATCTTGCGTCTCCGTCCGTCTGGTCTAATAATGGAAGTGCCGTTCGTGAGCTCTGATTGGCTCACGAACCGGCACTTCCTTTATTAGACCAGAGAGACGGAGATGCAGGAGGGACATGAGAGAGGCGCGCGCTGTGCCCTCCTTGTCCCTCCTTCACAGCAGCGGGGGGGGACACTGAGGCGGGATATATGGCACAGGGGACACTGAGGGGGCATATATGGCACTGAGGGGGCATGTATGGCACAGGGGGCATGTATGGCACAGGGGGCATATATGGCACTGAGGGGGCATGTATGGCACAGGGGGCACTTAGGGGGCATATATGGCACTGAGGGGGCATGTGTGGCACAGGGGGCACTGAGGGGGCATATATGGCACTGGGGGGGCACTAAGGGGGTATATATGGCACTGGGGGGAAGTATGGGGGCATATATGGCACTGAGGGGGCATATATGGCACTGAGGGGGCATATATGGCACTGAGGGGGTATATATGGCACTGGGGGGGTACTGAGGGGGATATATGGCACTGCATGTGTACCTGGCACATGGGGGGGGGCTATATTTGGCACTGGGGGCACGTGAGCACCTGGCACTGTGGTGGAATATCTGGCACTGGGGGCATATGTGGCAATGGGGGAGGGGGGGCTATATTTGGCACTGGGGGCATGTGAGTACCTGGCACCGTAGGGGAATATGTGGCACTGGGGACATATGTGGCACTGGGAGCACAGCCCTAGCAACAAGCACTACCCCCTAGCAACGAGCATGACACCCAGTGCATGAAACTCCTGGCAACGAGCATGACACCCAGTGCATGAAACACCTGGCAACGAGCATGACACCCTGAGCATGAAAACCCCTGGCACCGTGCATGGAACCAAGAGCATGAAACCCCTGGCAACGAGCAGGTAATTTAAAAGTAATTAGAAGCCTTACTGTAGGACTTAATGTGTAATGGGCATTACGGTGTGTGGCATAATGTATCACGGACATTGCGGTGTGTGTCATAATGTGTCACAGGCATTACGGTGTGTGGCATACTATATCACGTGCATTGTGGTATGTGGTATAATGTCTCAGGGGCACTGCAGTGTGGCATAATGTATAACGGGCATTGCGGTATGTGTCACAGGTATTATGGTGTATGGTATACTATATCACGGGCATTGTGATATGTGGTATAATGCCTCAGGGTCATTGCAGTGTGTGGCATAATGTATCACGGACATTGCGGTTTGTGTCATAATGTGTCGAGCATTACTGTGTGTTGTATACTATATCACGGGCATTGTGGTATGTGGTATAATGTCTCAGGGTCATTGCAGTGTGTGTCATAATGTGTCACAGGCATTGTATGTGCTATAATGTATCAGGGGCATTGCAGTGTGTAGCATAATGTATAACAGGCATTGTGATTCCTGTCGTCATGTGTCACAGGCATTACGGTGTGTGGCATAATGTGTCACAGGCATTACGGTGCGTGGCATAAAGTGTCACAGACATTGTATGTGCTATAATGTATCAGGGGCATTGCAGTGTGTAGCATAATGTATAACCGGCATTGCGATTCCTGTCGTCATGAGTCACAGGCATTACGGTGTGTGGCATAATGTGTCACAGGCATTACGGTGTGTGGCATAATGTGTCACAGGCATTACAGTGTGTGGCATAATGTGTCGGGGGCATTATGGTGTGTGCATATTGTGTCATGTGCATTATTGTGTGTGGCATAATGGCTAAGGCCATTGCAGTATGTGGCATAATGTATACTGGGCATTACTATAAGGAGGAAAAATGGCAAATAATGTAAGGGGCATGAATCAGGATTATTTTTCTTTCCAGTGGTGGCTAACGTCTGGGCGTGCAGGTTGCAAAACTGGGGTATAAGGAAGTCTTTTCCTGCAATACCACGCCCCTTTATGCAAAGCCACGCCCATTCCAATGAAGCCACACATGTTTGTCCCTTCCATAGTGCCAATTATGGGGGATGGGGATTGGGGGGCGCCGAAGAATTTTTTGGCTTGGGGGAGAAAAACTTCTAGTGATGCCACTGAGTGACACTCTGTGTGCAGTATCCCCCACATGCAATGCTACACATTCACAGCCATGAATGTTAAATATTCCTTTCTTATATAAATGAACTATATGCCATAAACTAGTTCTGCTTTTATCTAGATACATTCATTGTATTAAGTATAGTAGGGCCAGGTAGCGGCCATGACGCCGCCGACACGTGTTTCGTGCTATTTAGACTTTTTCAGGTCTGACCCGATTGTTTACCCTGGTTACCCTATATTGGCAACCAGTGTCCAATCGGTTACTCACTAATGGATCATGTGATCCTCCTGGCCAATCGCGCGTCTCCCATGTTAAACATAGGAGACGCGTGAAAGACTTCCTGCCCACAGTTCCCTCTCTCTTACGTCACGTCAATCACGTGACTGGCTCGACCAATGACGATCCTCCCATGTTAAACATAGGAGGAACGTCACAATGGCCTGGCTTGCATGTTAAAGATAGGGGAAAAAACGTCCCGCTTGTGTGGGTACTTGTATTGAATGAAAGCTGGATACTTTGCTTACATAGCATAATAGGAAAGAGAATTGATGGCAAGACTTGTATGTTAATCATTGCTAAATTAAATATGGATATATATTTTTTGCAAGATACTTGTCAGCTGATAAGTTCCCTTCTATAATAGAAATAGGTAAACAGTAATCCATTACCCTGTTCCTTATTGCAATCATCATAGGTATATTCATCTGCCATTTATATTATAGCAGACTAATTTCTTATTATAGTACTTATAAACATATTCCTCTGCTATTCATGTTATAGTAAACTATTAGCATTGAATCAAACCTAAAAGGGTAAATATGATTTCTTTATATGGTTTTCCAATATAAATTAGGTAGTATAGTTAAAATGTATATTCTTTGGTCACATTGTGTTATTCTAGTGCTCTATTACCAATCACTCAGATTTTATCCATTAAATATCCAAAGTAAATAGAAATTTTAGTGGTGATAAGTAAAATTAAATTATGTACCCCAGAGGATATACTATAGGGATATGCTTAATTATCAATATGTGTGAGCTATTGAGCGTGACTAGGTGATGGGATATGTTATCCCTAGATTGTTAAGCCTGTGTATATATATGAATACACAGATATGTGTACAGTGTGATATAATATTAATGAGAACTAGACAGTTGTGCATAATCCAAAAAGGTGTAAAAAATAACCCAAATAAATGTGAAACGTGTCAAACGTGAACGTATTAATATTTTATGAGGGGAATTAATTTCCCCAGATTAAATGAAAAAAGGGGGGGGGGGGGGAAGAAAAATGTAATAATGTGAATTTAGTGATTACAGTAATCATTGGCATATGCCCTGTTATTTAATTAAATTGGTAATAATTGATTGGTGACTCTATATACAGAGATATATAGTATATGGATTATACTGAGTTATGTTGTGGACCACCCGTTGATTCAAATGCTAGGTCTTATCATTTGGAGGTAAGTATAATTTGCTAGGGTATCCGTTATAATACATCAATTAATAAACAATTAGAATAATCGGTCATAGACTACCTAGTAGTTCTAAGTATAGTCAATAAATTATGCTTGTCTCAATTGTTAAGATATAACATTTAAAATAATGGGTGGTCCATAACTAGATAATTGATTTTTATCTTTATTGACTATACTTAGTTTTTAAAATTCATTGAGATGAGTTCCTCTACCATGAATTGAAATATTAGAATTTATAGTTTAGAACTACTAGGTACCGTATTTGCCGGCGTATAAGACGACTGGGCGTATAAGACGACACCCAACATTTCCACTCAAAATATAGAGTTTGTTATATACTCGCCGTATAAGACTACCCCCTCTTCCGCACACCTTCCACACACATGCTGGTGCCATGATAGGGTTGATAGGGGTTTGACTGCTGTACATTTTCTATGCTGTATTGTACTGTACAATGGTGCGGTACTGTGGTTGGCTGTTGGCTGTATACAAAGCCTGATTGGATTGGTCCCTGCTCCCTGTCTGCCCTCCCTGTCTCCCTGTCACTAGCAGCAGTCTATTAATACCAAGTGACATACTGTATATTATGACCGCATGTGCAAGGGGCAGGTCGGAGCGCCGCTGCTTCCCGCCGAGCAGAACGGGCCGGTCACGCCAAAAAGGCTGGCACCCCTGTATCGCTGCTGATGCTCGCCGCAGCCACGCTGATGACCCCCCGCGGCCGCAGTGCATCGGGAGGCCACTATGGCACCCGGCGTATGAAGTGCACCCGGTGTATAAGACGACCCCCCCACTTGGAGGCATGTTTTTCAGAGCAAAAAAGTCATCTTATACGCCGGCAAATACGGTAGTTTTATTATAAGAAAGGAATATTTAACATAGGCTGTGTATCATGGCTGTGAATGTGTAGCATTGCATGTGGGGGATACTGCACACAGAGTGTCACTGCAATAGAGGCTCTCTTTGGAGTGTAATGAGAGGTCAGATCAGTATCAGTTTAACCCAACCCCTATTGTTGCCATACAAGAGATATATTGTTACAGTAACAGGGACCCCTTTGGAGAGATTAGGCTAGCATTATTTCAGTTCTATATACTGTGCTGCCAGCTAATAAATTACATTACTGAGTACAGACTGATACAGTAACAGCATGCTCTCTCTGATAATAGGGAGACACCTGAATGATATAAGATTTACTGGCAGCTGCAACAATTGTGCAGCAGTTCAATTAATATATAGTTAATAGCAATTACAGCCTGCATTAATTACAGCCTTGACACCCTAGTCAAGGAACAACTTATTGTTCAGAACTGTGTGCTCTCATATGTACTAAGCTGTCAGTGGTGAATTAAATATAGGGATAACCTAATTACTGTACAATCACCCAGTTATAGGGTTGGCACATAATGTTGTGATTTAATAACTACATGGCGCTCATTACAACAAATGCAGTCATTGTGGAAAGATACATTTCCCTCCATCTAAAATATCTACAGTAAAACCACTGTGTCTCTCAGTAGCCCCATTTAAAACATACAAGTGCACATTTAATGCGCATATATAATCAATACAGCGGGGACACATGAACATAATACACAGTTGGTATTATAGAGCTTATAAGTACTTTTCTTTATAAGGAGATATACTTGATGTTCCTTTCTCTTTTTTATGAAAGGCTTTCTCTAACAATTACACGGTATTCTATTACAATAACAACAGCTACTGTGGAATTTACACTGATTTGTTTATAATAAAGGAAGCTATTGCTGCAGGAGTGACTTATTAGTTACATAGCATTCATTGTAACAAATGTAACTATTGCAGGAGGATATAGCTCTCTCTACTTAAAGTGATCTCTTCAATAAAAATAACTGTGTTTATTAATAGCCCCACTCAATCACTATATAGATATATGAATAATGCACTTATATAATTGGTATAGTGGATATATATGAACATTACACAGTTTGCACTAATTATGATATATATAAATGTGCAATATCTATAGAACAGTGGGAGAACTATTAAATATTCTTATACATTCACATAACACTCAATATTCAGCATTTATTTACATGCTGACACTTTCTCTTCAATAGCCACATGATACCTTATTATAACAGCTAGAGTTACTATAGGAGAATTACACTAACTGGCTTGAAATAAGTGAAGCTACTACTGAAGGAATATTGTAGTGAATGAGATTTGGAACTATTGCCAAACTAATGATATAACTATCAGTATACAATTAATAAATATTATAAAGTATTCGGCATCCTAATATTGGGCTAATTATAATTAATAAGCCAATAACTGATATAATGAAGTGTACAAATACAGTACAGCCTGTTTAGGATACATTAAATTTGGATCAATAAAGACACGACACAGGTAGCGAACCTTGATTTTAATAATTTATTTTCATTCACCATATATGATAATTATATCACACAAGTTTATTGCACTTTCTTTATTTCGTGGTTAGACAATTTTAACAAATCTATTAAAAGTTAATTTTTAATTTTCATCTGTGCGCCAGCAAAGAGACATTCTTTCCTACTTTTTTTTCCTTGTTTGATAGTGGAATCCCGCATACTCAGTTCTGGCAGAATCTGGAGTTTACTAATCTCCACCTGCATTCCTACCTTCAGTGAGAACCTGTCAGCTTCTTGTGAGCTGCTTCCTGCCCTGGTGTGTTCCTGTGATCCAGTAGCCCTGAGTCCAGAGTCCTGAGTCCTGGTGTCCGGAGCCTGTCATTGATATCTGGCCGGCTTTCCTGTCCTGTGTGCCAGTGTCTGCGGCCTTGAGGTTCCTGTCCACCTGCGTGTATCTACACCAGTGTTGTGAGTAGCGACTTTGCCGTGCCTTATGGCCTTGGCCGTATCATTCTCTTTGTTCTGGCTCTGGGGTTTTCTGCAGAGGTCTCCGCATAAGCTGTCCTTGCCGGTATATGACGGTGTTGTGTAGGCATGTGGACAGCATAGCATTTGTTGTCTTTTGTCTTGGCGGCTGCGCCGCACATACCTTTTGTTAGAGTTCTGTAGTAGCCCCTAACTCTGTGTTTCTGTTTAGTTAGAGGTTCCCCTTGTTCTCGCCCCGTTTCAGTTTACGCCTTGTCTCCAACTAAGACCGGGGCGCATCGGAGTTGGGCAGACCTAATCCGCCCTTCAAACGCGGCTGCCGTGGGCCCAAGCAAACATAGTCTCGCAGGCGTAGACTGACCACGTAGGTGAGACAACGGAGTCAGGGTTTCCATAGGGGTTGCTGCTGCATTATGTTCCTGTACTCGGAGCTTATCCACCCTGTTCCTTGAGTACCGAGTACAGTGAACGCAACAGAGTGGATGGAATTAATACTTGGTTTTGAAAAAAATTCTGTAATCGTAACTTACGTGCAAAATGGTGCAATTCCACTTGTCAGGAGAGGTCATCAAATTTATTGGTAGGTGTAAATGACAGGCCATTGTTAAGAACTTTAATTTTAAGGTTTGTGAGGGTCCGGTTGGAAAGATTGTAAATTAAGTCTTCCTTCTGGAAGTGATGCTTTTGGTTCCTGATGTTTTGTTTGCCCCCACAGGTGGGTCATCCTCTTGTTCTTACGACATCTGAGCTGACAGGGGGGGTCCCTAAAGGGACAATGCCGACATCAGACGGACCACACGAATCGGCGATGATAAATTAATTATCGCTGTCAGATGTAGCAGAATCTTTGTTGCGTGAATCCTTATGTTTGCGCCAAGAGTGTTTGGCCCTGTGATTATACAGCCTATGATTCCGAGGTTCACTGCCGGACAACCACCGATAAACCTTATTAGTCTCGTAATCTTCTCTAACAATCGAATGTTTGTTACATTTAAACCTAATGAGCTCCTTACTGTAATTATCACAATGGGCCAGATGTACTAAGCCTGAAAAGTGATAAATATCACTGTGATAAAGCACCAGCCAATCGGCTCCTTACTGTCATTTTTCAAACACAGCCTGTAACATGGCAGTTAGGAGCCGATTGGCTGGTGCTTTATCACTGTGATATTTATCACTTTTCAGGCTTAGTACATCTCCCCCATTGTGTTTTCATCTTGTGTACCAAGCTTTGATTGGCCTCCAGCAATAAAGTAGCTTTGTGCTCCGTTTCCAATTCCTGTATCTTATCCCTAGTGATTTTTAATTTGCGTCCTGACTCCTCCACCACCAATAAAATCAAATCCAAACTGCATTCATTTAAAATACCCATCCATTTCTTCCATGATACATTTTAGGATTCTGAGCCATAACTAGACTTTTTGGTGCCCTGTGCCAGATAGAGAATTGGCTCCCCCCCATTCTCTTCAATAGGGACATAAGGCACATGACTAATGGGAAAGGGGCATGACAAGATTCATCCCAGAGAAAGGCCATGCTATGATGCTTCTTCCCACTATATATATATATATATATATATATAAGGCACTCACTTTTCCAGCTCATTGGAAAAAGCAAAACAAGCCAGCACTCACGGTTTAGATGAGAAAACTAAGAAGATTTATTCCATATCAAGGCGACAAGTGTACATACAGGCACAGCCCAACAGCTGTTTCAACCGATACAAGTTTTCCTCAGGGGCTATCTGAGCAGTGTCTAGCACAGGGATATAAACATAAATTGGCACCAAAACAGCAAAAAAACAGCATCCAATGGGAGGAGAGGGAGGCGGGACAAGCCCTGTATTTTTATTTTTTTTATGTGAGAAAACGAAGAAGATTTATTCCATATCAAGGCGACAAGTGTACATACAGGCACAGCCCGCGGCTCCCCCGGCTCTCCAGCTCCGTTGTGTCATCGCTAATGTAAACAAAGTCGGCCTAACTGTAGGCATTAAATGGACCAATAGGTCTAACTCAATCATATATCAGAAATGACAGCAGCAGTTAATGGCACAAATGGTGGTGGATGACATTGGAAAGTGTCAATGGACAATATTCAGGTGCCCAGCAGAGCAAAAACTAAACAGCGGCAGAAGAACAGGAAAATGAAGAAAAATCCCATAGGGGCAAAGATGTGGCAGGACGCTATCAGCATCCCTGTGCATAGAGCACCTAAGTGAAATATAAAATGAAAGAAAAGAAATAGAATTAAGGTAGAGCCCACTGTGTGCAGATATTGGATGGATCAAAGGTAGTGCATTAAACAGAAGGGTAAATGGTGCCAAGGGATAGGGGGTAGGAGCACAAGAACGCAGAATAAACAGAGATAACTAAAGGATGCCCATGCTATAGTCCGAGGCCATGAGTGGTCAAGTGATAAAAGTACAGCACCCAGTATTCCCAGACCGTCTCCAGAACTGGTACTGACTGGGCCCAACACTGCTTAGCTTCCAAGATCGGACAGAATTGGACGTCGTCCAGTGTGGTATGGCTGTAGAAAACACTAGAATTCTACATCAAGAGCCGGCAAATGCCTATCCGTAACAGGGCAATGCTGGTGGTGATGGCAGAAAGGTGCCATAGCAGCAAAGTCACTCCCACAACCAAAGTGTACAGCAAAAGTGTACAGCAAAGTCACTCCCACAACCCATGAGGAATGCAAGATAAGTAATCGCATCAATACATCATGCACAATCACTGACACACGGCAGTGTCAAGGGGCTCAAGCAAAAAACTTAGTAGGTGAAAATGCATAATACTGGACACACGGCGGTGTCTAAAGAAATGAAACAAACAAAAGCAAGGGCTGGATCGCTTCACAAGAAACAACCCAACCTAAAGTCTTCATTAAGACCATTGGGAGTCAAAGTGTGTAGTCTGTGAATCCACTGGAGTTCTCTTTGTAGTAACAGCCTGTCTCGGTCACCTCCCCGCTGGAGTGGTGGTATCTGGTCTATAATGCAACATTTAAGTTGGTTGACCCTATGCTGTGCCTCTTTGAAGTGTCTTGCAACTGGTAAGTTCGTGAAGTCTCTCGTGGAATCTGTGGATGCAAGACATTTCTTAATAGAGGAGCGATGTTGGCTGAGTTGTTCTTTAAGCATTCTGCTGGTCTTGCCAACATACAGTCGATTGCATGGACATTTGAGAACATAGACAACAAAGCGGCTGTTGCAATCCAAACTCTGTTTAATTGAATACTCCTTATTGTCAGATGGATTGATGAAGCGGTTGCCCAATAACAGGAATGAACAGTTGGAGCATCCCGTGCATCTATAAACCCCAGGTTTTTTCGTAAGCCAATTAGATGTTCTATTAGTCTTTCTTTGAGAAAAATCAGTCTTGACTAGAAGGTCCTTCAAATAAAGACCCCGTCTGTAGGCAAATCTGGGAATCAAGGAAAGGTCTTTGGTGAGCACTGGATCACTCGCAATCAAGTGCCAGTGTTCCCGAATTTTGTTGCGGATAAAGCCAGAGGCTGTGGTGAATATACTGCTGAAATTTAACCTGTCTTGCTCCATATCAGCAGGACGAACTTTTTTATGTAAAGCATCTTCTCTCCTAATCTGTCCGATCCTAGATAGAGTGTCATCTATCTCCTTCCTGGGATAGCCTCTGTCAAGAAATTGTTGACACATGGACTCCAATGCAGCCGGGATGGCCGTGGGATCCGAGGTAATGCGAATCACCCGCAGTAGTTGTGAAACTACTCTTTTAAGGGGAGCCGGATGGAAGCTTGAATGTAACAGCAAAGTATTTCTATCTGATTCCTTGCTGTAAATGTACGTCAAAAGTTTGTTGTTCTCCTTTTTGATGGAAACATCCAAGAAGTTGATGTGTGTTCTGCTGAAAGTCAGACTAAATCTAATTGTTCCTGGAATTGAATTAAGTTCATTGATGAATGCCAAAAGTTTTTCTTCGCTGCCTTGCCAAATGAAAAATAAGTCATCAATGTAGCGAACATAAAATGACAAAAATTGACCAAAACGAGGATTACCAGAGATATGCACCTGTTCATAGGCCGCCATGAATATATTGGCGTAAGATGGCGCCATATTCGAACCCATAGTGGTCCCCTGTTTCTGTAAATAAAAGCAATTTTCGAAAAGCAAATAATTCTTATTGAGAATAACATCAATGAGCAACAACAAAAAAGACACCGGTGGGCCGAAATAGGCATCATTGTCCGTAAGCAGTTCTCCTTGTGAGTGCAAAATGTTTGTGTAGAGACTCGAGACATCAAGAGTCACCAACAGGGTGTCATTGGTAATATTACGTACTGTTTCAAGTTTCCGCAAGAAATCGGAGGTGTCTTCAATGAAGCTGGCTGTTTGCTTAACCAATAGCTGTAGATAAAAATCAACTACTTGAGATAGAGGTTGATAGAGGGACCCCCTTGCTGATATAATGGGTCGTCCTGGAGGCTGGGAGAGAGATTTATGAATTTCCGGGTGTGTACGAAAAGGGTATCCTGGGGTGTGCAGTGGTCATGAATTCTGCTGTGCTCTTGTTGATATATCCATTATTGATTCCCACCTGAATGATGGAATCTATCTCAACTTTGTAGCTTCCTGTAGGGTCATGGGCAAGTTTATGACAACAAGTGGTGTCAGCCAATAGTTATTGGTTTCCATGGTATAGTAGTCATAGTCCAACAACACAATGCCTCCCCCCTTGTCCGCCGCTCTGATACCCAGTTGAGTGTCATTGCATAGGGACTCAATGGCCTTTCTTTCACCCATCGTGATGTTGTGATGAGATAACTTTTGTTTGGAAACAAAGGGTACAGTGTCTCTCCTGAGAACCCTCATAAAGGTCTGTATAGAAGGATTGACAGATGGGGGATCGAAGGTACTGGGCTTCTTCAGAGGGCACGACTCTACTGATGTCAGTATAAGTTCACAGTTGGTGTTGTTGCTCGAGAAAAAGTCCCTGAGTCGCAACTGCCTGCCCAGTTTGTACAGATCCACTTTCCACTTAAATTCGTCCTGAGTCAATGTCGGGATGAATGAGAGGCCTTTATTAAGAATGGATAATTCATCAGGTGTGAGGGGATGCTTGGAGAGATTGAACATGACTGTTTCTAGTTGTTGCCGTCTTCTTTTTCTCCCACCTCGACGGGTGGGTATAAGGGTTTATTTGAAGGTCGTCTATTTCTTGTCGACCTTGAGAGATAGGTGGTTTGGCCAGATGTAGAAGGAACATCAGAGTCACTATCTGAAGTATGTGACTATCAATGTCAGTGAAAGATTGTTGAGGTCTTCTTCCACCTTGGTACGATGGTTTAAACCTCCTCGACTCACTGCGAGAGTACCAGGGATAAACCCTGTTTTCTCTGTAATCTAATTTGACCTGCTTGTATTTGTTTTTCTTAAACTTGAGCAGATCTCCCTAAAATTTCTCAATATCCTTATTCAGATTGGATAGAAGATCACATTCAGGAGTTTGGATGGCTCTATAGAGATCAGAGGTCTCAAGTTCCAAAATGTCTTTCTTAATGTTTTCTAAATCCGTACCCGCTTGTTCTATCACTAAGAGCATTAAATCGAAAGAACATTTGTTGAGTATGTTGCACCATTTAGTGCAGAAGTCATTATTGTGTCTACCAAGCGTAGGCTGGTTATGTAGTCTGAATCCCCTCAGAATGAATTGTTCCTTATAGTATTGTGAGAGGGTGAGACCATGGAGATGTAATTCAATCTCCCTCTTTTTCAACCTAAGCAGATCGCTTGTGAATTCCTCTGGGCTGTCCTGATGGAATGCCAGAGATTCAGTGTCATCAAATAAAATCCTTTCTGCATCCGCAGTGTCAAATTGTAATATGGACGTTAGTTCCTTGTTTGTAGACATTTGAATCACCAATAGTACTGTGCAAGGGCCAGTGGTGCTGGACTGAGAGACCCCCCTAGGCAACTGTGACGTACATAGTAATCAGAATTGAAACAGCTGTTGGGCTGTGCCTGTATGTACACTTGTCGCCTTGATATGGAATAAATCTTCGTTTTCTCATCCAAACCATAAGTGTTGGCTTGTTTTGCTTTTTCCAATGAGCTGGAAAAGCGAGTGCCTGTATGTTATTTTACTGCCTTGCACCATCTATTCATTCTGTACTATGGTTTTGAGTGCTGTCATTTTTGCTCTTTTATATATATATATATATATAGTGCATCCGGAAAGTATTCACAGTGCTTTACTTTTCCCACGTTTTGTTATGTTACAGCCTTTTTCCAAAATGGAATAAATTAATTTTTTTACCTCAAAACTCTACACACAATACACCATAATGACAACGTGAAAAAAGTTGCTTTGAGATCTTGGCAAATTTTTTGCAAATAAAAAAACTAAGAAATCACATGTACATAAATATTCACAGCCTTTGCTCAATACTTTGTTGATGCACCTTTGGCAGCAATTACAGCCTCAAGTCTTTCTGACTATGATGCCACAAGCTTGGCACACTTATGTTTGGGCAGTTTCACCCATTCCTCTTTGCAGCGCCACTCAGGCTCCATCAGGTTGGATGGGAAGCGTCGGTGCACAACCATTTTCAGATCTCTCCAGAGATGTTCAATCGGATTCAAGATTGGGCTCTGGCTGGTCCACTCAAGGACATTCATAGAGTTGTCCTGAAGCCACTCCTTTCATATCTTGGCTGTGTGCTTAGGGTCGTTGTCCTGCTGAAAGATGAACCGTCACTCCAGTCTAAGGTCAACAGCGCTCTGGAGCAGGTTTTCATCCAGGATGTCTCTGTACATTGGTGCTTTCATCTTTCCCTCTACCCTGACTAGTTTCCCAGTTCCTGCCACTGAAAAACCTCCCCACAGCATGATATGCCACCACCATGCTTCACTGTAGGGATGGTATTGGCCTGGTGATGAGCAGTGACTGGTTTCCTCCAAACATGACACCTGGCATTCACGCCAAAGAGTTCAATCTTTGTCTCATCAGACCAGAGAATTTTGTTTCTTATGGTCTGAGAGTCCTTCAGGTGCATTTTAGCAAACTCCAGGTGGGCTGCCATGTGATTTTTACTAAGGAGTGGCTTCCATCTGGCCACTCTACCATACAGGCTGATTGATGGATTGCTGCAGAGATGGTTGTCCTTCTGGAAGGTTCTCCTCTCTCCACAGAGGAATGCTGTAGGTCTGACAGAGTGCCCATCGGGTTCTTGGTCACCTCCCTGAATAAAGCCCTTCTCCCCCTATTGCTCAGTTTAGATGGCTAGACAGCTGTAGGAAGAGTCCTGGTGGTTCCCAATGTCTTGCATTTACAGATGATGGAGGCCACTGTGCTCATTGGGACCTTCCAAGCAGCCAGTGGCAAATGCAGGATTTGCATGGGAGGGTTTCCAGAACTGGGCGGAGCCAATCATGGGGGTGGGGACTGAGGTGACCCAGTATATGCTGGGTCCGTAAAACTAGTGTGTCTGTGTGTGTGTATATATATATATATCTACACACATATATATATATATATATATATATATATATATACATACACACACACATACATATACACGGGTGGTCTTCAGTATGCCGGCGGTCAGGCTCCCGGCGACCAGCATACCGGCGCCGGGAGCCTGACCGCCGGCATACCGATACTTATTCTCCCTCGTGGGGATCCACGACCCCCCTGGAGGGAGATTAGAATAGTGTGGTGCGCGTAGCGTGGCGAGCGTAGCGAGCCCGCAAGGGGCTCATTTGCGCTCGCCACACTGTTGGCAAGCCGGCGGCAGGCCTCCCGGCGCCGGTATGCTGGTCGCTGGGAGGCCGGCCGCCGGGACATCGTAGTGAACCCATATACACATATACATAGCATATTAAACATGCATACATATATATATATATATATATATATATACACACACATACAGTACACATATATATACACATGTATATATATATATATATATATATATAACATGTGTGTGTGTGTTTATATGTATGTATGTATGTATGTATATACATATGTATATATGTAGGCACATGGATATATATGTACTATAATTAAAATAAAGTAAACTTTTATTGCACTTGCAAGTGCCACCAGGAAGACAGCAGGCTGCAGAGGACGCTAGACAGTCATTAATAATACTCATGCAGCTTTTTTTTTAGTGGAGGGGGGTTTCTGGGTACTCGGAAACCCCCCCCCCTGGGTGCGCCACTGGCAGCAGATATTTTTCTGTACCCTTCCCCAGATTTGTGCCTTGAGACAATTCTGTCTTGGAGGTCTACAGACAATTCCTTTGAATTCATGCTTGGTTTGTACTCAGACATGCACTGTCAAGTGTGAGACCTTATATAGACAGGTGTGTGCCTTTCCAAATCATGTCAGATCAACTGAATTTACCACAGGTTGACCCGAATTAAGCTGTAGGAACATCTAAAGGATGATCAGTGGAAACAGGATGCACTTGAGCTCAATTTTGAGCTTCATGGCAAAGGCTGTGAAAACTTATGTACATGTGATTTCTTAGTTTTTTCTTTTTAATAAATACTTTTTTCACGTTGTCATTATGGGGTATTGTGTGTAGAATTTTGAGGGGGACATTATTTTATTCCATTCTGGAATAAGGCTGCAACATAACAAAACGTGGAAAAAGTGAAGCACTGTAAATACTTTCTGGATGCACTGTATCTATCTATCTATCTATCTATCTATCTATCTATCTATCTATCTATCTATATATCTATATATATGTTCAATAGAAATAAAGTCTCTGCGCCTTCAGTGCTTTGGTGTGAAAACTTCCATCTGTGTATAACCAAAAAATATATATGCGTACCAGAAATATGATCAAGTTGTGCCTGTAGTGGTATCTTTAATTGGTCATCTTCCCTTGTCCTCTTACTCCATGTATAAACGCCCTCAGCGAGGTGTTAAACCACAATTTACATAGGCAGAGAGGGAAGATGTGTCAGCAAAATGCTCTTACTATTATAAAGTGACTTGTGACGTATTTGTGCCAATATATAAAATATTTTTTATATAAAGTGCTCTGTGCCTATAGTGTTTCTATAAACCACTATATTTTATGTGATTTCTAATATGAATAATCAGAATCACTGAGGAAGTCCCAAAAAAGCTGTTAAAGGGACGAAACGCGTTGGGCCAGCTTCCACTACCTGTCCAACGACCTGTACAACAGATAAGCTTATTATTGATTTTTAAATTGTACGATTCCATTGTTTATGTATGTGTGTGATTAAAAATTGTGAAAAACTATATCACACTATTAGCTCCTTTTTTTTCTCTCTTTTTGTTTTTTTTCCATGAGAAAAAAACTTTCTTTATAGAGGTACTAGACTTTGTCAAGGATCACCTCATAGGAGCAGCATCCTTAAAAGGAGTGAGTTATTACCTTCCTTTTATTATTTTATTATTTTTTTTATTCTTTTAGCCACTTGGGTGTGATTCTGATTATTCATATTAAAAATCACATAAAATATAGTGGTTTATAGAAACACTATAGGCACAGAGCACTTTATATAAAAAATATTTTATATATTGGCACAAATACGTCACAAGTCACTTTATAATAGTAAGAGCATTTTGCTGACACATCTTCCCTCTCTGCCTATGTAAATTGTGGTTTAACACCTCGCTGAGGGCGTTTATACATGGAGTAAGAGGACAAGGGAAGATGACCAATTAAAGATACCACTACAGGCACAACTTGATCATATTTCTGGTACGCATATATATTTTTTGGTTATACACAGATGGAAGTTTTCACACCAAAGCACTGAAGGCGCAGAGACTTTATTTCTATTGAACATTTGTATTTATGACTCAGCGAAATATGAGTCAATAAGAAAGTCTACACTGCAGCCCCTACACTTGGGAGTGCTGTTTGGAATTGACGTGAATGGTTATGCACGAATTTTGTTTTTTGTATTTATTGTAAACGTTTAGGTATTAAGCGCTCATTATACACCCTTATTGTACATATCTATATATATATCTATATATATACACACATATATATATATATATATATATATATATAGTTCCAGAAACAAGGGACTTATTAGAGAAATCCAAAAAGACAATGTTTATTAACTCTTAGTGGAAGCCAGTATGGCGGTCAATGTTTCGGTCACAGAACGTGACCTTCCTCAGGACACAATCCCACAAGAGAGACAGGTACATTCACCACATTGACCAGATCCTCCTTATATACCTCTGGTAATCTATTTGAAATAGGCCACGCCTCCCCCCGTCAGTTGCGGGCGGAAATGAAGCCAAAAAATAAGAATTTACTTACCGTAGTGGATGCTGGGGACTCTGTAAGGACCATGGGGAATAGCGGCTCCGCAGGAGACTGGGCACAAATAGAAAGCTTTAGGACTACCTGGTGTGCACTTGCTCCTCCCCCTATGACCCTCCTCCAAGCCTAAGTTAGGATACTGTGCCCGGAAGAGCTGACACAATAAGGAAGGATTTTGAATCCCGGGTAAGACTCATACCAGCCACACCAGTCACACCGTACAACTTGTGATATGAAACCCAGTTAACAGCATGATAACAGAGGAGCCTCTGAATAGATGGCTCACAACAATAACCCGATTAGTTAACAATAACTATGTACAAGTATTGCAGACAATCCGCACTTGGGATGGGCGCCCAGCATCCACTACGGACTACGAGAAATAGAATTATCGGTAAGTAAATTCTTATTTTCTCTGACGTCCTAGTGGATGCTGGGGACTCCGTAAGGACCATGGGGATTATACCAAAGCTCCCAAACCGGCGGGAGAGTGCGGATGACTCTGCAGCACCGAATGAGAAAACTCAAGGTCCTCCTCAGCCAGAGTGTCAAATTTGTAGAATTTTACAAAGGTATTTGACCCTGACCAAGTAGCAGCTCGGCAAGTTGTAAAGCCGAGACCCCTCGGGCAGCCGCCCAAGATGAGCCCACCTTCCTTGTGGAGTGGGCTTTTACAGATTTTGGCTGTGGCAGGCCTGCCACAGAATGCGCAAGCTGAATTGTACTACAAATCCAGCGAGCAATAGTCTGCTTAGAAGCAGGAGCACCCAGCTTGTTGGGTGCGTACAGGATAAACAGCGAGTCAGATTTTCTGACTCCAGCCGTCCTGGAAACATATATTTTCAGGGCCCTGACAACGTCCAGCAACTTGGAGTCCTCCAAGTCCCTAGTAGCTGCAGGCACCACAATAGGCTGGTTCAGGTGAAACGCTGAAACCACCTTAGGGAGAAACTGAGGACGAGTCCTCAATTCCGCCCTGTCCGAATGGAAAATCAGATAAGGGCTTTTACAGGATAAAGCCGCCAATTCCGACACGCGCCTGGCCGAAGCCAGGGCCAACAGCATGACCACTTTGCACGTGAGATATTTTAAATCCACAGATTTAAGTGGTTCAAACCAATGTGATTTTAGGAACCCCAAAACTACATTGAGATCCCAAGGTGCCACTGGAAGCACAAAAGGAGGCTGTATATGCAGCACTCCCTTGACAAACGTCTGAACTTCAGGAACTGAAGCCAGTTCTTTCTGGAAGAAAATCGACGGGGCCGAAATCTGAACCTTAATGGATCCCAAATTTGAGGCCCATAGACACTCCTGTTTGCAGGAAATGCAGGAATCGACCCAGTTGAAATTCCTCCGTCGGGGCCTTCCTGGCCTCGCACCACGCAACATATTTTCGCCAAATGCGGTGATAATGCTTTGCGGTTACATCCTTCCTGGCTTTGATCAGGGTAGGGATGACTTCCTCCGGAATGCCTTTTTCCTTCAGGATCCGTCGTTCAACCGCCATGCCGTCAAACGCAGCCGCGGTAAGTCTTGGAACAGACAGGGTCCCTGCCGGAGCAGGTCCCGTCTTAGAGGTAGAGGCCATGGGTCCTCTGTGAGCATCTCTTGAAGTTCCGGGTACCAAACCCTTCTTGGCCAATCCGGAGCCACGAGTATAGTTCTTACTCCTCTCCGTCGTATAATTCTCAGTACCTTGGGTATGAGAGGCAGAGGAGGGAACACATAAACCGACTGGTACACCCACGGTGTCACTAGAGCGTCCACAGCTATCATGTCCACCTTTGGTCGTTCCCAACGGTTTACAATCATGTGGAAGACTTCTGGGTGAAGTCCCCACTCTCCCGGGTGGAGGTCGTGCCTGCTGAGGAAGTCTGCTTCCCAGTTGTCCACTCCCGGAATAAACACTGCTGACAGTGCTATCACATGATTGTCCGCCCATCGGAGAATCCTTGCAGCTTCTGCCATCGCCCTCCTGCTTCTAGTGCCGCCCTGTCTGTTTACGTGGGCGACCGCCGTGATGTTGTCTGATTGGATCAGTACCGGCTGGTTCTGAAGCAGGGGCCTTGCTTGACTTAGGGCATTGTAAATAGCCCTTAGATCCAGAATATTTATGTGAAGCGAAATTTCCAAGGAAATTTCTTCCTGTTGGCAAGCCGGCGGCAGGCCTCCCGGCACCGGTATGCTGGTCGCTGGGAGGCCGGCCGCCGGGAGATCGTAGTGAACCCATATACACATATACATAGCATATTAAACATGCATACATATATATATATATATATATATATATATACACACACACACATACAGTACACATATATATACACATGTATATATATATATATATATAACATGTGTGTGTGTGTTTATATGTATGTTTGTATGTATGTATATACATATGTATATATGTAGGCACATGGATATATATGTACTATAATTAAAATAAAGTAAACTTTTATTGCACTTGCAAGTGCCACCAGGAAGACAGCAGGCTGCAGAGGACGCTAGACAGTAATTAATAATACTCATGCAGCTTTTTTTTTAGTGGAGGGGGGTTTCTGGGTACTCGGAAACCCCCCTAAGTGCGCCACTGGCAGCAGATATTTTTCTGTACCCTTCCCCAGATTTGTGCCTTGAGACAATTCTGTCTTGGAGGTCTACAGACAATTCCTTTGAATTCATGCTTGGTTTGTACTCAGACATGCACTGTCAAGTGTGAGACCTTATATAGACAGGTGTGTGCCTTTCCAAATCATGTCAGATCAACTGAATTTACCACAGGTTGACCCGAATTAAGCTGTAGGAACATCTAAAGGATGATCAGTGGAAACAGGATGCACTTGAGCTCAATTTTGAGCTTCATGGCAAAGGCTGTGAAATCTTATATAACATATATTTATTATATCATATATTGATATAATGGTTTATGTATTTTAGATCTGCAAATATATTATAATAGGCTTACAAATAGGTGGGCTCATAACAAAAGGGGTGATGTTTAGTACTGGTCCAATCACACAATATGTTATGCGTGGACGTTCCTATTTAATACCTGTGATTGGCTCAGATTTAAGGAGCTATATCTCTACTGTCCAGGAAATATTTCCAGGCAAAGCCTAAATATACTTTACAGAGATATATAATCCTGGCTCATTGAACATATAAGTACTATACTTTATGACTACAAGTCAATTGTCCCAACTTGCAGAGCCTTATATAATATATGCAGATTTCATGTATAACTTTTAGTGATTCCAAAAATGAGTTCAAGACTTGGAATACCAGCTCTATTTTGTCTAGTACATTTATTATAGGTGATACAAAATACAAGATAAGATAACACAATGATAATAAATCTTATAATTTATCTATACTTCCTTAACCATGGTACATACATAAAACACAAACAGTTTTACAAACTTAAACAATTAATACACATACTATACACTTGCAAGAATATGTGAGGGCATAATTCATAGCTACCATCTTAGGATCCTGACTCCCTCTGGACTTCGTTCCTTCCTCCTCTCCTTCTAACTCTCTATCTATCAGACTGCCCCTTTTATCCTATATTCTACCAATTCAAAACTAGTATATCCCCACAGTTTCCAATGGAGTAGATAATTATAGGTTTTGACAGATTCCAAAGTGTAATAAAACGTTCTCTGCTAACTCCGTCCCACGGTGGTGAGCATGTAGGGAATTTGGGATCATAAAATTTGGTATTTCTTTATCCATCAGAGATCTACCTTTGTATGGATGTGTAAACGATCTATTTCGCCTAGGCCCTAGGGTGTTAGCATAAATGATTGTGACCTGTTTATAGTGGGTTTGATCCTGTATTATCATTGCCTCTGGCCAGCAGTATAACTGGACAATAGGCCAGCTGGTTGATATACTTTCTAAAGGTATGAAGATCTTTGATTGTGAATTCCAATGTACCCTGTTCATACCAGTAACTGTTTGCATATTATGAGACCTGAGCTAGGTGACCTATTGACTTTATCCACCAAGTTATAATTATTTATTTGCTGTGTGTGAATCAAGTATACAGTATACATATATCTACATATCATGTAAACTTTGATTTAATTGTACTTGGTATAGCGCAGATCAGACATTAATCCTTTGATTAATACAGATATGAATAATGGCATGGAAGGGATGAATTTGTGTAATGCTCAATGTATTGTGTATTCTGGCTATATGGCTTACACAGAGAAAACCTGTCTCTTACATAATGACCCATAATCTTGCAGTAAAACACACAGAAACACATGCTACTAAATTCTCAAAACATAAGACTAATACATTCAAACCTATTTAAGTTATACCTTACAATAATATAGATATACACACACTCTTAACTGGTTAAAATCACATTGGGTAATAAATCATATTATTTAATTTACATAATTTGTTCTAACTTTGGTACCTACTAAATTATATTGTTATGTAATGGTCTATATGGCAACAGTCGCCCCCTTGTGGCCGTGAGAATTGATGATAATGGCCACACATACATTAACATAATAATTGCTTATATCTTGCATCTACCAGTTTTTCTAGCTTACTGCGTTCCTGCCTTATAAGGCGCTTAAGCCACAATATCAGTGAAATTAAAATGATTAGCAAGATTGTTTGACCGATCAGCAAGCCCTTTAAACCAATCTCCAGCCAGGTGTTTGTCATGGTTATTTCAAAATCTCCATCATGCAGTAATTTATTTAGTGTGGCATCTGCCTTCTCAACCATGTTATTAATTTGAACTATGTGTGTGTCTTTCCTATCCAGGAGTTTCTGTAAATCTAAGGTTAAACTATCTATGTGTATGTTGAACACAGGTATATATTCTCCAAGGTTTGAGATTTCTGGTTCACTATCTATATTTATGTCCTCTTCATAAACGGGGATTGGGGTGATAACCGTCTGACCAATGGTGGTATACTCATGTGGGCTAAAGCAGAAATTTGGGTTTGGCACTGGACATGACTTTTCCCCATACAGGAACTCTCCGTGATTTGTGACTATGCAGTACTGTCCATTCATGTTGTATGTAACCTTCACCGCTGGAGTTCTCCATTTTGTTAGCTGCACTGGACAAGCAATGTCTCTGGCTGTATAGCTGGTTGATGTATTTGGCTTTGCACTGTGTTCAGGTCCTCCCATATCCATATCTTTGCTGGGAATGGTGGCAAGTTCATTTATATCTGTGATTAAGGTACTTGGTTTACTTGATTCTAGGCCGCAGATTGGCGTCTCAATTTCGAAAACGTTGCAGCGACACAAGTATTGGTTTCCCTTGACTGCACAGCAAGCAGTATGTGGAACTTTCCAGGTGTCGTCGACTCGGACCAGTAGTTCTGGTAGGTCCAGCCGCTCTTTGTAAATGTCCTTTTCCAAATATCCAATGGAGTGAACTGTAGACAGTTTGTCAAATAAAGACTTGCTTGGGTCGAACACAGGTAGAGAAATGGTAAAGGAGACATATAGGATATCGCTGACTGCACAAGGTTGCTGCTTGTTGTAACAATGGGGTGAACCTCTATTTGGGTGGGGGGTCACAGTGCCTAAATTCCTAATTGTTGAGATGGGCAGAGGTCTGCAACCATCTCTTGGGGTATTTTCCCCATGCCCAATGTCAGATTGTGAGCAATACCAATTGGTCAGGTTATTATCTCTTAAAATGTCAGGTATTCTACCAGATTGTAGGTCTCTAATTACATGTGTGATTGCGTTGAGGACATAATTACCATATGCAGTGCATATTATTTCTTTCCCCACCTGATTTTGTCTGGCTTCTCTATTGTTCAGTTCAATGATTTCGTTTATCTTGGCTTGGGTCTCTGAAAACAATCTTGCTATATCATGCATGTTATAAACAGTAAATTTTTCTTCACTGGCCAGACCCTCAATGCCCTGCAGGACAGGCTTCAAAACATATTGCCTCTCTTTCTGCTCAAAATTGCCTATGTGTCTGCGGATGACTTCCAAATCCGCCCTATTCCAAATTGACATCCCGGAACCAAACAGTCCAGGGATGGATCCAATGATCCCATCTAAGCTTTGTAATTTCCTGGATCTAAAAATACCTTTTTGGTTAGGGGTTGCCTGTCCTGTGTATGGGTCTTGAGTTCTGCTCTGGTGACAAGCAACAATATCTACTAATAAGGAAGCATAGAATAAAGAAACATTACTATTTACACAATAACCAAATTCTGCCATATTCCATTTTGATAGATTTAGGACTACTAGTACATGTATATATTGTACATTGTTTATCAAGGAACCAGGAATGGAGGTGGCAGTAAGGCCACTTGTGGGTCCTTCACTTGTTGGTGGGCACTCAGCTGTTTTAGTAGATGGCAGTGATTTAGCCTTTGTTGTTGTTGTGGTACTTGGGGGAGTAGGGTCTCTTTTCTGGGACACATTCAGTGTGATACTCCCAGGAACATAAGTCCTCTTTACTGTGGGTGGATTCCCATACATGGGAATGGGGATGATAAAACCATATGTCCAGGTTCCTGTGTCTGTAGGGTTTGCATGGCTAAGCAATAGTGATCCATTTGGAAAAACATGTATTCTACCCATGTAATGTGGTGAGTTTCCTGCGTTTCCATTATCCCAGGCTTTAATTTCTTTGTCTGCTGGGCCCCACCAGGATACCTGTTTCCCTGTTGTGCCTTGTACTGACACTGGAAGGAGGATGGATTCTCCCTCTTTACAGTGAATCGGATTGGCTTCCACTCTAATTGAAATGTTGACCTCACTGGTACACTGGATCTGGAGGCTCACCACGAAGGACAGGACCAAAGTTGGGATTCTCATTTTTCTGTAAAACCAAAACAAAACAAAATAAAATTATAAGAAAGAAAGAGATGCGCTACTCAGTTGACCCTTCTCCTTTGTACAGTTTCATCTGATTGGCATGTACCCATTTGTCCTGCACTTTCTTTGCATCGTTGATTCTTAATTTGTATACTGAGGGACTCAGTCTGTCCACTATTGAAAATGGTCCTCTCCATTTCTTGCCCAGACCATGGTCTGTGGGTCGGAGTTCTAGAAACATGACCCTTTCTCCAACTTCCCAACAATTTTCTCTTACACCTTTGTCAAAATAAGCCTTTGCTTTTCTCTGTGCTTTCCCTAACTGCTGTGCTGCAAACAGATGAACCTCTGTGAGCGCTTTTTGCAGTTTTGTAAGGTACTGATCCATTGACAGTCTATCAATAGTAGGGGTGTGTAGATCTATCCAAAGGTGCTCTGGCAATCTCATTTGCCTGCCTGTCATTAATTCAAAGGGGGTCAATCGGGTCGCTGATGAAGGTGTGGCCCTTATTGCCATTGCCACTAGGGGTAACAAATTATCCCAGTTCTTACCATTTATGCCAACAAACTTTCTCAACATAGTTTTGATCTGTCTGTTGGCACGTTCCACCTGTCCAGAAGATTCAGGATGAAAAGGGACATGGAAGCTTTGTTTTATTCCCAGCATTTCCAGGCATGTTTGCATCACATTACCTGTGAAATGTGAACCTTGGTCTGATTCAACCGATGTTGGAAGGCCCCACCGTGTGAATATCTGATCAACCAGAATTTTTGCTGTGCTCAGAGCTGTGTTACTTTTAGAGGGAAAAATTTCTACCCATTTTGAAAATAGGTCAGTCACAACCAACACGTATTTGTTATTTTTAGCTGTGACAGGCAGAGGGCCCATGTAATCAATTTGTAAGGCATTCCAGGGACCTTCCCTTCTCTGGATTCTCAGTGGAGCATTTATCTTTCTAGGTGCTGGGTTAACTTGGGCACATACCACACAGTTGTCACAGTATTGCTGTACATCTTTTACCATATCTGGCCACCAACCTATTGTTTTTAGTCTCTGCTGTGTCTTTTCTACACCCTGGTGTCCACCTGTGGGGAGGTCGTGTACAAGATATATCATTTCATTCCTGTACTCTTTTGGGACTACCCATGTTGTATCTTCCCCATTGTGGATAAGCATTTCCTTGTCCTCTGTTAGTGTTAGATTTGGTGTGTGTTTTGCCAATGTATTTCCCTCTGTTAAGTCCAACTCCTCATTCCTCAACTTTTGTATGATTTCTTTAATTTCAGGGTCCTGCATTTGGATCTCTGAAATGTCTGGTGCATTTATCATCTCTGGCCTTTTTGCCACTGCACATACAAGAGGGCACACTTTTGGCTCTGGGCTTGCTTTCGGTATCTGCCACAGCTCCCCCTCTTGTGCCCCTTGTTTGGCTAAAAGGTCAGACATTTCATTCTGTTCATGGTGTGGTGATGTAGTTGAATGCCCTTTGACTTTACAGACCCAGGGGACATGTGTTAGACTCTGTGCCAGGGAAACTATGTACTGGAGAAGGTCTGAATATTTAAGAGGGCTTCCATCAGATGAGGTATACTGATGAGTTTGCCAAAAGGGCAAAAATTCAGTAAGGGCATTACACACCCATGCTGAGTCTGAGTACAATGCGATTTCATGTTTGTGGTCTTGGAATAATTCAAGGGCATGTGCTACTGCTGCCAGCTCAGCGTACTGTGCAGATTTTACATTGCAAGATCGAAAAACAGATTGTGGTGTGGTTTGGGGATGCATTATGTACAGACCAAAACCTGCATGGGGTGACCCATGTACATAAAAACATGAACCATCTGTAAAGATCTGGGTGGTTTGTTCAGGGGCTGTAGCCTCCTGTGGCATTGCTCTAAACAAATGTTTTGAATGGTCAGCTGGGAGTAAGTCACATGTGTGTGTCAGTCCCTGGTGGATGGACTGTTAGTTGCCTTCACTGTTATATCTCGATCCTGCAACAAAAGGGCCCAATGTGCTAACCTGGCATTAGAGACATTCCCATCTTTGATTCTGTCTGTGAGGAGGAACCTTGTTGGTGTGTGCGTGGAATGTAAGATGATAGGGTTCAGGCCTATCATGTATGTGAACTGTTTTACTGCCCAAAATGTGGCAAGAAGGTGTTTTTCACACACGGAGTATTTTAATTCCACTGGTGTCAGTAACTTTGATGCATAAGCTATGGGCCTTTGCTGTGCATGTATTTCCTGTGACAGGACTGCAGACATGGCTGTTTCTGTTGCTGCTGTCTCTAAGTGAAAGGGTAACTGTGGGTCTGGATTTGCAAGGGCAGGGGCACTAGCTAGTGCTTCTTTTAATGTTTCTACTGCCTTTGTGTGACTGGGGGTCCATTCCCACTTTACATCCTTTTTGAGGAGAGAATAGAGAGGTGCAGATATTTGTGAAAAATCAGGAATGAAGGACCTAGAGTAATTTACCAACCCCAGGAAGGATCTCAGTGTAGGTATGCTGACAGGAAGGGGTAAACGAAGGATGGTTTTTACCTTATCTGCCGATATTGTTCTCCCATCAGCCGTAACACTGATCCCCAGGAAGGAAACAGATTCCCGTAAAATCTGAGCTTTAGATGGGTTACACTTCAAACCTGCGTCTTTAAGGATGCCAAGGAGTTCTCCCAGTAGCTGAAGATGCTCTTCCTTTGTCTCTGTTGCTAGTAAGAGATCATCTACATACTGCAACAAATTCTTGTGGGAAGAAAAATCAGTTAAAATGTCTCTCATCGTAGTATGGAAAAATGATGGAGAATTATGGAAGCCCTGTGGAAGACACGTAAACGTGTATTGCTTTCCCAGAAATGTGAAGGCAAATTTGTATTGACACTCTTCAGATAGAGGCAGAGACCAAAACCCATTTGAAATGTCTAAAACTGTGAACCATTTATGCTCTGGGCTTAACATTTTTAGAATGTCTGGCATTGACGCAACAGTGGGTGCGCAGCTATGCGTAAGGCCATTAAGTTTGTGGTAGTCAATTGTGAGCCGCCAGGAACCATCCGGTTTCCGTACTGGCCATATTGGCGCATTGTTAGTGGATACACATGGTCTGATTACACGCTGCTCTAACAGAGAGTCAATTGTTTCTTGAATGAAGCTTATGGCCTCCTGTGGGAAATTGTACTGCTTCTGTGGGGGAGGGTCAAGACCACTGACTTCAATCACCTTGTTTACCTTCCCACAGTCATGTTTGTGTTTAGCAAAAGCATCCTGAAACTGTTCAAGTAATGGTAATACCAAATCTTTGTCAGGATGATCAACATTAGCCTTAAGCACATCATATTTCGCATTATTGGGTTTTACAGCAGCAATTACATGGGAATCTGGTATAATTACAACCTCAGGTGTTACATTAGGAGAACTCTGCAGAAGTAAAAGGTTAGTCAGATCCAATATACACCCATTAGGGATCATAAAGTCAGACCCTAATAAATTAGTTTCACTTGGCAGTGAGGCTAATGCAAATGTGTGAATTGCAGATACATCTCCTATTTGTATTTGGAGAGGGTTTGACAGCACTGTATCTACCTTATTCCCTGCAAAGCTTTGGAGATGTATTGTTTTTCCTGCTGACAGAGGAGAGTGATGTGGCTGATCATCATGTAGGATTGATATGGCGGCACCGGTGTCTAGTAACATTGTGTGCTGGTGGCCCCTGACCAGAACCGAGACTTGAGGGCGCCCGCACCTATCTAAAGTGATTGGTGCAACTATCCTTGGGGCCACTGACTGTCAATTTTTCTCCTTTTGTGTGTCAGCTTGCTGCACTTTGTTTGCTTTTTCTAAATTCTCATACTTCTCTTTTATGGCCTGTAGCTGGTGTCTTAGCTCTGTGTAAGTGGGACCCTGGTGTTTAAACTCTGTGTCCTTTCCTCTGTTCCCAAAATGTTGTGAGTAACCCATGTGTCTATTCCAAGCTCCATCATTTGAATGTCCTTGGTATCCTCTACCTCCACCTCTAAAAATGGATCTCTCTTTAAAAATTCCCCCTCTCCTTTGTGACCCTGTGTTCCATCGTGGGTTAAATGGTGTGTTTACCTCCCCTGGAATGTGGGGCCCTTCAACCACCATTGATTTACCTTCTGACTGTAATGCTGCAACCCTCTTTATAACACATTTCTCATTCCTTTCTGCCATCTTACGTTGCTTACTGGCCTGTACTGCTTGAAAGGACCGCTGCATTAATCCCATTATTTTATCATAGCTATGCTTTACGGTATCTATCAAGTGTTCACACTTAGCTTTAATTGTGGGGTGCGAGTTATGCACCAACAAGTTTTTGAAATCTTTGCTGTTTTTCTGACTGTTGTCATTTTTGCTGTTTCCTGCACTGTATGCTGCCCACAATCTATTTGCATATATTAATGGGTTCTCCTCACTTTGCTGTTTGATTTCATATGCAACCATTGTGCCTGCTACTGAAGGGTTAATTATCTTTTGTAGCTCCTCTACAGTTTCTTCATATGTACCTTTACCTTCTTTAATCAAATCTGGCAAAGCACTCCAAGCAGCTAATGGAATTGTTAATTGCAGTACCTTAACCTGATCAGTGAGATTTCTAATTCCTAGAAGTTCACACCTTTGCTGAACATTAGCTGCATGGGAGGTGATGTGTTCTCCTGAACTCATTTTTCCAATCATATCTGCCACTCCCATAAGTGTTTTTATGGGTTGTGGGGGATGATTGGCACTAGGGGCCCTTGAGTGAATGGCCTCTCCTTCACTATTGAATCCCAATAGGGTGTTCCTACTCTCAGTGAGGAATGCTGGCTGTTTATGAGCCCTGTGTGCCTCAATTTCTGTCTGTACTTCTTCATCACTACTATCTGTGCCTATTAATATAGAGCACTCCCTATTCGCCGCTGATTCTGCAAACTCTCCCATTGCTATGGGTACCCTGAGGGTAGATTCAGTAGAATTCCCCTCTCCCCAGCAGTCCTCTCTGTCCTCATGATTTGTGTCCCATTGTTCTCTTTCATATGCATAGATAGGAAATGGGGCAGTGGCTGCAGTTCCTATCCTAATGTTTGCAGCAATATGTCCTTTCAGAACAGATATCTCTTGCATAAGCTGCATCTCCCTGTCCATACAAGGGGCATGGTCAATCGCTTTCCCTTTCATACATTCTGTGAGCTGTCCCTGCATAACTTTATATGCACTTATTATCTCATCTCTCTCTGTTGTAACCTCTGTTAGAGCTCTCCTACATTCTGTGGATTCCCTCTGAGCATTTTTATGTTTCTGTAACACTTCATCCTGGGAGATTTTACCCATGTCATTAAGTGTTGTTAAAGTTTTAATTTGGATATTTAGCTGATCTATTTTTTCTTTGCTTTCTGTTTCTTTTAAATTAGATTCTTCTCTGCATTTTTGTAGGGTTTTAGCTAAACTGCTTAATTTAGCATCCATAGCCAAACAGGCTGCATACAAGCCTGCGATGGCTAGTCCTTTCTGTTTCCTTTTCTTTGATGATTTAATTTCATCATCAAACAAACCCTGGACATAGCTCCATGGGTTTTCTTTTAATTTGGCATCACAAGCAAAGTCTGTACACTTTTGCTTTGTGATGTATTTCACTACAATGCTGTCTATATTTGACATTGTAGCCATTTTACAGATTTATTCCCTTTCGTTATATGTATTCTATCACTGAGAATTACAAATTTTAAGTATTTGGGAACAATATTTCCTATATTTTGCACGTGGTATCCTCCCTTATCTGTTCGCTAGCCTGATAAGTTAAACTCTAACACCCGTGTTTTTAATTTCTTACTTTAGGCCTTTAAAAAAAAAAAAGTTTCTCTAGTCATTTGCAACCTATTCCACTGTGATCTTGTATTTTGCCCAGCAAGCTTATAGCCCTTGTGCTGCTCCTAAATATTGTATTTAGTCAAAATCGATACTGAATAATTCCAAGTCCCTTCGTGGTCGCCAATGTTGATTTATGGAATCTTATATAACATATATTTATTATATCATATATTGATATAATGGTTTATGTATTTTAGATCTGCAAATATATTATAATAGGCTTACAAATAGGTGGGCTCATAACAAAAGGGGTGATGTTTAGTACTGGTCCAATCACACAATATGTTATGCGTGGACGTTCCTATTTAATACCTGTGATTGGCTCAGATTTAAGGAGCTATATCTCTACTGTCCAGGAAATATTTCCAGGCAAAGCCTAAATATACTTTACAGAGATATATAATCCTGGCTCATTGAACATATAAGTACTATACTTTATGACTACAAGTCAATTGTCCCAACTTGCAGAGCCTTATATAATATATGCAGATTTCATGTATAACTTTTAGTGATTCCGAAAATGAGTTCAAGACTTGGAATACCAGCTCTATTTTGTCTAGTACATTTATTATAGGTGATACAAAATACAAGATAAGATAACACAATGATAATAAATCTTATAATTTATCTATACTTCCTTAACCATGGTACATACATAAAACACAAACAGTTTTACAAACTTAAACAATTAATACACATACTATACACTTGCAAGAATATGTGAGGGCATAATTCATAGCTACCGTCTTAGGATCCTGACTCCCTCTGGACTTCGTTCCTTCCTCCTCTCCTTCTAACTCTCTATCTATCAGACTGCCCCTTTTATCCTATATTCTACCAATTCAAAACTAGTATATCCCCACAGTTTCCAATGGAGTAGATAATTATAGGTTTTGACAGATTCCAAAGTGTAATAAAACGTTCTCTGCTAACTCCGTCCCACGGTGGTGAGCATGTAGGGAATTTGGGATCATAAAATTTGGTATTTCTTTATCCATCAGAGATCTACCTTTGTATGGATGTGTAAACGATCTATTTCGCCTAGGCCCTAGGGTGTTAGCATAAATGATTGTGACCTGTTTATAGTGGGTTTGATCCTATATTATCATTGCCTCTGGCCAGCAGTATAACTGGACAATAGGCCAGCTGGTTGATATACTTTCTAAAGGTATGAAGATCTTTGATTGTGAATTCCAATGTACCCTGTTTATACCAGTAACTGTTTGCATATTATGAGACCTGAGCTAGGTGACCTATTGACTTTATCCACCAAGTTATAATTATTTATTTGCTGTGTGTGAATCAAGTATACAGTATACATATATCTACATATCATGTAAACTTTGATTTAATTGTACTTGGTATAGCGCAGATCAGACATTAATCCTTTGATTAATACAGATATGAATAATGGCATGGAAGGGATGAATTTGTGTAATGCTCAATGTATTGTGTATTCTGGCTATATGGCTTACACAGAGAAAACCTGTCTCTTACATAATGACCCATAATCTTGCAGTAAAACACACAGAAACACATGCTACTAAATTCTCAAAACATAAGACTAATACATTCAAACCTATTTAAGTTATACCTTACAATAATATAGATATACACACACTCTTAACTGGTTAAAATCACATTGGGTAATAAATCATATTATTTAATTTACATAATTTGTTCTAACTTTGGTACCTACTAAATTATATTGTTATGTAATGGTCTATATGGCAACAGTCGCCCCCTTGTGGCCGTGAGAATTGATGATAATGGCCACACATACATTAACATAATAATTGCTTATATCTTGCATCTACCAGTTTTTCTAGCTTACTGCGTTCCTGCCTTATAAGGCGCTTAAGCCACAATATCAGTGAAATTAAAATGATTAGCAAGATTGTTTGACCGATCAGCAAGCCCTTTAAACCAATCTCCAGCCAGGTGTTTGTCATGGTTATTTCAAAATCTCCATCATGCAGTAATTTATTTAGTGTGGCATCTGCCTTCTCAACCATGTTATTAATTTGAACTATGTGTGTGTCTTTCCTATCCAGGAGTTTCTGTAAATCTAAGGTTAAACTATCTATGTGTATGTTGAACACAGGTATATATTCTCCAAGGTTTGAGATTTCTGGTTCACTATCTATATTTATGTCCTCTTCATAAACGGGGATTGGGGTGATAACCGTCTGACCAATGGTGGTATACTCATGTGGGCTAAAACAGAAATTTGGGTTTGGCACTGGACATGACTTTTCCCCATACAGGAACTCTCCGTGATTTGTGACTATGCAGTACTGTCCATTCATGTTGTATGTAACCTTCACCGCTGGAGTTCTCCATTTTGTTAGCTGCACTGGACAAGCAATGTCTCTGGCTGTATAGCTGGTTGATGTATTTGGCTTTGCACTGTGTTCAGGTCCTCCCATATCCATATCTTTGCTGGGAATGGTGGCAAGTTCATTTATATCTGTGATTAAGGTACTTGGTTTACTTGATTCTAGGCCGCAGATTGGCGTCTCAATTTCGAAAACGTTGCAGCGACACAAGTATTGGTTTCCCTTGACTGCACAGCAAGCAGTATGTGGAACTTTCCAGGTGTCGTCGACTCGGACCAGTAGTTCTGGTAGGTCCAGCCGCTCTTTGTAAATGTCCTTTTCCAAATATCCAATGGAGTGAACTGTAGACAGTTTGTCAAATAAAGACTTGCTTGGGTCGAACACAGGTAGAGAAATGGTAAAGGAGACATATAGGATATCGCTGACTGCACAAGGTTGCTGCTTGTTGTAACAATGGGGTGAACCTCTATTTGGGTGGGGGGTCACAGTGCCTAAATTCCTAATTGTTGAGATGGGCAGAGGTCTGCAACCATCTCTTGGGGTATTTTCCCCATGCCCAATGTCAGATTGTGAGCAATACCAATTGGTCAGGTCATTATCTCTTAAAATGTCAGGTATTCTACCAGATTGTAGGTCTCTAATTACATGTGTGATTGCGTTGAGGACATAATTACCATATGCAGTGCATATTATTTCTTTCCCCACCTGATTTTGTCTGGCTTCTCTATTGTTCAGTTCAATGATTTCGTTTATCTTGGCTTGGGTCTCTGAAAACAATCTTGCTATATCATGCATGTTATAAACAGTAAATTTTTCTTCACTGGCCAGACCCTCAATGCCCTGCAGGACAGGCTTCAAAACATATTGCCTCTCTTTCTGCTCAAAATTGCCTATGTGTCTGCGGATGACTTCCAAATCCGCCCTATTCCAAATTGACATCCCGGAACCAAACAGTCCAGGGATGGATCCAATGATCCCATCTAAGCTTTGTAATTTCCTGGATCTAAAAATACCTTTTTGGTTAGGGGTTGCCTGTCCTGTGTATGGGTCTTGAGTTCTGCTCTGGTGACAAGCAACAATATCTACTAATAAGGAAGCATAGAATAAAGAAACATTACTATTTACACAATAACCAAATTCTGCCATATTCCATTTTGATAGATTTAGGACTACTGGTACATGTATATATTGTACATTGTTTATCAAGGAACCAGGAATGGAGGTGGCAGTAAGGCCACTTGTGGGTCCTTCACTTGTTGGTGGGCACTCAGCTGTTTTAGTAGATGGCAGTGATTTAGCCTTTGTTGTTGTTGTGGTACTTGGGGGAGTAGGGTCTCTTTTCTGGGACACATTCAGTGTGATACTCCCAGGAACATAAGTCCTCTTTACTGTGGGTGGATTCCCATACATGGGAATGGGGATGATAAAACCATATGTCCAGGTTCCTGTGTCTGTAGGGTTTGCATGGCTAAGCAATAGTGATCCATTTGGAAAAACATGTATTCTACCCATGTAATGTGGTGAGTTTCCTGCGTTTCCATTATCCCAGGCTTTAATTTCTTTGTCTGCTGGGCCCCACCAGGATACCTGTTTCCCTGTTGTGCCTTGTACTGACACTGGAAGGAGGATGGATTCTCCCTCTTTACAGTGAATCGGATTGGCTTCCACTCTAATTGAAATGTTGACCTCACTGGTACACTGGATCTGGAGGCTCACCACGAAGGACAGGACCAAAGTTGGGATTCTCATTTTTCTGTAAAACCAAAACAAAACAAAATAAAATTATAAGAAAGAAAGAGATGCGCTACTCAGTTGACCCTTCTCCTTTGTACAGTTTCATCTGATTGGCATGTACCCATTTGTCCTGCACTTTCTTTGCATCGTTGATTCTTAATTTGTATACTGAGGGACTCAGTCTGTCCACTATTGAAAATGGTCCTCTCCATTTCTTGCCCAGACCATGGTCTGTGGGTCGGAGTTCTAGAAACATGACCCTTTCTCCAACTTCCCAACAATTTTCTCTTACACCTTTGTCAAAATAAGCCTTTGCTTTTCTCTGTGCTTTCCCTAACTGCTGTGCTGCAAACAGATGAACCTCTGTGAGTGCTTTTTGCAGTTTTGTAAGGTACTGATCCATTGACAGTCTATCAATAGTAGGGGTGTGTAGATCTATCCAAAGGTGCTCTGGCAATCTCATTTGCCTGCCTGTCATTAATTCAAAGGGGGTCAATCGGGTCGCTGATGAAGGTGTGGCCCTTATTGCCATTGCCACTAGGGGTAACAAATTATCCCAGTTCTTACCATTTATGCCAACAAACTTTCTCAACATAGTTTTGATCTGTCTGTTGGCACGTTCCACCTGTCCAGAAGATTCAGGATGAAAAGGGACATGGAAGCTTTGTTTTATTCCCAGCATTTCCAGGCATGTTTGCATCACATTACCTGTGAAATGTGAACCTTGGTCTGATTCAACCGATGTTGGAAGGCCCCACCGTGTGAATATCTGATCAACCAGAATTTTTGCTGTGCTCAGAGCTGTGTTACTTTTAGAGGGAAAAATTTCTACCCATTTTGAAAATAGGTCAGTCACAACCAACACGTATTTGTTATTTTTAGCTGTGACAGGCAGAGGGCCCATGTAATCAATTTGTAAGGCATTCCAGGGACCTTCCCTTCTCTGGATTCTCAGTGGAGCATTTATCTTTCTAGGTGCTGGGTTAACTTGGGCACATACCACACAGTTGTCACAGTATTGCTGTACATCTTTTACCATATCTGGCCACCAACCTATTGTTTTTAGTCTCTGCTGTGTCTTTTCTACACCCTGGTGTCCACCTGTGGGGAGGTCGTGTACAAGATATATCATTTCATTCCTGTACTCTTTTGGGACTACCCATGTTGTATCTTCCCCATTGTGGATAAGCATTTCCTTGTCCTCTGTTAGTGTTAGATTTGGTGTGTGTTTTGCCAATGTATTTCCCTCTGTTAAGTCCAACTCCTCATTCCTCAACTTTTGTATGATTTCTTTAATTTCAGGGTCCTGCATTTGGATCTCTGAAATGTCTGGTGCATTTATCATCTCTGGCCTTTTTGCCACTGCACATACAAGAGGGCACACTTTTGGCTCTGGGCTTGCTTTCGGTATCTGCCACAGCTCCCCCTCTTGTGCCCCTTGTTTGGCTAAAAGGTCAGACATTTCATTCTGTTCATGGTGTGGTGATGTAGTTGAATGCCCTTTGACTTTACAGACCCAGGGGACATGTGTTAGACTCTGTGCCAGGGAAACTATGTACTGGAGAAGGTCTGAATATTTAAGAGGGCTTCCATCAGATGAGGTATACTGATGAGTTTGCCAAAAGGGCAAAAATTCAGTAAGGGCATTACACACCCATGCTGAGTCTGAGTACAATGCGATTTCATGTTTGTGGTCTTGGAATAATTCAAGGGCATGTGCTACTGCTGCCAGCTCAGCGTACTGTGCAGATTTTACATTGCAAGATCGAAAAACAGATTGTGGTGTGGTTTGGGGATGCATTATGTACAGACCAAAACCTGCATGGGGTGACCCATGTACATAAAAACATGAACCATCTGTAAAGATCTGGGTGGTTTGTTCAGGGGCTGTAGCCTCCTGTGGCATTGCTCTAAACAAATGTTTTGAATGGTCAGCTGGGAGTAAGTCACATGTGTGTGTCAGTCCCTGGTGGATGGACTGTTAGTTGCCTTCACTGTTATATCTCGATCCTGCAACAAAAGGGCCCAATGTGCTAACCTGGCATTAGAGACATTCCCATCTTTGATTCTGTCTGTGAGGAGGAACCTTGTTGGTGTGTGCGTGGAATGTAAGATGATAGGGTTCAGGCCTATCATGTATGTGAACTGTTTTACTGCCCAAAATGTGGCAAGAAGGTGTTTTTCACACACGGAGTATTTTAATTCCACTGGTGTCAGTAACTTTGATGCATAAGCTATGGGCCTTTGCTGTGCATGTATTTCCTGTGACAGGACTGCAGACATGGCTGTTTCTGTTGCTGCTGTCTCTAAGTGAAAGGGTAACTGTGGGTCTGGATTTGCAAGGGCAGGGGCACTAGCTAGTGCTTCTTTTAATGTTTCTACTGCCTTTGTGTGACTGGGGGTCCATTCCCACTTTACATCCTTTTTGAGGAGAGAATAGAGAGGTGCAGATATTTGTGAAAAATCAGGAATGAAGGACCTAGAGTAATTTACCAACCCCAGGAAGGATCTCAGTGTAGGTATGCTGACAGGAAGGGGTAAACGAAGGATGGTTTTTACCTTATCTGCCGATATTGTTCTCCCATCAGCCGTAACACTGATCCCCAGGAAGGAAACAGATTCCCGTAAAATCTGAGCTTTAGATGGGTTACACTTCAAACCTGCGTCTTTAAGGATGCCAAGGAGTTCTCCCAGTAGCTGAAGATGCTCTTCCTTTGTCTCTGTTGCTAGTAAGAGATCATCTACATACTGCAACAAATTCTTGTGGGAAGAAAAATCAGTTAAAATGTCTCTCATCGTAGTATGGAAAAATGATGGAGAATTATGGAAGCCCTGTGGAAGACACGTAAACGTGTATTGCTTTCCCAGAAATGTGAAGGCAAATTTGTATTGACACTCTTCAGATAGAGGCAAAGACCAAAACCCATTTGAAATGTCTAAAACTGTGAACCATTTATGCTCTGGGCTTAACATTTTTAGAATGTCTGGCATTGACGCAACAGTGGGTGCGCAGCTATGCGTAAGGCCATTAAGTTTGCGGTAGTCAATTGTGAGCCGCCAGGAACCATCCGGTTTCCGTACTGGCCATATTGGCGCATTGTTAGTGGATACACATGGTCTGATTACACGCTGCTCTAACAGAGAGTCAATTGTTTCTTGAATGAAGCTTATGGCCTCCTGTGGGAAATTGTACTGCTTCTGTGGGGGAGGGTCAAGACCACTGACTTCAATCACCTTGTTTACCTTCCCACAGTCATGTTTGTGTTTAGCAAAAGCATCCTGAAACTGTTCAAGTAATGGTAATACCAAATCTTTGTCAGGATGATCAACATTAGCCTTAAGCACATCATATTTCGCATTATTGGGTTTTACAGCAGCAATTACATGGGAATCTGGTATAATTACAACCTCAGGTGTTACATTAGGAGAACTCTGGAGAAGTAAAAGGTTAGTCAGATCCAATATACACCCATTAGGGATCATAAAGTCAGACCCTAATAAATTAGTTTCACTTGGCAGTGAGGCTAATGCAAATGTGTGAATTGCAGATACATCTCCTATTTGTATTTGGAGAGGGTTTGACAGCACTGTATCTACCTTATTCCCTGCAAAGCTTTGGAGATGTATTGTTTTTCCTGCTGACAGAGGAGAGTGATGTGGCTGATCATCATGTAGGATTGATATGGCGGCACCGGTGTCTAGTAACATTGTGTGCTGGTGGCCCCTGACCAGAACCGAGACTTGAGGGCGCCCGCACCTATCTAAAGTGATTGGTGCAACTATCCTTGGGGCCACTGACTGTCAATTTTTCTCCTTTTGTGTGTCAGCTTGCTGCACTTTGTTTGCTTTTTCTAAATTCTCATACTTCTCTTTTATGGCCTGTAGCTGGTGTCTTAGCTCTGTGTAAGTGGGACCCTGGTGTTTAAACTCTGTGTCCTTTCCTCTGTTCCCAAAATGTTGTGAGTAACCCATGTGTCTATTCCAAGCTCCATTATTTGAATGTCCTTGGTATCCTCTACCTCCACCTCTAAAAATGGATCTCTCTTTAAAAATTCCCCCTCTCCTTTGTGACCCTGTGTTCCATCGTGGGTTAAATGGTGTGTTTACCTCCCCTGGAATGTGGGGCCCTTCAACCACCATTGGTTTACCTTCTGACTGTAATGCTGCAACCCTCTTTATAACACATTTCTCATTCCTTTCTGCCATCTTACGTTGCTTACTGGCCTGTACTGCTTGAAAGGACCGCTGCATTAATCCCATTATTTTATCATAGCTATGCTTTACGGTATCTATCAAGTGTTCACACTTAGCTTTAATTGTGGGGTGCGAGTTATGCACCAACAAGTTTTTGAAATCTTTGCTGTTTTTCTGACTGTTGTCATTTTTGCTGTTTCCTGCACTGTATGCTGCCCACAATCTATTTGCATATATTAATGGGTTCTCCTCACTTTGCTGTTTGATTTCATATGCAACCATTGTGCCTGCTACTGAAGGGTTAATTATCTTTTGTAGCTCCTCTACAGTTTCTTCATATGTACCTTTACCTTCTTTAATCAAATCTGGCAAAGCACTCCAAGCAGCTAATGGAATTGTTAATTGCAGTACCTTAACCTGATCAGTGAGATTTCTAATTCCTAGAAGTTCACACCTTTGCTGAACATTAGCTGCATGGGAGGTGATGTGTTCTCCTGAACTCATTTTTCCAATCATATCTGCCACTCCCATAAGTGTTTTTATGGGTTGTGGGGGATGATTGGCACTAGGGGCCCTTGAGTGAATGGCCTCTCCTTCACTATTGAATCCCAATAGGGTGTTCCTACTCTCAGTGAGGAATGCTGGCTGTTTATGAGCCCTGTGTGCCTCAATTTCTGTCTGTACTTCTTCATCACTACTATCTGTGCCTATTAATATAGAGCACTCCCTATTCGCCGCTGATTTTGCAAACTCTCCCATTGCTATGGGTACCCTGAGGGTAGATTCAGTAGAATTCCCCTCTCCCCAGCAGTCCTCTCTGTCCTCATGATTTGTGTCCCATTGTTCTCTTTCATATGCATAGATAGGATATGGGGCAGTGGCTGCAGTTCCTATCCTAATGTTTGCAGCAATATGTCCTTTCAGAACAGATATCTCTTGTATAAGCTGCATCTCCCTGTCCATACAAGGGGCATGGTCAATCGCTTTCCCTTTCATACATTCTGTGAGCTGTCCCTGCATAACTTTATATGCACTTATTATCTCATCTCTCTCTGTTGTAACCTCTGTTAGAGCTCTCCTACATTCTGTGGATTCCCTCTGAGCATTTTTATGTTTCTGTAACACTTCATCCTGGGAGATTTTACCCATGTCATTAAGTGTTGTTAAAGTTTTAATTTGGATATTTAGCTGATCTATTTTTTCTTTGCTTTCTGTTTCTTTTAAATTAGATTCTTCTCTGCATTTTTGTAGGGTTTTAGCTAAACTGCTAAATTTAGCATCCATAGCCAAACAGGCTGCATACAAGCCTGCAATGGCTAGTCCTTTCTGTTTCCTTTTCTTTGATGATTTAATTTCATCATCAAACAAACCCTGGACATAGCTCCATGGGTTTTCTTTTAATTTGGCATCACAAGCAAAGTCTGTACACTTTTGCTTTGTGATGTATTTCACTACAATGCTGTCTATATTTGACATTGTAGCCATTTTACAGATTTATTCCCTTTCGTTATATGTATTCTATCACTGAGAATTACAAATTTTAAGTATTTGGGAACAATATTTCCTATATTTTGCACGTGGTATCCTCCCTTATCTGTTCGCTAGCCTGATAAGTTAAACTCTAACACCCGTGTTTTTAATTTCTTACTTTAGGCCTTTAAAAAAAAAAAAAGTTTCTCTAGTCATTTGCAACCTATTCCACTGTGATCTTGTATTTTGCCCAGCAAGCTTATAGCCCTTGTGCTGCTCCTAAATATTGTATTTAGTCAAAATCGATACTGAATAATTCCAAGTCCCTTCGTGGTCGCCAATGTTGATTTATGGAATCTTATATAACATATATTTATTATATCATATATTGATATAATGGTTTATGTATTTTAGATCTGCAAATATATTATAATAGGCTTACAAATAGGTGGGCTCATAACAAAAGGGGTGATGTTTAGTACTGGTCCAATCACACAATATGTTATGCGTGGACGTTCCTATTTAATACCTGTGATTGGCTCAGATTTAAGGAGCTATATCTCTACTGTCCAGGAAATATTTCCAGGCAAAGCCTAAATATACTTTACAGAGATATATAATCCTGGCTCATTGAACATATAAGTACTATACTTTATGACTACAAGTCAATTGTCCCAACTTGCAGAGCCTTATATAATATATGCAGATTTCATGTATAACTTTTAGTGATTCCGAAAATGAGTTCAAGACTTGGAATACCAGCTCTATTTTGTCTAGTACATTTATTATAGGTGATACAAAATACAAGATAAGATAACACAATGATAATAAATCTTATAATTTATCTATACTTCCTTAACCATGGTACATACATAAAACACAAACAGTTTTACAAACTTAAACAATTAATACACATACTATACACTTGCAAGAATATGTGAGGGCATAATTCATAGCTACCGTCTTAGGATCCTGACTCCCTCTGGACTTCGTTCCTTCCTCCTCTCCTTCTAACTCTCTATCTATCAGACTGCCCCTTTTATCCTATATTCTACCAATTCAAAACTAGTATATCCCCACAGTTTCCAATGGAGTAGATAATTATAGGTTTTGACAGATTCCAAAGTGTAATAAAACGTTCTCTGCTAACTCCGTCCCACGGTGGTGAGCATGTAGGGAATTTGGGATCATAAAATTTGGTATTTCTTTATCCATCAGAGATCTACCTTTGTATGGATGTGTAAACGATCTATTTCGCCTAGGCCCTAGGGTGTTAGCATAAATGATTGTGACCTGTTTATAGTGGGTTTGATCCTATATTATCATTGCCTCTGGCCAGCAGTATAACTGGACAATAGGCCAGCTGGTTGATATACTTTCTAAAGGTATGAAGATCTTTGATTGTGAATTCCAATGTACCCTGTTCATACCAGTAACTGTTTGCATATTATGAGACCTGAGCTAGGTGACCTATTGACTTTATCCACCAAGTTATAATTATTTATTTGCTGTGTGTGAATCAAGTATACAGTATACATATATCTACATATCATGTAAACTTTGATTTAATTGTACTTGGTATAGCGCAGATCAGACATTAATCCTTTGATTAATACAGATATGAATAATGGCATGGAAGGGATGAATTTGTGTAATGCTCAATGTATTGTGTATTCTGGCTATATGGCTTACACAGAGAAAACCTGTCTCTTACATAATGACCCATAATCTTGCAGTAAAACACACAGAAACACATGCTACTAAATTCTCAAAACATAAGACTAATACATTCAAACCTATTTAAGTTATACCTTACAATAATATAGATATACACACACTCTTAACTGGTTAAAATCACATTGGGTAATAAATCATATTATTTAATTTACATAATTTGTTCTAACTTTGGTACCTACTAAATTATATTGTTATGTAATGTTCTATATGGCAACAACACACATACAGTACACATATATATACACATGTATATATATATATATATAACATGTGTGTGTGTGTTTATATGTATGTATGTATGTATATACATATGTATATATGTAGGCACATGGATATATATGTACTATAATTAAAATAAAGTAAACTTTTATTGCACTTGCAAGTGCCACCAGGAAGACAGCAGGCTGCAGAGGACGCTAGACAGTCATTAATAATACTCATGCAGCTTTTTTTTTAGTGGAGGGGGGTTTCTGGGTACTCGGAAACCCCCCCTGGGTGCGCCACTGGCAGCAGATATTTTTCTGTACCCTTCCCCAGATTTGTGCCTTGAGACAATTCTGTCTTGGAGGTCTACAGACAATTCCTTTGAATTCATGCTTGGTTTGTACTCAGACATGCACTGTCAAGTGTGAGACCTTATATAGACAGGTGTGTGCCTTTCCAAATCATGTCAGATCAACTGAATTTACCACAGGTTGACCCGAATTAAGCTGTAGGAACATCTAAAGGATGATCAGTGGAAACAGGATGCACTTGAGCTCAATTTTGAGCTTCATGGCAAAGGCTGTGAAAACTTATGTACATGTGATTTCTTAGTTTTTTCTTTTTAATAAATACTTTTTTCACGTTGTCATTATGGGGTATTGTGTGTAGAATTTTGAGGGGGACATTATTTTATTCCATTCTGGAATAAGGCTGCAACATAACAAAACGTGGAAAAAGTGAAGCACTGTAAATACTTTCTGGATGCACTGTATCTATCTATCTATCTATCTATCTATCTATATATATATCTATATATATGTTCAATAGAAATAAAGTCTCTGCGCCTTCAGTGCTTTGGTGTGAAAACTTCCATCTGTGTATAACCAAAAAATATATATGCGTACCAGAAATATGATCAAGTTGTGCCTGTAGTGGTATCTTTAATTGGTCATCTTCCCTTGTCCTCTTACTCCATGTATAAACGCCCTCAGCGAGGTGTTAAACCACAATTTACATAGGCAGAGAGGGAAGATGTGTCAGCAAAATGCTCTTACTATTATAAAGTGACTTGTGACGTATTTGTGCCAATATATAAAATATTTTTTATATAAAGTGCTCTGTGCCTATAATGTTTCTATAAACCACTATATTTTATGTGATTTCTAATATGAATAATCAGAATCACTGAGGAAGTCCCAAAAAAGCTGTTAAAGGGACGAAACGCGTTGGGCCAGCTTCCACTACCTCTCCAACGACCTGTACAACAGATAAGCTTATTATTGATTTTTAAATTGTACGATTCCATTGTTTATGTATGTGTGTGATTAAAAATTGTGAAAAACTATATCACACTATTAGCTCCTTTTTTTTTCTCTCTTTTTGTTTTTTTCCATGAGAAAAAAACTTTCTTTATAGAGGTACTAGACTTTGTCAAGGATCACCTCATAGGAGCAGCATCCTTAAAAGGAGTGAGTTATTACCTTCCTTTTATTATTTTTTTTTTTTTTTATTCTTTTAGCCACTTGGGTGTGATTCTGATTATTCATATTAGAAATCACATAAAATATTAGCGTAGCGGACGCTGTATCAAGAGCGAGCCGCTTGAGCGACACAAACGCTCGCGAGAATACGCTGTTGGTATCGGGCACACTATAGGTGAGCGACTACCGTAATGCTACGCTATCAGATTGGCGTCTCAATTTCGAAAACGTTGCAGCGACCCAAGTATTGGTTTCCCTTGACTGCACAGCAAGCAGTATGTGGAACTTTCCAGGTGTCGTCGACTCGGACCAGTAGTTCTGGTAGGTCCAGCCGCTCTTTGTAAATGTCCTTTTCCAAATATCCAATGGAGTGAACTGTAGACAGTTTGTCAAATAAAGACTTGCTTGGGTCGAACACAGGTAGAGAAATGGTAAAGGAGACATATAGGATATCGCTGACTGCACAAGGTTGCTGCTTGTTGTAACAATGGGGTGAACCTCTATTTGGGTGGGGGGTCACAGTGCCTAAATTCCTAATTGTTGAGATGGGCAGAGGTCTGCAACCATCTCTTGGGGTATTTTCCCCATGCCCAATGTCAGATTGTGAGCAATACCAATTGGTCAGGTCATTATCTCTTAAAATGTCAGGTATTCTACCAGATTGTAGGTCTCTAATTACATGTGTGATTGCGTTGAGGACATAATTACCATATGCAGTGCATATTATTTCTTTCCCCACCTGATTTTGTCTGGCTTCTCTATTGTTCAGTTCAATGATTTCGTTTATCTTGGCTTGGGTCTCTGAAAACAATCTTGCTATATCATGCATGTTATAAACAGTAAATTTTTCTTCACTGGCCAGACCCTCAATGCCCTGCAGGACAGGCTTCAAAACATATTGCCTCTCTTTCTGCTCAAAATAGCCTATGTGTCTGCGGATGACTTCCAAATCCGCCCTATTCCAAATTGACATCCCGGAACCAAACAGTCCAGGGATGGATCCAATGATCCCATCTAAGCTTTGTAATTTCCTGGATCTAAAAATACCTTTTTGGTTAGGGGTTGCCTGTCCTGTGTATGGGTCTTGAGTTCTGCTCTGGTGACAAGCAACAATATCTACTAATAAGGAAGCATAGAATAAAGAAACATTACTATTTACACAATAACCAAATTCTGCCATATTCCATTTTGATAGATTTAGGACTACTGGTACATGTATATATTGTACATTGTTTATCAAGGAACCAGGAATGGAGGTGGCAGTAAGGCCACTTGTGGGTCCTTCACTTGTTGGTGGGCACTCAGCCGTTTTAGTAGATGGCAGTGATTTAGCCTTTGTTGTTGTTGTGGTACTTGGGGGAGTAGGGTCTCTTTTCTGGGACACATTCAGTGTGATACTCCCAGGAACATAAGTCCTCTTTACTGTGGGTGGATTCCCATACATGGGAATGGGGATGATAAAACCATATGTCCAGGTTCCTGTGTCTGTAGGGTTTGCATGGCTAAGCAATAGTGATCCATTTGGAAAAACATGTATTCTACCCATGTAATGTGGTGAGTTTCCTGCGTTTCCATTATCCCAGGCTTTAATTTCTTTGTCTGCTGGGCCCCACCAGGATACCTGTTTCCCTGTTGTGCCTTGTACTGACACTGGAAGGAGGATGGAGTCTCCCTCTTTACAGTGAATCGGATTGGCTTCCACTCTAATTGAAATGTTGACCTCACTGGTACACTGGATCTGGAGGCTCACCACGAAGGACAGGACCAAAGTTGGGATTCTCATTTTTCTGTAAAACCAAAACAAAACAAAATAAAATTATAAGAAAGAAAGAGATGCGCTACTCAGTTGACCCTTCTCCTTTGTACAGTTTCATCTGATTGGCATGTACCCATTTGTCCTGCACTTTCTTTGCATCGTTGATTCTTAATTTGTATACTGAGGGACTCAGTCTGTCCACTATTGAAAATGGTCCTCTCCATTTCTTGCCCAGACCATGGTCTGTGGGTCGGAGTTCTAGAAACATGACCCTTTCTCCAACTTCCCAACAATTTTCTCTTACACCTTTGTCAAAATAAGCCTTTGCTTTTCTCTGTGCTTTCCCTAACTGCTGTGCTGCAAACAGATGAACCTCTGTGAGTGCTTTTTGCAGTTTTGTAAGGTACTGATCCATTGACAGTCTATCAATAGTAGGGGTGTGTAGATCTATCCAAAGGTGCTCTGGCAATCTCATTTGCCTGCCTGTCATTAATTCAAAGGGGGTCAATCGGGTCGCTGATGAAGGTGTGGCCCTTATTGCCATTGCCACTAGGGGTAACAAATTATCCCAGTTCTTACCATTTATGCCAACAAACTTTCTCAACATAGTTTTGATCTGTCTGTTGGCACGTTCCACCTGTCCAGAAGATTCAGGATGAAAAGGGACATGAAAGCTTTGTTTTATTCCCAGCATTTCCAGGCATGTATGCATCACATTACCTGTGAAATGTGAACCTTGGTCTGATTCAACCGATGTTGGAAGGCCCCACCGTGTGAATATCTGATCAACCAGAATTTTTGCTGTGCTCAGAGCTGTGTTACTTTTAGAGGGAAAAATTTCTACCCATTTTGAAAATAGGTCAGTCACAACCAACACGTATTTGTTATTTTTAGCTGTGACAGGCAGAGGGCCCATGTAATCAATTTGTAAGGCATTCCAGGGACCTTCCCTTCTCTGGATTCTCAGTGGAGCATTTATCTTTCTAGGTGCTGGGTTAACTTGGGCACATACCACACAGTTGTCACAGTATTGCTGTACATCTTTTACCATATCTGGCCACCAACCTATTGTTTTTAGTCTCTGCTGTGTCTTTTCTACACCCTGGTGTCCACCTGTGGGGAGGTCGTGTACAAGATATATCATTTCATTCCTGTACTCTTTTGGGACTACCCATGTTGTATCTTCCCCATTGTGGATAAGCATTTCCTTGTCCTCTGTTAGTGTTAGATTTGGTGTGTGTTTTGCCAATGTATTTCCCTCTGTTAAGTCCAACTCCTCATTCCTCAACTTTTGTATGATTTCTTTAATTTCAGGGTCCTGCATTTGGATCTCTGAAATGTCTGGTGCATTTATCATCTCTGGCCTTTTTGCCACTGCACATACAAGAGGGCACACTTTTGGCTCTGGGCTTGCTTTCGGTATCTGCCACAGCTCCCCCTCTTGTGCCCCTTGTTTGGCTAAAAGGTCAGACATTTCATTCTGTTCATGGTGTGGTGATGTAGTTGAATGCCCTTTGACTTTACAGACCCAGGGGACATGTGTTAGACTCTGTGCCAGGGAAACTATGTACTGGAGAAGGTCTGAATATTTAAGAGGGCTTCCATCAGATGAGGTATACTGATGAGTTTGCCAAAAGGGCAAAAATTCAGTAAGGGCATTACACACCCATGCTGAGTCTGAGTACAATGCGATTTCATGTTTGTGGTCTTGGAATAATTCAAGGGCATGTGCTACTGCTGCCAGCTCAGCGTACTGTGCAGATTTTACATTGCAAGATCGAAAAACAGATTGTGGTGTGGTTTGGGGATGCATTATGTACAGACCAAAACCTGCATGGGGTGACCCATGTACATAAAAACATGAACCATCTGTAAAGATCTGGGTGGTTTGTTCAGGGGCTGTAGCCTCCTGTGGCATTGCTCTAAACAAATGTTTTGAATGGTCAGCTGGGAGTAAGTCACATGTGTGTGTCAGTCCCTGGTGGATGGACTGTTAGTTGCCTTCACTGTTATATCTCGATCCTGCAACAAAAGGGCCCAATGTGCTAACCTGGCATTAGAGACATTCCCATCTTTGATTCTGTCTGTGAGGAGGAACCTTGTTGGTGTGTGCGTGGAATGTAAGATGATAGGGTTCAGGCCTATCATGTATGTGAACTGTTTTACTGCCCAAAATGTGGCAAGAAGGTGTTTTTCACACACGGAGTATTTTAATTCCACTGGTGTCAGTAACTTTGATGCATAAGCTATGGGCCTTTGCTGTGCATGTATTTCCTGTGACAGGACTGCAGACATGGCTGTTTCTGTTGCTGCTGTCTCTAAGTGAAAGGGTAACTGTGGGTCTGGATTTGCAAGGGCAGGGGCACTAGCTAGTGCTTCTTTTAATGTTTCTACTGCCTTTGTGTGACTGGGGGTCCATTCCCACTTTACATCCTTTTTGAGGAGAGAATAGAGAGGTGCAGATATTTGTGAAAAATCAGGAATGAAGGACCTAGAGTAATTTACCAACCCCAGGAAGGATCTCAGTGTAGGTATGCTGACAGGAAGGGGTAAACGAAGGATGGTTTTTACCTTATCTGCCGATATTGTTCTCCCATCAGCCGTAACACTGATCCCCAGGAAGGAAACAGATTCCCGTAAAATCTGAGCTTTAGATGGGTTACACTTCAAACCTGCGTCTTTAAGGATGCCAAGGAGTTCTCCCAGTAGCTGAAGATGCTCTTCCTTTGTCTCTGTTGCTAGTAAGAGATCATCTACATACTGCAACAAATTCTTGTGGGAAGAAAAATCAGTTAAAATGTCTCTCATCGTAGTATGGAAAAATGATGGAGAATTATGGAAGCCCTGTGGAAGACACGTAAACGTGTATTGCTTTCCCAGAAATGTGAAGGCAAATTTGTATTGACACTCTTCAGATAGAGGCAGAGACCAAAACCCATTTGAAATGTCTAAAACTGTGAACCATTTATGCTCTGGGTTTAACATTTTTAGAATGTCTGGCATTGACGCAACAGTGGGTGCGCAGCTATGCGTAAGGCCATTAAGTTTGTGGTAGTCAATTGTGAGCCGCCAGGAACCATCCGGTTTCCGTACTGGCCATATTGGCGCATTGTTAGTGGATACACATGGTCTGATTACACGCTGCTCTAACAGAGAGTCAATTGTTTCTTGAATGAAGCTTATGGCCTCCTGTGGGAAATTGTACTGCTTCTGTGGGGGAGGGTCAAGACCACTGACTTCAATCACCTTGTTTACCTTCCCACAGTCATGTTTGTGTTTAGCAAAAGCATCCTGAAACTGTTCAAGTAATGGTAATACCAAATCTTTGTCAGGATGATCAACATTAGCCTTAAGCACATCATATTTCGCATTATTGGGTTTTACAGCAGCAATTACATGGGAATCTGGTATAATTACAACCTCAGGTGTTACATTAGGAGAACTCTGCAGAAGTAAAAGGTTAGTCAGATCCAATATACACCCATTAGGGATCATAAAGTCAGACCCTAATAAATTAGTTTCACTTGGCAGTGAGGCTAATGCAAATGTGTGAATTGCAGATACATCTCCTATTTGTATTTGGAGAGGGTTTGACAGCACTGTATCTACCTTATTCCCTGCAAAGCTTTGGAGATGTATTGTTTTTCCTGCTGACAGAGGAGAGTGATGTGGCTGATCATCATGTAGGATTGATATGGCGGCACCGGTGTCTAGTAACATTGTGTGCTGGTGGCCCCTGACCAGAACCGAGACTTGAGGGCGCCCGCACCTATCTAAAGTGATTGGTGCAACTATCCTTGGGGCCACTGACTGTCAATTTTTCTCCTTTTGTGTGTCAGCTTGCTGCACTTTGTTTGCTTTTTCTAAATTCTCATACTTCTCTTTTATGGCCTGTAGCTGGTGTCTTAGCTCTGTGTAAGTGGGACCCTGGTGTTTTAAACTCTGTGTCCTTTCCTCTGTTCCCAAAATGTTGTGAGTAACCCATGTGTCTATTCCAAGCTCCATCATTTGAATGTCCTTGGTATCCTCTACCTCCACCTCTAAAAATGGATCTCTCTTTAAAAATTCCCCCTCTCCTTTGTGACCCTGTGTTCCATCGTGGGTTAAATGGTGTGTTTACCTCCCCTGGAATGTGGGGCCCTTCAACCACCATTGGTTTACCTTCTGACTGTAATGCTGCAACCCTCTTTATAACACATTTCTCATTCCTTTCTGCCATCTTACGTTGCTTACTGGCCTGTACTGCTTGAAAGGACCGCTGCATTAATCCCATTATTTTATCATAGCTATGCTTTACGGTATCTATCAAGTGTTCACACTTAGCTTTAATTGTGGGGTGCGAGTTATGCACCAACAAGTTTTTGAAATCTTTGCTGTTTTTCTGACTGTTGTCATTTTTGCTGTTTCCTGCACTGTATGCTGCCCACAATCTATTTGCATATATTAATGGGTTCTCCTCACTTTGCTGTTTGATTTCATATGCAACCATTGTGGCTGCTACTGAAGGGTTAATTATCTTTTGTAGCTCCTCTACAGTTTCTTCATATGTACCTTTACCTTCTTTAATCAAATCTGGCAAAGCACTCCAAGCAGCTAATGGAATTGTTAATTGCAGTACCTTAACCTGATCAGTGAGATTTCTAATTCCTAGAAGTTCACACCTTTGCTGAACATTAGCTGCATGGGAGGTGATGTGTTCTCCTGAACTCATTTTTCCAATCATATCTGCCACTCCCATAAGTGTTTTTATGGGTTGTGGGGGATGATTGGCACTAGGGGCCCTTGAGTGAATGGCCTCTCCTTCACTATTGAATCCCAATAGGGTGTTCCTACTCTCAGTGAGGAATGCTGGCTGTTTATGAGCCCTGTGTGCCTCAATTTCTGTCTGTACTTCTTCATCACTACTATCTGTGCCTATTAATATAGAGCACTCCCTATTCGCCGCTGATTCTGCAAACTCTCCCATTGCTATGGGTACCCTGAGGGTAGATTCAGTAGAATTCCCCTCTCCCCAGCAGTCCTCTCTGTCCTCATGATTTGTGTCCCATTGTTCTCTTTCATATGCATAGATAGGATATGGGGCAGTGGCTGCAGTTCCTATCCTAATGTTTGCAGCAATATGTCCTTTCAGAACAGATATCTCTTGCATAAGCTGCATCTCCCTGTCCATACAAGGGGCATGGTCAATCGCTTTCCCTTTCATACATTCTGTGAGCTGTCCCTGCATAACTTTATATGCACTTATTATCTCATCTCTCTCTGTTGTAACCTCTGTTAGAGCTCTCCTACATTCTGTGGATTCCCTCTGAGCATTTTTATGTTTCTGTAACACTTCATCCTGGGAGATTTTACCCATGTCATTAAGTGTTGTTAAAGTTTTAATTTGGATATTTAGCTGATCTATTTTTTCTTTGCTTTCTGTTTCTTTTAAATTAGATTCTTCTCTGCATTTTTGTAGGGTTTTAGCTAAACTGCTTAATTTAGCATCTATAGCCAAACAGGCTGCATACAAGCCTGCAATGGCTAGTCCTTTCTGTTTCCTTTTCTTTGATGATTTAATTTCATCATCAAACAAACCCTGGACATAGCTCCATGGGTTTTCTTTTAATTTGGCATCACAAGCAAAGTCTGTACACTTTTGCTTTGTGATGTATTTCACTACAATGCAGTCTATATTTGACATTGTAGCCATTTTACAGATTTATTCCCTTTCGTTATATGTATTCTATCACTGAGAATTACAAATTTTAAGTATTTGGGAACAATATTTCCTATATTTTGCACGTGGTATCCTCCCTTATCTGTTCGCTAGCCTGATAAGTTAAACTCTAACACCCGTGTTTTTAATTTCTTACTTTAGGCCTTTAAAAAAAAAAAAGTTTCTCTAGTCATTTGCAACCTATTCCACTGTGATCTTGTATTTTGCCCAGCAAGCTTATAGCCCTTGTGCTGCTCCTAAATATTGTATTTAGTCAAAATCGATACTGAATAATTCCAAGTCCCTTCGTGGTCGCCAATGTTGATTTATGGAATCTTATATAACATATATTTATTATATCATATATTGATATAATGGTTTATGTATTTTAGATCTGCAAATATATTATAATAGGCTTACAAATAGGTGGGCTCATAACAAAAGGGGTGATGTTTAGTACTGGTCCAATCACACAATATGTTATGCGTGGACGTTCCTATTTAATACCTGTGATTGGCTCAGATTTAAGGAGCTATATCTCTACTGTCCAGGAAATATTTCCAGGCAAAGCCTAAATATACTTTACAGAGATATATAATCCTGGCTCATTGAACATATAAGTACTATACTTTATGACTACAAGTCAATTGTCCCAACTTGCAGAGCCTTATATAATATATGCAGATTTCATGTATAACTTTTAGTGATTCCGAAAATGAGTTCAAGACTTGGAATACCAGCTCTATTTTGTCTAGTACATTTATTATAGGTGATACAAAATACAAGATAAGATAACACAATGATAATAAATCTTATAATTTATCTATACTTCCTTAACCATGGTACATACATAAAACACAAAGTTTTACAAACTTAAACAATTAATACACATACTATACACTTGCAAGAATATGTGAGGGCATAATTCATAGCTACCGTCTTAGGATCCTGACTCCCTCTGGACTTCGTTCCTTCCTCCTCTCCTTCTAACTCTCTATCAGACTGCCCCTTTTATCCTATATTCTACCAATTCAAAACTAGTATATCCCCACAGTTTCCAATGGAGTAGATAATTATAGGTTTTGACAGATTCCAAAGTGTAATAAAACGTTCTCTGCTAACTCCGTCCCACGGTGGTGAGCATGTAGGGAATTTGGGATCATAAAATTTGGTATTTCTTTATCCATCAGAGATCTACCTTTGTATGGATGTGTAAACGATCTATTTCGCCTAGGCCCTAGGGTGTTAGCATAAATGATTGTGACCTGTTTATAGTGGGTTTGATCCTATATTATCATTGCCTCTGGCCAGCAGTATAACTGGACAATAGGCCAGCTGGTTGATATACTTTCTAAAGGTATGAAGATCTTTGATTGTGAATTCCAATGTACCCTGTTCATACCAGTAACTGTTTGCATATTATGAGACCTGAGCTAGGTGACCTATTGACTTTATCCACCAAGTTATAATTATTTATTTGCTGTGTGTGAATCAAGTATACAGTATACATATATCTACATATCATGTAAACTTTGATTTAATTGTACTTGGTATAGCGCAGATCAGACATTAATCCTTTGATTAATACAGATATGAATAATGGCATGGAAGGGATGAATTTGTGTAATGCTCAATGTATTGTGTATTCTGGCTATATGGCTTACACAGAGAAAACCTGTCTCTTACATAATGACCCATAATCTTGCAGTAAAACACACAGAAACACATGCTACTAAATTCTCAAAACATAAGACTAATACATTCAAACCTATTTAAGTTATACCTTACAATAATATAGATATACACACACTCTTAACTGGTTAAAATCACATTGGGTAATAAATCATATTATTTAATTTACATAATTTGTTCTAACTTTGGTACCTACTAAATTATATTGTTATGTAATGTTCTATATGGCAACAACACACATACAGTACACATATATATACACATGTATATATATATATATATATATATATATAACATGTGTGTGTGTGTGTTTATATGTATGCATGTATGTATGTATGTATATACATATGTATATATGTAGGCACATGGATATATATGTACTATAATTAAAATAAAGTAAACTTTTATTGCACTTGCAAGTGCCACCAGGAAGACAGCAGGCTGCAGAGGACGCTAGACAGTCATTAATAATACTCATGCAGCTTTTTTTTTAGTGGAGGGGGGTTTCTGGGTACTCGGAAACCCCCCCTGGGTGCGCCACTGGCAGCAGATATTTTTCTGTACCCTTCCCCAGATTTGTGCCTTGAGACAATTCTGTCTTGGATGTCTACAGACAATTCCTTTGAATTCATGCTTGGTTTGTACTCAGACATGCACTGTCAAGTGTGAGACCTTATATAGACAGGTGTGTGCCTTTCCAAATCATGTCAGATCAACTGAATTTACCACAGGTTGACCCGAATTAAGCTGTAGGAACATCTAAAGGATGATCAGTGGAAACAGGATGCACTTGAGCTCAATTTTGAGCTTCATGGCAAAGGCTGTGAAAACTTATGTACATGTGATTTCTTAGTTTTTTCTTTTTAATAAATACTTTTTTCACGTTGTCATTATGGGGTATTGTGTGTAGAATTTTGAGGGGGACATTATTTTATTCCATTCTGGAATAAGGCTGCAACATAACAAAACGTGGAAAAAGTGAAGCACTGTAAATACTTTCTGGATGCACTGTATCTATCTATCTATCTATCTATCTATCTATCTATCTATCTATATATATATCTATATATATGTTCAATAGAAATAAAGTCTCTGCGCCTTCAGTGCTTTGGTGTGAAAACTTCCATCTGTGTATAACCAAAAAATATATATGCGTACCAGAAATATGATCAAGTTGTGCCTGTAGTGGTATCTTTAATTGGTCATCTTCCCTTGTCCTCTTACTCCATGTATAAACGCCCTCAGCGAGGTGTTAAACCACAATTTACATAGGCAGAGAGGGAAGATGTGTCAGCAAAATGCTCTTACTATTATAAAGTGACTTGTGACGTATTTGTGCCAATATATAAAATATTTTTTATATAAAGTGCTCTGTGCCTATAGTGTTTCTATAAACCACTATATTTTATGTGATTTCTAATATGAATAATCAGAATCACTGAGGAAGTCCCAAAAAAGCTGTTAAAGGGACGAAACGCGTTGGGCCAGCTTCCACTACCTGTCCAACGACCTGTACAACAGATAAGCTTATTATTGATTTTTAAATTGTACGATTCCATTGTTTATGTATGTGTGTGATTAAAAATTGTGAAAAACTATATCACACTATTAGCTCCTTTTTTTTTCTCTCTTTTTGTTTTTTTTCCATGAGAAAAAAACTTTCTTTATAGAGGTACTAGACTTTGTCAAGGATCACCTCATAGGAGCAGCATCCTTAAAAGGAGTGAGTTATTACCTTCCTTTTATTATTTTATTATTTTTTTTATTCTTTTAGCCACTTGGGTGTGATTCTGATTATTCATATTAGAAATCACATAAAATATAGTGGTTTATAGAAACACTATAGGCACAGAGCACTTTATATAAAAAATATTTTATATATTGGCACAAATACGTCACAAGTCACTTTATAATAGTAAGAGCATTTTGCTGACACATCTTCCCTCTCTGCCTATGTAAATTGTGGTTTAACACCTCACTGAGGGCGTTTATACATGGAGTAAGAGGACAAGGGAAGATGACCAATTAAAGATACCACTACAGGCACAACTTGATCATATTTCTGGTACGCATATATATTTTTTGGTTATACACAGATGGAAGTTTTCACACCAAAGCACTGAAGGCGCAGAGACTTTATTTCTATTGAACATTTGTATTTATGACTCAGCGAAATATGAGTCAATAAGAAAGTCTACACTGCAGCCCCTACACTTGGGAGTGCTGTTTGGAATTGACGTGAATGGTTATGCACGAATTTTGTTTTTTGTATTTATTGTAAACGTTTAGGTATTAAGCGCTCATTATACACCCTTATTGTACATATCTATATATATATCTATATATATATACACACATATATATATATATATATATATATAGTTCCAGAAACAAGGGACTTATTAGAGAAATCCAAAAAGACAATGTTTATTAACTCTTAGTGGAAGCCAGTATGGCGGTCAACGTTTCGGTCACAGAACGTGACCTTCCTCAGGACACAATCCCACAAGAGAGACAGGTACATTCACCACATTGACCAGATCCTCCTTATATACCTCTGGTAATCTATTTGAAATAGGCCACGCCTCCCCCCGTCAGTTGCGGGCGGAAATGAAGCCAAAAAATAAGAATTTACTTACCGTAGTGGATGCTGGGGACTCCGTAAGGACCATGGGGAATAGCGGCTCCGCAGGAGACTGGGCACAAATAGAAAGCTTTAGGACTACCTGGTGTGCACTTGCTCCTCCCCCTATGACCCTCCTCCAAGCCTCAGTTAGGATACTGTGCCCGGAAGAGCTGACACAATAAGGAAGGATTTTGAATCCCGGGTAAGACTCATACCAGCCACACCAATCACACCGTACAACTTGTGATATGAAACCCAGTTAACAGCATGATAACAGAGGAGCCTCTGAATAGATGGCTCACAACAATAACTCGATTAGTTAACAATAACTATGTACAAGTATTGCAGACAATCCGCACTTGGGATGGGCGCCCAGCATCCACTACGGACTACGAGAAATAGAATTATCGGTAAGTAAATTCTTATTTTCTCTGACGTCCTAGTGGATGCTGGGGACTCCGTAAGGACCATGGGGATTATACCAAAGCTCCCAAACGGGCGGGAGAGTGCGGATGACTCTGCAGCACCGAATGAGAAAACTCAAGGTCCTCCTCAGCCAGAGTGTCAAATTTGTAGAATTTTACAAAGGTATTTGACCCTGACCAAGTAGCAGCTCGGCAAGTTGTAAAGCCGAGACCCCTCGGGCAGCCGCCCAAGATGAGCCCACCTTCTATGTGGAGTGGGCTTTTACAGATTTTGGCTGTGGCAGGCCTGCCACAGAATGCGCAAGCTGAATTGTACTACAAATCCAGCGAGCAATAGTCTGCTTAGAAGCAGGAGCACCCAGCTTGTTGGGTGCGTACAGGATAAACAGCGAGTCAGATTTTCTGACTCCAGCCGTCCTGGAAACATATATTTTCAGGGCCCTGACAACGTCCAGCAACTTGGAGTCCTCCAAGTCCCTAGTAGCTGCAGGCACCACAATAGGCTGGTTCAGGTGAAACGCTGAAACCACCTTAGGGAGAAACTGAGGACGAGTCCTCAATTCCGCCCTGTCCGAATGGAAAATCAGATAAGGGCTTTTACAGGATAAAGCCGCCAATTCCGACACGCGCCTGGCCGAAGCCAGGGCCAACAGCATGACCACTTTGCACGTGAGATATTTTAAATCCACAGATTTAAGTGGTTCAAACCAATGTGATTTTAGGAACCCCAAAACTACATTGAGATCCCAAGGTGCCACTGGAAGCACAAAAGGAGGCTGTATATGCAGCACTCCCTTGACAAACGTCTGAACTTCAGGAACTGAAGCCAGTTCTTTCTGGAAGAAAATCGACGGGGCCGAAATCTGAACCTTAATGGATCCCAAATTTGAGGCCCATAGACACTCCTGTTTGCAGGAAATGCAGGAATCGACCCAGTTGAAATTCCTCCGTCGGGGCCTTCCTGGCCTCGCACCACGCAACATATTTTCGCCAAATGCGGTGATAATGCTTTGCGGTTACATCCTTCCTGGCTTTGATCAGGGTAGGGATGACTTCCTCCGGAATGCCTTTTTCCTTCAGGATCCGTCGTTCAACCGCCATGCCGTCAAACGCAGCCGCGGTAAGTCTTGGAACAGACAGGGTCCCTGCCGGAGCAGGTCCCGTCTTAGAGGTAGAGGCCATGGGTCCTCTGTGAGCATCTCTTGAAGTTCCAGGTACCAAACCCTTCTTGGCCAATCCGGAGCCACGAGTATAGTTCTTACTCCTCTCCGTCGTATAATTCTCAGTACCTTGGGTATGAGAGGCAGAGGAGGGAACACATAAACCGACTGGTACACCCACGGTGTCACTAGAGCGTCCACAGCTATCATGTCCACTGATAAAGCTAAATATTTATCTTACTTAAAACCCTTTAAGAGGTCAAAGAACACAGTACGCTATTTACGTATGGTATACCGTAAGGGTACGCACGTTGCGTAACAATCGCTTAGCCGTAGTCGAGACGCTCGAGCGTCACGTTCGCTTACGGCAAAGGGATCACAGGCAGGCACGCTATAGGCTGCCGACTAGATAAAGCCAAATATTTATCCTATATAACACACTATACAGAGGCTAAGAAACACTGTACGCAACTGGCGCACGAGGTACCATAAGGGTACGCTCTTAGCGTAGCGGACACTGTATCAAGAGCGAGCCGCTTGAGCGACACAAACGCTCGCGAGAATACGCTGTTGGTATCGGGCACACTATAGGTGAGCGACTACCGTAATGCTACGCTATCAGCGTAGCGGACGCTCGAGACCACGAGGAGATCACGAGCGGCGCAGACGCTCAGAAGATAACAATCAGTAGGCCTTGAATGTAACACACAGAAATGATATTCTTATACTGTAAACCCTTTTGTAGTGATAAGGTGAAAATGCAACACAGTGTAAGCTGGTTTACACTAAAGCTGTTTGAGCGATAGAGACGCTCCTATTACCCACTGCAATAAATACACAATACCGGTCTAAGGGTCTAACGCCTTTTAAGGAAATGAATGAACGTTCAAAAAGAATAATACAATACAAGTCATACACTACCAATATAACATAGACTACCTAACCAGATAACTACACAGGAAATACAATATCAGTACAATAACTATATAAGAGAAACGAGAGAGAAAGAGAAGAGAGAGAGAGAGAGATATGGCTCACAATAACAAGAAAGACAATATGATTGCGGAGAAAACTTACGCACAAAGGGGAACGATCGCATGCGCCTCTGGACATCCAGCTCCCGATTATCAGCAATGAGAACCGTTGAAGAGTGAGCTGGATGTGATCGGCTTGTCTATTTATGCCCCACACACAATACAATTCAATGGTCCCTAGAATCTCATTGTTCATTGGACACAGGAATTCGTCTTCGCACTAAAACAAAAGGTCATAGGTTGATTCATACAGGTGGGCTGTGTCTACTTCCAACTGCTCAGGTGGGTGGGAAACTAGGTTTCCCGCCGCATGGATAAGTAAGTGCAAATAATAGTAAATGGACATAAACTTCTTATGTCCATAACTATTCGCACGAGCGATTAATCCGCTTCAAACCAACACCGGAATATTGCTAATTAAATACTCTTCCGATGGATACTAAACACCACTGTATAATCCTTGTCTGACCCCTTGTATCAGAAAAAGAGGGATCTCTCTGTCCACGAACATGCTACATTAACTAAACTTTCAGAATCTATCAAAGGGACCATGATCTACAAAATACATTATATGGTTAAAATATATATCGATTGAGTCGCCCGCTAGACGCATACAAACTCTACCGTAAATGCGCATATCGTGCGCCTGCGGGTGCCCACGAAGGCGAGTATGCGCACGCACGGGAGAGCTCTTGCACGCGCAGCGGGAGCTCGCATGAGGTGCAAATATGGCAGTGTGCATAGTGATATTTTTCTGACTTTGACAGTCCACCCTTTGGCAGTCAACAATAACTGCCACTTCCTAAAACATTTCAAAACGAGAAAAATATATGTCAAGTGTAAATACATTTCCATGATTGGGTAGGGGAGGAGAGGAGGAGGTAGGAAAAGGGTATGACCTAGTGAGATAGCAGAAGCATGTGTGTATGAATCCATGTTTGGGGGGGTCATGTATCATCGTGCCGTACGTGTTTTAAATCAAGCTTCGAGGTATTGCGAAGTATACATTCGAATTCCTTCTTATCCCGTGGTACGGGTCTGTGGATGGGCTGTCAAACTTTACCGAGCTTTCTTCGGCTTTTGGTTGCAACAAAATGGGGGAGCACATTTTAGTTGATGATACATGAATGGGGGAATATGTGATTGCTGATATCTGTGCCGGTATTCCCTATCGCCTATGTGTGTGCTTTACCTGAAGGTTGTAGAGATGAAGATAAGACACAATTATGGTAAATGCAGTGGTATTCTATGTCAGGTTAATGAACATTTTGTCGGTTGAAGTCTTGTTCGGTGTCTGTTGAATGCAGTCTTCTTTGGGCTTTTGCCAATAGGTGTGGGCAAAAGCTTTGTCAATGTCCATAGACTTACAAAAGTGTTGGGCTAGCGTAAATTTAAAATTTCTAGGGAAACTGGGGGTCTATGGCATAGTTCATCAAACATCTGTGTATAAGGTTGTCAAAACTTCTTCTTTAATCCATCAGTTGTCTGTATACAGGATCATCAAATTCCTCGTCCAAGTGGGTCTTTTTACCTTGGAGAAAACGGAAAAACAGGTGAAAGAAACGGACCGTATAATCGCATTTTCATCACATCATTGTCTCTACCGTTGGGTCATAAATCAAATCCATTGGAATTACAATTTCCTCACTCCTTAAACTCATTACCCTGGTTCTACGTTTGCACTTCATTAAAGCCTGACCGCATCTAAATATCAAGCCAATTGATATGACAACACCTAAGATACATAGGAGAAACTTCCCTACATCCATTATGACTCCTTAAGCCCATTCTCCTAAACCAGAGAACCAATTTCGCGGGTTCAACCATGACACCCAACCAGTCAGCTTATTACCCACAGCAGCAAGGGTGAGATTGTGTCTCCTGCGAAATTCCCACTTTAATTGGAGAATATCGTCCATCTTTTGGTCTATGACCTCGACCGGGTCCTCGGTGCTATTCGTAATATATGTGCAGCATTTCACGCCGTACTGCGTTGCCAGTGTGACACAATATCCACCTGTCACTGCCGTGAGATAATTGAGAACCATTCTATGCTGAACCAGTTCTGTTTTATAAGCTTGAAGCTCTCTTCCAGTATACCTAAAAGTGTCATCATACATTTCTGTGATATTGTCTAACAAATTTGCGAGCGCAGATATGTATTTATAATTCAACACTCCTCTGGCGGTGCGAGTGATGTCTAACGCAAGTAGAAACTGAATCCCGGTGGATTCATGGATCATGTCAGAGGCCGGATGCTCTGTTCTTTCTATCAGGTGCCGTTTAACTACGTGCTCGTAATGAGTATGAGTATAAGGAGCTTGGGCAACACGGTGTATATCTTTCATTTTGGCATGTGATACAGTCATTACCTCAGGCAGTACTTTTCCAATATAACACAATCCTTCAGAGTTTGAGGCAAGCCACTTATACGCCTTCCTCCCGCATATGAAATATGCATCATCGGGGAGAACATATGGGACGGAGTAGGACATAACCATATTACACATCTTCCATGTGAAATCTCCTAACCCTAATTCTCCCATCTGTCTAGTACACGTACCAGTTTGTACGATATGTGCACAGTATCCTGGTGATACCTCTCCAACTCTCATAATCCTACTTCCTAGGGTATACCTATATCGGAAATATTCTCCACTACCAGCTATGTGGCGTATAAGTTCTGTATCTGTCGGCATTCTATCTGCTCTATATGAAAAGGTCATGGTTTGGTTACTCCATGACACTTCCCAATTTCCCGGCTTTCGGGGATTGGAAATGTTAAAACATATTAGGGATCTATCCACATGATATTGGTGGAGCTTCAAACTAGGAGGACTGGAGATATTAAACCTCCTGTCCACCGGCCTCCCACCACTTAGCTCAAGTACCTCCCCTATCGTTAAAGGAAATGGTACTAAGCCTGATTTACTATGGCCTTGAGGTACTTGAGAGCATACCCAACAATCTGTCTGATTTAACACATTACCCACTAAGGAGTGATAGTCACTCAATGGATGCCGGTCCATGTGGATATTAAAACTGGACTGACATTTCTTGATACACCCATCCTCAACTACATTGTCACAGAGCCTACAGATACAGTTTTCTTCAGCTAACAATCCTTCACAATTCCTTCTATGGTCTATGTTATCGGATCGTTTTCTGATACTCGCCTTTGCTTGTTGATTATGTTGTTCTTGGAAAACTACGCCTCCATCTCTGTCATCAGAACCCATTCCAGAACCTCTCTCGACCTCCATGGTACTCTCGCCGGAACAGACTGCTCTGGTCAACATCATGGTCAACAGGAAAATCCATATCACAGTCTCTTGGGGCAAGTCCATCTTACAGGAGGAGAAAAGAAGAAATTTGTAATGGGGGTACAAAAAAAACAGTTTGAGGGGGAGAGAAACTTGTTACGATAATTAGTTCTCTAGTCTTGTCTTGTCGTTCTTCTTGTTCTGCTGTCATCTCAAAGGTGCTGTCTCTCAGTCTTCCAAACGAACATTCCAGTGATGCAATATTCCTTCCAAATCAGCGATCTCTGATCTTGCATTACCATTTGTCTAACTGATGGGTGACATACCATCTTTAAAACATGAAAACATGAGTGAGAAGAGAGAAAACAAAAAAAAAACAAAAGAGAGAGAACAATTCATAAAGATATATATTACATAAACCAACAATAAACAACAACAGGGAAAAAGCATTTTCTTTCACACATTTTAAAACATTGTCAGATCATCAGGCTGTCATATCTACATGTCCAATGGTTTCCTTGCGCAGTCCCTCCCACCAGCACCTCCATACTCCACCCTCTGTATCTGGCCAGGATACATTGATGCGGATAGGTCATGCTGGGGTTTGGTAGACTTCTGCAAAGACCAAGTAGATATGCAATGTTTGAGTCCTACCAATAATCGTCAGAGATGGGGAGAGAAAAGAAACATTTCACAGATACATTTACAACGTTTCACCCGGTCATTCCTGTGTCTTCAGGGAATGACCTCCCAATTTATTAACTGTTACCTCAGGCTTACCATCAGTCCTAATGATCACCTTTCCTGATTGCATATCATGGGTGTGGCTCAAAATTCTTCCTATATGATCCCTGTTTATAATTTGGTGTGTCATAACCCTGCTCATATCTTTGTCTAGGGGGTTTATGTGAATTTGGTCTACTTCTTGGTCTACAATCTCTTGCAAAATGACCTTCCTTCTGGCAATTATAACACCTTGTCACCTTTGACTTAACCACAGGGATCTGAGGCTTCTTTGTTTCCCCTTGCTTGATGCTGGTTTGCTCATGCCCAACAGCAGAGTCCCTTAATGCAGTTACTGATTTATCTCTCCAGTATGGATTGGTGATCTGTATCCTTGCTCTCAACACTTCCTTTAAACCATCCATTAGCACAGATACTGCTACTTCTCTGTGCGGTGCACTTGTTTCGATGTTTTCTATACCCGTATACCTAGTCATGTCCCGGTGGAAATAATTAGAAGTACTTTCCTCTTTGTTTTGTCTTATGGAGAAGATTTTGTTCCACTCGACAATGTCTGGGAAATATACTTCTAACTGTCGGTTGATCTGCTTAATACATTCCTGATTGTGTTCCTCCGTACAAGGTACCTCCGTGTCTAATTTACAATCAGCAATAAATTTCGCAGGGTCAACACTGGAGGGCAAACATGCCCTCAGCACTGTCCGCCACTCTTTGTTGGTGGGTTCTGTGGAGTTTCCTAGTTCTTTAACAAACCTTTGACATGCTACTAGATTTTTCCTGGATGGATCAGGAAATTCAGACATAATTGATCTCAATTCCATCCGGGACCAGGGACAGCGCATTGCACTGTCCTTGACGGGAAGGATTCCCTGATCATCAGTCTTCCCATCGGGGACTGTGATCACCCTGACAGGACTAAACTCAATTACATCACCTTGTTTTGGTCTTACAATATGGGGTACATTTGTTTGTGCGTGATATAAAACATTGTACGTACCTGTGGACACGACCTCACCTGACCCTCCGTTAGGGGGTTTGATTATTGCCTTTACCGATTTGGTCGCGTCCACCTGGATGTCTTGTGTGATGGCTGCTGGAAGAGGTGCCGACATCGGGCTGGGCTCACTTTCTTGTTTGTATTCCTGAGGGAAGTTTAACATGGGGTGCAACTTGCATAGGTTAATAGTTGTACATTTAACAGTATTACAATTATCATTGTTATGTTTATTACACTTATTCTTATCATCTATACTACAGTTGCTAAGAGCGTTTTTATTGTTCAACATTGTGCCTTTCTCCGCAACCATAATTCTCTCCATTGCCATGTCTCTCCTCCCAAGATAAGAGTCAGATATGTTAGTTAACTCTCTTTGCAATTCACTTTCCTGTTGCCATAACTGTAAACAATCAAAATGTTTAACTCGTCTCTTTGCTGATTTAATGAGACTTATCCTTCTTCTTAGATTCAGTAACACATCTGTGCTAAAGCTGCCTACTTTTGGGAACTTCTCCCCGTCATATACAGTCATTCTCTCCCATTCATCACATAAAACTTCTGTGTGTGAACCGTATTTTCCACACATTACGTACCTTGCCGACCCGATTGGTCGGTTTATAGAATCAACCCGAACCGAGGTTGATCGCCCCCTTCCTGAACAACTGGCCCCCATAATTTGCAGGTGTTGCTTGCTCTACCTCTGACCTTTATATCAGGGTCTTCAGCGAACCCTTACAAAAAACCAAAATATTCAAAGATAGGTTGACGGTGGTGGTTTACCGAGTACCCCACTTACTCGCCCACGCCGACCAATACGCCCACACACTGATATAGTGCTGGCGTACTCGACCCAGGGCCCCTATGAACCTTTGTTTACTTGAACATGTGAGTGTGATCCGCAGAGCATTAACCCTTTCCAGTAACTGTGGGGTTGTTGGATAATTCCTGAGTGACCAGCGAACTTACCTTTTAAAAATAAAAAATTACACAAATCACGTTAGAATGTACAAATAGCGTTTATGACCCTTTTTGTACACAAATGGTACTAGGTCAAGTTACTAACTAATGCACACAATTACGTGCGGTACAATCGTTCAGTACATAAGCAACTAATCTTATGTACGGAGCGACCAGTGGAATCGACATTCAGCAGCTGCGAATTCCTTCAGCCTGAGCTTTATGGCCTATATGGGTTCCGCTCCAACCCTTCTTGGTGTTGGGCTACTTGACTCTATAGCGGACTTCCTTGTCTGCTGTACCTGGACCTCCTGGTCTGTTATGCGACCTCCTGGTCTGACCTCCTGGTCTGTTACAGTATGACCTCCTGGTCTGCTACACTCTAATGCTCTTTATATGTTTAACAAGGGATGCCTCCCTAGCCACCATGTATGTCACTTACACGTATGTAATTTCACGAGAACTCGATGATTTCTGTGGTTCAATCCCCAAAATTGTAAAAACTTATATAATTGCAAACACTCACTCACCACATGTACACTTTTGTTTCTATTTCTATTTCTGCGCAGAAATTTCTTTCCTTTAGACCAGATGTGTTGTAAATTGGAGAAGGATCTATTAGCTTAAATTTCGGACACTGAAATAGATTTGCGCTATTTATCGCGTTGCCACCTTTTCGCCTGTTACAATAACACTAGCGTGTGATTTAAGTTACGTGGGCGTACCCGGACGCTCCGTTGCATAATATACGCTGCGTGCGTCGGCCTTTGAGTTGCGTACGCGAGTCTCAGCCTTTTGTTAGAGACACGTGTACGCAATGCAGATATCCACCGTAACACAATGTACACGTTTATCAATGTAGATGATCCTCGATCATCTACCGAACACCACACCAATCTCTCCTTGTATCTTTAGGCAGAGCTGCGTGTGTGCTTTGCAATTTATCCCTTAATGTATTACTTTTATACTTTAACTATGAAATAGCGACAAATCCCTCTTAGCACGTTTATCAATTATAAAATGGCAAACAGGAGAGTGATATATGAAAATACACGAATAAAAAGAAATGCAGATATGCGTGTGTGCGTACGCAAGATAGAAATAAACAGTTTTAAAAGACACTAGCGTGTTGTTCTTACCTCCGGTTCCGGATTCCCTCAGCACCCTTTACTAAGCGAAGCAGACGCTTATCCAGACAGCACTGCAAGGAATATGATCTCCCGCCCTTTGCTGATGGATAATGTCTGCTGGAATTACCTAGCAGAGATATGTGAAGGACGGACGAGCCGCCAATTGATAAAGCTAAATATTTATCTTACTTAAAACCCTTTAAGAGGTCAAAGAACACAGTACGCTATTTACGTATGGTATACCGTAAGGGTACGCACGTTGCGTAACAATCGCTTAGCCGTAGTCGAGACGCTCGAGCGTCACGTTCGCTTACGGCAAAGGGATCACAGGCAGGCACGCTATAGGCTGCCGACTAGATAAAGCCAAATATTTATCCTATATAACACACTATACAGAGGCTAATAAACACTGTACGCAACTGGCGCACGAGGTACCGTAAGGGTACGCTCTTAGCGTAGCGGACACTGTATCGGGAGCGAGCCGCTTGAGCGACACAAACGCTCGCGAGAATACGCTGTTGGTATCGGGCACACTATAGGTGAGCGACTACCGTAATGCTACGCTATCAGCGTAGCGGACGCTCGAGACCACGAGGAGATCACGAGCGGCGCAGACGCTCACAAGATAACAATCAGTAGGCCTTGAATGTAACACACAGAAATGATATTCTTATACTGTAAACCCTTTTGTAGTGATAAGGTGAAAATGCAACACAGTGTAAGCTGGTTTACACTAAAGCTGTTTGAGCGATAGAGACGCTCCTATTACCCACTGCAATAAATACACAATACCGGTCTAAGGGTCTAACGCCTTTTAAGGAAATGAATGAACGTTCAAAAAGAATAATACAATACAAGTCATACACTACCAATATAACATAGACTACCTAACCAGATAACTACACAGGAAATACAATATCAGTACAATAACTATATAAGAGAAACGAGAGAGAAAGAGAAGAGAGAGAGAGAGAGATATGGCTCACAATAACAAGAAAGACAATATGATTGCGGAGAAAACTTACGCACAAAGGGGAACGATCGCATGCGCCTCTGGACATCCAGCTCCCGATTATCAGCAATGAGAACCGTTGAAGAGTGAGCTGGATGTGATCGGCTTGTCTATTTATGCCCCACACACAATACAATTCAATGGTCCCTACAATCTCATTGTTCATTGAACACAGGAATTCGTCTTCGCACTAAAACAAAAGGTCATAGGTTGATTCATACAGGTGGGCTGTGTCTACTTCCAACTGCTCAGGTGGGTGGGAAACTAGGTTTCCCGCCGCATGGATAAGTAAGTGCAAATAATAGTAAATGGACATAAACTTCTTATGTCCATAACTATTCGCACGAGCGATTAATCCGCTTCAAACCAACACCGGAATATTGCTAATTAAATACTCTTTCGATGGATACTAAACACCACTGTATAATCCCTGTCTGACTCCTTGTATCAGAAAAAGAGGGATCTCTCTGTCCACGAACATGCTACATTAACTAAACTTTCAGAATCTATCAAAGGGACCATGATCTACAAAATACATTATATGGTTAAAATATATATCGATTGAGTCGCCCGCTAGACGCATACAAACTCTACCGTAAATGCGCATATCGTGCGCCTGCGGGTGCCCGCGAAGGCGAGTATGCGCACGCACGGGAGAGCTCTTGCACGCGCAGCGGGAGCTCGCATGAGGTGCAAATATGGCAGTGTGCATAGTGATATTTTTCTGACTTTGACACCACCTTTGGTCGTTCCCAACGGTTTACAATCATGTGGAAGACTTCTGGGTGAAGTCCCCACTCTCCCGGGTGGAGGTCGTGCCTGCTGAGGAAGTCTGCTTCCCAGTTGTCCACTCCCGGAATAAACACTGCTGACAGTGCTATCACATGATTGTCCGCCCATCGGAGAATCCTTGCAGCTTCTGCCATCGCCCTCCTGCTTCTAGTGCCGCCCTGTCTGTTTACGTGGGCGACCGCCGTGATGTTGTCTGATTGGATCAGTACCGGCTGGTTCTGAAGCAGGGGCCTTGCTTGACTTAGGGCATTGTAAATAGCCCTTAGATCCAGAATATTTATGTGAAGCGAAATTTCCTTGGAAATTTCTTCCCTGTGTGACTGCACCCCAGCCCCGAAGGCTGGCATCCGTGGACACCAGGACCCAGTCCTGTATCCCGAATCTGCGGCCCTCTAGTAGATGAGCCCTCTGCAGCCACCACAGCAGCGACACCCTGTTTCTTGCTGACAGGGTTAACAGCTGTTGTATCTGTAGATGGGACCCGGACCATTTGTCCCACAGGTCCCACTGGAACGTCCTTGCGTGGAACCTTCCGAATGGAATTATGCTTCGTACGAAGCTACCATTTTTCCCAGGACTCGTGTGCATTGATGTACCAACACCTGTCCTGGTTTTAGGATGTCTCTGACTAGAGATGACAACTCCTCAGCTTTTTCCACTGGAAGAAACACTCTTTTCTGGTCTGTGTCCAGAATCATTCCCAGGAACAGAAGACGCGTCGTCGGGACCAGCTGTGACTTTGGAATATTGAGAATCCAGCCGTGCTGTCGTAGCACTTCCCGAGAGAGTGCTACCCCCACTACCAACTGTTCTTTGGACCTCGCCTTTATCCGGAGATCATCCAAGTACGGGATAACAAAAACTTCCTTCTTGCGAAGGAGTATCATCATTTCGGTCATTACCTTGGTAAAGACCTTCGGTGCCGTGGACAACTCCAACGGCAGCGTCTGGAACTGATAGTGACAGTCCTGTACCACACCTCTGAGGTACTCCTGGTGAGAAGGGTAAATGGGGACATGCAGGTACGCATCCTTGATGTCCAGGGAGACCCTGTAATCCCCCTCGTCCAGGCTCGTAATAACCGCCCTGAGCGATTCCATCTTGAACTTGAATCTTCTGATATAAAAAATCCAAGTATTTTAATTTTAAGATGGGTCTCACCGAACCGTTCTGTTTCGGTACCACAACCATTGTGGAATAGTAACCCCTTCCTTGCTGAAGGAAGGGCATCTTGACAATCACTTGTTGTGATTATAGTGTTGAATAGCCATCAACACCGCCTCCCTGGCAGAGGGAGGTGCCGGTAAAGCAGATTTTAGGAAACAGCGGGGGGAAGAACGTCTCGAACTCCAGCCTGTACCCCTGAGATACTACTTGAAGGACCCAGGGATCCCTGTGAGAGAGCCCACTGGGCGCTGAAATTTCTGAGACGGGCCCCCACCGTACCCGGGTCCGCCTGAGCAGCCCCAGCGCCATGCTGTGGACCTACCGGACGCGGGGAGGACTTCTGCTCTTGGGAACTAGCTGTGTGCTGCAGCTTTTTCCTCTACCTTTGCCTCTCGGCAAAAAGGATGAGCCTCTAGCCCTCTTGCTTTTCTGGGGCCGAAAGGACTGTACTTGATGATACGGTGCTTTCTTTTGTTGTGGGGTAACCTGTGGCAACAAAGTCGATTTCCCAGCAGTAGCTGTGGAAACGAGGTCTGAAAAAACCATCCCCAAACAGTTTTACCCCCTTATAGGGCAAACTTCCATGTGCCGATTCAAGTCGGCATCGCCTGACCATTGCCAAGTCCATAACCCCCGTCTGGCGGCAATGGACCTAGCGCTTATTTTTGATGCCAGCCGGCCAATATCCCTCTGTGCATCACGCATGTATAAGACCACGTCTTTTGTATGCTCTATTGTCAGCAAAATATTGTCCCTATCCATAGTTATTTTCCGACAGGGAATCTGACCACGCAGCGGGAGCACTGCACAACCATGCCGAAGCAATGGCTGGTCGCAATATAATGCTCGAGTGTGTGACTATATCTTTTAGGGTAACCTCCTGTTTTCTATCAGCAGGATCCTGCAGGTCGGCCGTATCCGGAGACGGTAGTGCCACCTTTTCTGATAAGCGTGTAAGCGCTGTATCTACCCTATGGGGTGTTTCCCCACGTGACCTATCCTCTGGCGGGAAAGGGTACGCTGCCAATAACCGTTTAGAAATTATCAATTTCTTACTGGGGGAAGACCACGCTTCCTCACACACCTCATTTAATTCCTCAGATGCAGGAAAAACTACTACTAGTTTTCTCTCACCAAACACAATACCCTTTTATGTGGTACCTGGGGTATTATCATAAATGTGTAATACATTTTTCATTGCCTCAATCATGTAACGGGTGGACCTATTTGGAGGGTACACTAGTCTCATCGTCGTCGACACTGGAGACGGTATCCGTGTCGACATCTGTGTCTGCCATCTGAGGTAGCGGGCGTTTTTAGAGCCCCCCATGACATTTGAGACGCTGGAACAGGCCCAAGCTGAGTAGCCGGCTGTTCTGTGTCGTCGACCTTTTGTGTAAGGAGTTGACACTTTCACGTAATCCTTCCATAAGTCCAACCACACCGGTGTCAACCCCGCAGGGGGTGACAACATATTTACAGGCATGCGCTCCGCCTCCACATCATTATCCTCCACATACATGTCGACACAGCCGTACCGACACACAGCACACACACAGGGAATGCTCTGAGAGAGGACAGGACCCCACAAAGCCCTTTGGGGAGACAGAGGGAGAGTATGCCAGCACACACCAGAGCGCTATATGTCACAGGGATATCACCTATAAAGAGTGTTTTCCCTTATAGCTGCATATATATATTGTATACTGCGCCTAAAATGTGCCCCCCCCTCTCTTTTTAACCCTTTCTGTAGTGTATTAACTGCAGGGGAGAGCCAGGGAGCTTCCCTCCAATGGAGCTGTGAGGGAAAATGGCGCCAGTGTGCTGAAGGAGATAGCTCCGCCCCTTTTTTGCAGACTTTTCTCCCGCATTTTTATGTATTCTGGCAGGGGTTAAAAAGCACCTATATAGCCTCTGGGGCTATATATGGTGCCAGTTTGCCAGCCAAGGTGTCAGTATTGCTGCTCAGGGCGCCCCCCCCCCAGCGCCCTGCACCCATCAGTGACCGCAGTGTGAGGTGTGCATGAGGAGCAATGGCGCACAGCTGCATTGCTGTGCGCTGCCTTGGTGAAGACTGATGTCTTCTGCCGCCGATTTCAGGAACAACTTCTTGCTTCTGGCTCTGTAAGGGGGCCGGCGGCGCGGCTCTGGGACCGGACTCCGAGGCTGGGCCTGTGTTCGATCCCTCTGGAGCTAATGGTGTCCAGTAGCCTAAGAAGCCCAAGCTGGCTGCAAGCAGGCAGGTTCGCTTCTTCTCCCCTTAGTCCCTCGTAGCAGTGAGCCTGTTGCCAGCAGGTCTCACTGAAAATAAAAAACCTAAACTAACTTTCTATCTTAGAAGCTCAGGAGAGCCCCCTAGTTTGCACCCAGCTCGGCCGGGCACAAAGATCTAACTGAGGCTTGGAGGAGGGTCATAGGGGGAGGAGCCAGTGCACACCAGGTAGTCCTAAAGCTTTCTATTTGTGCCCAGTCTCCTGCGGAGCCGCTATTCCCCATGGTCCTTACGGAGTCCCCAGCATTCACTAGGACGTCAGAGAAAGCACTTTATGTTCTAGAAATCCACCTCTACCAAACACTACAACTTCTTTATCCCTCGGATAGGCTGGACCAGAGGCGTAACTAGGGTTTTCGGAGCCCAGGGCAAGATGAAGAGTGCCACCCCCCACCAAAAAACAAAACAAAGCAAAAGAAGTATGAGCACGTGGTGAAAAAATAGGCGTGGCCACACATCAGAAGGGGTGTGGCCACACACCAGAAGGAGTGTGGCCACTGAAAATGCCCCACAGTGACAGTTACATGCCCCACAGTGCCAGTTACATTGCCCCACAGTGCCAGATACATGCCCCACAGTGCCAGTTACATTGTCCTACAGTGCCAGATACATGCCCCACAGTGCCAGATACATGCCCCACAGTGCCAGATACATGCCCCACAGTGCCAGACAAATTTCCCCACAGTGCCAGTTACAATGCCCCACAGTGCCAGTTACAATGCCCCACAGTGCCAGATACATTGCCCCACTCAGTGCCAGTTACAATGCCCCACAGTGCCAGTTACAATGCCCCACAGTGCCAGATACATGCCCCACAGTGCCAGATATACATTGCCCCACAGTGCCAGTTACATGCCCCACTGTAACAGATACATGCCCCACAGTGCCAGATACATGCCCCACAGTGCCAGATACACGCCCCTCAAGCCCCCCCCCCCCCCCCCCCCCCCGCTCGCTCACTGCTTCTTCCTGTTCCCGTGGCTGTGCTATGTGAGGGGAGGAGAGCACAGCGCCTCTCCTGCCCCTCACCGCTCCAGGTCTCCGGCGGCAGCTATGTGGCACCGGTTCGCTAGCCAATCAGAGCTCGCAGACCGGCAGCCAATCAGGAGCCAGTCCACAAGCTCTGATTGGCTAACGCCGCCGGAGACCGGACACACGCAGTGCTGCTGGCAGCGGCGGTGAGGGGAGGGAGAGACGCTGCACTCTCCTCCCCTCTCATTGCAGCGTGATGGGGGCGAGTGGGGCATGATGCCCTGGCAGCCGCTGGCGCCCCCTCTGCTGGCCCTGCCAAGGCGCCCAGGGCACGTGACCCACTCGCCCTACCCTAGTTACGCTTCTAGGCTGGACATATGAACTGGCGCTTCTAAATCTATTTACAACAGGCCAAATTCCTCATTTCAGTGGCGCTCGTGGCACCCGCACTTCCGCCTTGCATTCCACTGTTACCGCAAGTCGTGGCGGCGTGCGTTCCACCTACACACTTCTGTAGCGCTCGCGGCACCCGCACTTCCACCGCTGCCAGAAGTCGGTGCAGCGTGCGTTCCACCTATACTTCTACATGCGGAAGTGTCCCTCTAGTGTGCACTCCTCCTTCCTATCAATGGAACCCACTTTGCAAAGGTTCCTATCTCCAACTACATTAGTCCACAATTATTAACCTCTTGCTGGCTATCAAATAGATATATCCCCAATTATTTAACCTCTTACTGGCTATCGGAATAAACGTATCGAGGTAATTTCTCTTTTTATGGCCATTTCAATAGATCCCAGTTATAAAGGCGGTATCTAGTATACAATACAAAATACACACACATAAAATCCACATTTAACATAAATATATACAACATATAAAGTGCATAATAGGCTCTACTTAAAAATATTCCCCCACAGCCACACCATATAGTTCAGTGTAACCATGGACCATGTATCTATAATATAGACAACAGGAATCAATTAAAGAACATCAAAAAGATTTCTTCAGAAAAACCTATATATATCCGTAGAGAAAAATATTGAGATGGCTGTACTCGTTCAGTCCCCTAGGTGCTATTGTGCCCAGTTTATGGATCCATCTTGCCTCTTTCTTGAGCAATAAAAGACCCTGATCACCTCCTCTTCTTGTGGCAGGTACTGTATCAATCATCATATAGCGTAAGGTGGATAATTGATGTCCCAATTTTAGAAAGTAAGCTGCAACTGGCTTATCTGTACTCAGTCTTGCATAGGCCAATCTAATATCAGAGCGATGCTGATTCATACATTCACGAAACGTTCTTGTGGTCTTCCCCACGTACACTAACCCACATGGACATTGTAGGAAATATATAACATGGTCCATCTGACATGTTAACCTGCATCTTATCATGATCCTACTCCCATTATGCGGATGTGGGAATGATTTGCCAATGATCATGGATCCACAGGTTGTACACCCCAAGCACCGGTAACAGGCATTCTGTGACTGTAACCATCCCTGCTTTTCTGGTGCTTGTGGATAATTGTTAGTTCATCATAACAAGTCCTTCAAATTTGGGCCCCTCCATACCCCGAACATTGGTTTAGTGTTCAATTAATCCATTCCTGGGTCTGTAGTCAGCAGCGGCCAGTGTTTCTTGATCGATATTTGCACAGACCGCAAGTTGGTATCACATTTTACACTGATTATCATTTTATCACTGTCTCCCATGGCTATCTGATCTTTCTTTCCACTCTTATATAGTCTCCTTGCCCTGTTGAGGCACTTATTAATGATCTTAGATTTATAGCCTCGATCCACAAACCTCTGCTTGGTCACCAGTATTTGTTCTTCAGCCAGCTCCTTTTCTGAATTATTGCGCAGCATGCGAATAAATTGGGATGTTGGAAGTCCATACATAAGCTCATCTGGATGATGGCTTGTTGCTTGTAGCAACGTATTTCGATCAGTGTCTTTCCTAAATAAAGTATGTGTCAACCTACCACCTTTTTTAAAAATTGTGACATCCAAAAAATGAATCTTAGATTTATCAGCACATGCTGTAAAGTGAATCAGAGTCTCTAGAGTGTTCAAAGGGTCAACCATCTAAAAAAATTCAACCTCTCCTTTCCGCCAAATCATTACAATATCATCTATAAAACAATGGTAATAGATAATATCCTGTCCAAATCTCTCCAAAATATGGCTTCTCTCATAATGATCCATATAGATGTTAGCATATGCAGGTGCCAGGTTCGAGCCCATGGCTGTCCCCGACACCTGCATATAGTAATCATCACGGTATACAAAATGATTTAATGTCAAAACTTTTTCCAAAAGAATCACCACAAACTCAATTGGTGGACCTGAAAAAGGACCCTTAATAAGGGACTGTTTTACACAATCTATCCCTTCTTTGTGAGGTATTACAGTGTATAATGAACTCACATCCATTATAGCCAGTATACATCCTTCTGGCAGATCATTTAACTTCTGAATCCCTCCCAAAAAGTCACGGACATAACTGTCAATTCTTTTGACACAAGGCTGCAGATAGAAATCCACCAATTGAGCCAGTGGCTGCAGCACTGATTCCCTCGCCTAAATAATCAGCCTACCAGGGGGACTGGTTAACCACTTAACTGACGATTTTTCCCTTCAATAGCGTTAAAACATTGTTGTTTTTATTTATTTATTTTATTTAATCAAGTTGAAAAAGTATTTTTTTTTAATATTTAAACATTATATTATGCACATCTGCAGAATGGATCTCCTCGTCAAAAACGGGGGGACAGGGTGGGACGGCACAGTCGCATTAAATCTGACCATGCCAGTTAAGTGGTGACTTATGCACCTTTGGCAGTGTATACAATAAGGGACATTTAGGATAGCCAACCTTTAAAAATGTTGACATTATTTCATCAATCCAACTGTTTACACATGCCAAATCAATAAGTTGATCTACCTCCTTTTTAATCCTTTTTAATGATAATATCATGATATGATTCAAGGTCTTTAAGGGCCAGATATTCCGATTTAGAGAGGTTAGGGCGTACCTGGCATGGGGTAGCTGTATATCTATTGACAGATTCATCCAACAGACGATTAAATTATTTTAAAGAAGCATTGGTCGATATAGGGTCATAAATAGACTTAGAAGCAGATTTCAAGAAGGTATTAAAGATGCTGCCATCACTCAGAGGTATATTATGCTGGAAATGTTCCTTTAGCAGCAGCTTTCTAGAGAAATTATGGAGGTTAAATTTCCAATCTAACTCATTATGTGTTAGGCGCCGGGGTCCGCTCGTCGGTGCGGCCCGGCGCCTAGCAACCAGGGACGCCGTACGCGTACAGCCGCCGGCTCCCTGGCAACGCTAGACGCCGGGCGCACTGAGCCGCACGGACCCTAGCAACGGGGACGCCACTGGCGGACCGCGTTCCCCGTTGCTGGGTCCATCTAAAATGATTGTGCACCTGTTTCCTGGCCGTGCAGCAAGGCAGCTGCACGGCATTTATGTAATCAGCCCTGTCAGCAGCTGATTGGAGGGCTCCTGTTTATATGCACTCTCAGGGCTTCTCACAGACGCCGGTAATAGCTTCCTGCATGCTGTCTTTGTTTGCTGAGAGTCTGTTTCCAGTCTTGCTGTATCCGGTCGTTCCAGTCTTCAGTAGTCCTGTACTCGGAAGTTGTCATCTTGTTCCTGGAGTCCTGACTGATCACCGTTTAACATCCAGTGGTGTTCGTGAGTCGCGGCCTTGCCGTGTGTAGCGGCTTGGCCGCTTTACCATTTATTATTTGTGTTTTGGAGCATTTTGCGGAGGGTTCCGCTTCCACAGATCCACTCTGGTATCCGGCGGTGCTGGGTAGAAGTATTGGACAAGTGGATTTTGGTTGTCCTTTTCCCTGGCGGTTTTTCCGCACATACTTCAGGTTTTGTTAGTTAGCTTGTTGCCCCTGGCCTGTTGTTAGTCAGAGGTCCTCTTGTTATCATCCTGCCTCGGATTTCTCTTTGTCTCTCATTAAGACCGGGGGGCACCGGAGTTGGGCAGACATAATCCGCCCTTCAAACGTGGCTGCCAGGGGCTCAAGAAACCATAGTCTCGCAAGGGATTTCCGATAGCACGGGTGAGACAATAGAGTTAGGGCGCCAGGGGCAACTAGTCTTTCCTGCTCCCGTAACCAGCATTTCATTCCAGTGCTCTGGTCATTGTCATAAGATCTCCTCTGGTCAGGAGTGCTGGAATCATAACATTATTACCGGCCATACCAAAACTTAAAATTAAACGGGGTTTAATTTTTTCTCATTCAGTTTTGTAAGAGTTTATCGGCCTCATGAATCCAACAGGTTTAGGGCCAAATCCTGGTCAGCTCTTAGTCAGCCAGATTCAAGAACTTACTCAGATGGTTCAGGATCTTTCCCTTCGGGTGAAGTCGCAGGAAGATCTTTTGCGAACTTCCCCGAGGGTAGTCCCTGAACCAAAGATGCATTTGCCTGACCGTTTTTCTGGTGATAGGAAAGAGTTTTTTAATTTTAAAGAATCCTGTAAACTTTATTTTCGTTTAAGACCGATCTCCTCAGGTACTGAATCTCAGCGGGTCGGGATTATTATTTCTTTGCTCCAGGGGGATCCTCAGACCTGGGCATTTGGTTTAAAAGCAGAGGATCCGGCGTTGTTGTCAGTAGACGCTTTTTTTGGGTCTTTAGGGCTTTTGTATGATGACCCTGATAGAGAGGCATCCGCTGAAAGTCAGTTGCGCGCTCTCAGACAGGGTATGAATCCTGCAGAGGTTTATTGTACGGAGTTTCGCCGTTGGTCGAACGACTGTGGCTGGAATGACCCAGCCCTGCGCAGTCAGTTTCGCCTCGGCTTATCAGAGTCTATAAAAGACAGTCTCCTTCAGTATCCCGCTCCTGAGACTCTCGATAAACTCATGGAGCTTTCTATTAAGATTGATCGTCGTCTCAGAGAGCGGAGGGCTGAAAAAGGAGCACCTGTCAGGTCAACTCCATGTGTATATTCCATTCCTGAGGACGTAGAGGAGCCCATGCAGATGGGTCTCTCCCGGCTGTCTCCTGAAAAAAGAGCCAGAAGGCAAAACTCTGGTCTTTGTTTGTACTGTGGGGGTAAGGGACATTTTGCTCGTAATTGTCCGTAAAAGTCAGGAAACGCCTCGACCAGGTGAATTGTGAGGGGGTTCACTTAGGTCTGCAGCTTATCTCCTCGAATAACTCCCTTTTAGTCCCAGCTAAGGTTTCCTTTGGCAGCCTCAGTTCTTCGGTGTCGGCTTTTGTTGACAGTGGAGCTGCAGGAAACTTTATGGATTTAACTTGGGCTAAGGCCTTAGGCATTCCTCAGTTATATTTGGGTAGGTGTGTCACCATGCATGGCTTAGATGGGAGTCCACTGTGCAATGGGGTTATTTCCCTCTGTACACCCCCTGTACTACTTACGGTAGGAGCTCTTCATTCTGAAAAAATCGAGTTCTTCCTTACCCATTGCCCAGCAGTTCCAGTGGTTCTGGGTCACCCTTGGCTGGCCTTTCATAATCCCACCATTGATTGGCGGTCGGGGGAGATTTCACAATGGGGTACCTTCTGTGATAAGGAATGTATTACGTTTCCAGTCAGAATAGCAGCTGCCATTCCTGAACTCATTCCCGTGGAATACCAGGAGTTTGCTGATGTGTTCTCCAAGGGCAATGCGGACATTCTGCCTCCCCATCGGCCTTATGATTGTGCTATTGAGCTAATTCCTGGTGCCGTATTGCCAAAGGGAAGGTTATATGCTTTATCCGGGCCAGAAACTGCGGCCATGAATGATTATGTTAAGGAGAGCCTAGGGAAAGGATTTATTAGGCCATCAAAATCTCCTTTAAGTGCAGGCTTCTTCTTTGTGGAGAAAAAGGATGGCTCGCTTAGACCTTGCATTGACTTTAGAGCCCTGAATAAAATCTCAGTTAAAAATACTTATCCTCTGCCGCTGATTTCTGTCCTCTTTGATCAGCTGCGTTCGGCTGTGATTTTTTCTAAAATTGACCTAAGAGGAGCGTATAACCTCATCCGAATCAAGTCTGGAGATGAGTGGAAGACGGCCTTCAGTACTCAGTCGGGTCACTACGAGTATCTGGTGATGCCGTTCGGCTTGTCTAACGCTCCAGCAGTTTTCCAGGACCTCATTAACGATGTGCTCCGTGACTTCCTAGGGAAATTCGTGGTCGTTTACTTAGACGACATCCTGATTTATTCTGACTCAATTGAACAACATGTTACCCAGGTGCGTCAGGTTCTTCAAAAGTTACGTGAGAATCATCTATATGCCAAGCTGGAGAAATGTGAGTTTCATGTCACGGAGGTATCCTTTTTAGGGTACATTATTTCCCCTCGGGGATTTTTCATGGAACCTAAGAAGCTCCAGGCCATCCTTAGTTGGGCGCAACCCACCAATTTAAAAGCAATTCAGCGCTTTTTAGGGTTTGCGAATTATTATAGGAGGTTCATTCATTCTTTTTCCGACCTGGTTGCTCCCATTGTGGCTCTGACAAAGAAAGGAGCGGATCCTACCAACTGGTCGCGTGAAGCTGAGTTGTCCTTTCGGGCCTTGAAACAAGCTTTTGTCTCGGCTCCAGTCCTCAGACATCCCAACCCAGAATTGCCCTTCGTTGTGGAGGTTGATGCCTCGGAGGTTGGAGTGGGGGCTATCCTATCTCAAAAGGATCCGGAGTCTCTGGAACTACATCCTTGTGCCTTTATGTCCAGGAAATTCTCCTCCGCTGAATCCAACTATGACGTTGGTAACCGGGAGTTACTGGCAATAAAATGGGCTTTCGAAGAATGGAGGCATTGGCTGGAGGGAGCAACACATACTATTTCAGTATTGACTGACCATAAAAACCTGCAATACATCGAATCAGCTAAGCGGCTGAATGCCCGGCAGGCTCGTTGGGCTTTATTCTTTACTCGTTTCAAATTTATTATCACTTTCAGGCCAGGTTCCAAGAATACCAAGGCGGATGCCCTGTCACGCAGTTTTCTTCCGGTTCACAATAACAGTCCTGTTACTCCCATACTTCCATCTTCAGTCATTTGGGCAGGCCTCACACAAGATTTATTTACCCAGTTAAAACAGCTTCAACACCAAGCTCCTGGAAATACTCCTGCTGGTCGTCTTTACGTCCCTGAGTTTTTGAGAGCTACTGTTTTGACTGAGTTTCATGATAACAAAGTTTCCGGGCATCCGGGGATCTCTAAGACTTTGGAGTTAGTCTCCCGCTCAGTATGGTGGCCTGGTCTTTCTAAAGACGTTAAGGAGTTTGTTTTTTCATGTCAGGTTTGTGCACAGCATAAGGTTCCCCGTTCCTTGCCTATCGGGCAACTTATGCCCTTAAATGTCCCTCTCAGGCCATGGTCTCATATTTCCATGGATTTTGTGGTAGACCTTCCCCTTTCAGCCGGATTCCGAGTCATATGGGTGGTAGTGGACCGTTTTAGCAAGATGGCTCATTTCATTGCTCTTCCCCGACTGCCATCTGCCCAAGGATTGGCAGTTTTGTTTCTCCGCCATGTTTTCAGACTTCATGGGTTGCCCACTGATATTGTTTCTGATCGGGGTCCACAAATCATTGCACAATTCTGGAAGTGTTTTTGTGCTTCATTAAAGATGAGATTGTCATTAACATCCGGTTACCACCCCCAATCCAACGGGCAAACTGAGCGAGTTAACCAATCATTGAAACAGTATTTGCGTTTGTACTCAGCCAAACTCCAGAATGATTGGTCCGAGTTTCTTCCATTGGCGGAGTTTGCTTACAATAATTCTTGTCATTCCTCCACTAATGTGTCTCCATTCTTTTCAGTTTTTGGTTTTCACCCCAGAGCTAATTCTTTTTTTCAACATTCCTCAGTTTCCTCGCTAACCTTAACCTCCCATCTCAGAGCCATTTGGAAAAAAGTGCACCTTGCTCTCAGAAAAGCGGCCTTTCGAGAGAAAAAAATTTCTGACAGGCTCCGATGTCCTTGCACTTTTAAGGTGGAAGATAGGGTATGGTTGTCGACTCGTAACATTAGACTTCGACAATCCTCAGCTAGATTGGGACCCAAATTTATTGGACCATTTCATATTATTAAAAAAGTCAACCCAGTTGCTTTCCGGTTACGTTTACCAAGAGCTCTCCGGATTGGAAATACGTTTCATTGCTCCCTGTTGAAACCATACGTTTCTTCCAGTAGATTTCCTCGGAAGATCTCTCAGGGAAGATCTCCAGTGGATGTACAGGGACAACAGGAGTTCCTGGTGGAGAAGGTTCTCGATTCCAAATTGTCCCGGGGCCGGCTTTATTTTCTGGTTCACTGGAGAGGCTATGGTCCAGAGGAAAGGTCTTGGGTCCTGGATAAGGATCTTCATGCCCCGAGGCTCAAGAGGGCATTTTTTCGGGAATTTCCTCGGAAGCCTGGCTTTAGGGGTTCCTTGACCCCTCCTCAAGGGGGGGGGTACTGTTAGGCGCCGGGGTCCGCTCGTCGGTGCGGCCCGGCGCCTAGCAACCAGGGACGCCATACGCGTACAGCCGCCGGCTCCCTGGCAACGCTAGACGCCGGGCGCACTGAGCCGCACGGACCCTAGCAACGGGGACGCCACTGGCGGACCGCGTTCCCCGTTGCTGGGTCCATCTAAAATGATTGTGCACCTGTTTCCTGGCCGTGCAGCAAGGCAGCTGCACGGCATTTATGTAATCAGCCCTGTCAGCAGCTGATTGGAGGGCTCCTGTTTATATGCACTCTCAGGGCTTCTCACAGACGCCGGTAATAGCTTCCTGCATGCTGTCTTTGTTTGCTGAGAGTCTGTTTCCAGTCTTGCTGTATCCGGTCGTTCCAGTCTTCAGTAGTCCTGTACTCGGAAGTTGTCATCTTGTTCCTGGAGTCCTGACTGATCACCGTTTAACATCCAGTGGTGTTCGTGAGTCGCGGCCTTGCCGTTTGTAGCGGCTTGGCCGCTTTACCATTTATTATTTGTGTTTTGGAGCATTTTGCGGAGGGTTCCGCTTCCACAGATCCACTCTGGTATCCGGCGGTGCTGGGTAGGAGTATTGGACAAGTGGATTTTGGTTGTCCTTTTCCCTGGCGGTTTTTCCGCACATACTTCAGGTTTTGTTAGTTAGCTTGTTGCCCCTGGCCTGTTGTTAGTCAGAGGTCCTCTTGTTATCATCCTGCCTCGGATTTCCCTTTGTCTCTCATTAAGACCGGGGGGCACCGGAGTTGGGCAGACATAATCCGCCCTTCAAACGTGGCTGCCAGGGGCTCAAGAAACCATAGTCTCGCAAGGGATTTCCGATAGCACGGGTGATACAATAGAGTTAGGGC